>NC_068980.1:23606497-24206497 GCF_016808095.1 Vigna angularis
AAGACTTTTGTCTAAAGTAATAATAGTGTTACAAAAAGTAATGATAACATCTATTGTTAACATAAGCCTGACAATGATGTTTAATATAATTATTACACTTAATGTATCAGTGATCTTGTGATAAAACTTGGTTTAGTCAATGAATGACTCTTGAAAGGTAGAACAACACATAGGAGAATGTACAACATTGAAAATGAGAACGACATATAGTTAGTTTCAACCTTCGAATCCACTTGATCATAAGATCCCTATCTAAAATGATAATAGTGTTGCGATTAGTCTTTGTAAAAATTTCATCTTAAATTTAGATGAAAATATATTAAAGTAAAAACATCATATATTAGCGATCATGTCCACAAAAGTTCATACGTTTGATTCTTTGTGTATATATTGGATATGATTTATTTCTTCCTACTTGATATCTTACGTTACATTAATAACTTGTTAATTAATCAAATTTTCACACAGAAATTGAATGCAAGGTTGTGTGTAAAGGAAAACTTTTTTTACATGTATGAGCACAAAGGATGTACTACTGCGATAATTATTATGTTATGAAACTATTCTAATATGATTAAAACCAATTATTTTATTTGAAATATTACTAATTTTTTAATTTCGTAACGTTATTGCAGTGTTGCTTTTGAAACACGTTTCATTATATTAAGTAATAAGTTTGGATTTCGAATTATAAGTGATTTAGAGCTTTAAGGTATGTTGCAATAATAGACCTTATAATCAAGGCTTAGAGATTGGAAGACCCTTATTTTTCTGAGAAAGAGGTTACCTGAACTTCAAATTTTCTAAGTAATTCTCACAAATTTATCTTAAATAATACCTTAATTAATAAATTATAAGAATAAAATATCTAAAAATTAACAGTAGCCTCTTAGAAAAAAAGACAAAACCTTAAAAACGACCCAGAACACATAGTTGAATTAATTATTACATTAAGAGATGCTACCAAAAAAATAAAAAATAAGAATAATATAAAAAATTAACTGTAATTTATTGTAAAATGATATCATATGATAATTTTTGGGTCCAATACATAAATGTAATTGAATGGAAGATGTTGACTTGCACGGCAGAGCTTAGAACATACATTTCACTGCAATAAATGCGAGTTAGAAGTATGCATTTCTAGAGTACCTAACTATTAAATGCAAGTGGGACCCATTGTTTTTATTCCCATATTATTCAGAAGCTAAGATTATTCATTCACACAGCCATCCCAACCAATTGTGTTGTGTGCCTTTGGGTATGTCCTTTTTATTTCTCTTAAAAATTCTTGGTCTGCTTCATCAACATTCATCATTCACTCTCAAACTTTATGTGATGTCCTCATGATGCAACCATCTAATCATCTAATTAATGTAAAGCAAATCTTGGTATACTACTTAAAACATGTGCTCCTTAGTTTAATTGCTTGATATTTATACATGACTTTTCTAAAATTTATTTTGGATGAGATAACTTAATGTGATGTCTTTATTGACTTTAATTGGGACATCTTTCTTAGTAGTGGTTATGAGATTTTATGAGTTTAGAGAAAAATAATAATATGCTTTTATAGTTAAATACTTATATATATTATAGAAACAAATAAATACATAATTTTACTAAAATTTTATTAGATTAATTACACCTTTTACTAGATTTTTAAAACGACATAAATTTTTATTTAATTATTCTCAAGTTATCGCCTATCATTTATTTATAATTGTAAGAAAAAAAATGCATAGAAATATTTGTATAAAGTATCTATCTCAATAACATAGGTTAGGATGTATTTAATTTTCTTTGCTCATGTTTGAAAAAAAATGACAAAAAGCATATTACATTTAAAAAAAATAGAAATTTATATTTTTGTTTCGGTAGGGTTGAAATTTCTAACCCAAAACATTTAAAGTTGTTCGTTCCATCTTTTAGGTTACGTTGTTCTCTTTCTTCTTCTTGTCCTTATCCTAGGGGAGGGTTCCGCATAAGACACTCCGACGCTCAAGTTAGTTACTTTGCGTAATAATCTTATAATAAATATTAGTAATTAGAGTTCATTTCCTCCTTTTCTTCCATACATATATTTATAAATATTACTAATGAGCTTACCATTAGGTCTAACTCATTAATTACTAATAAATGATTTTATTTCTGTTAATTGTGAATCAATGACTATTATTCTCATTAACTGTCCATTGATAATTATTATTATTCAGAATAATTTCCAGACTGATCGATCGTTTTCTCACTAAATGGTCAACCGCCCTATCCTTTAACTCACAGGTGGTCTTACAATACAATTTTTATTTCAAAAAATTCAATGAATTTACTTTCGAGAAGGAAATTCAATACAATTATTTTATTTTAAACTTTTCCTTCTGTGCATTCAATTCAAAATTTAAAATTTGGATACCCAACTTTTCTTTTTAATACCTTATATAACTTTTGTTGTACTCATTGCACAATATGAACTCTCCAGAATAATGACAACTTTTTGTGATTCAACCATGGTAACATTTATTTAAGCACTTCAATTCTTATTCCTAATATTATCAAAATTTGATAATGAAGTTAAGACTTTTGCTCTAAATAACCATTAAAAAATCTTGTGTAAGATGAATCCACAACATTTACCTCAAATAAACATGGTAGTATTAGTATACAACCTTAATACTACTTTAAGATAAACTCAATTTCAATTGACACAAATGTACACCTAATAAATGTCATTTAAGTAGAACAAAGAAATATAATATGATAACCCATCTAGAAATTCTCTATCACATTCATCATAGTTATGTGGCATTATTATTATGTGAAGTTAGTAATTGCATAAGAAATTGTTTAGGAGTCACCATCGTCATAATGAGAACAAGATTGGTTCAACCAAAATAGGTATCGAAATATTAAACGTTGATAATAATACGCGTTAAATTGATGACCCAAACTCAAGGTTGAATTGAAAGGTCTTCGTGTAGCACTTAATGTTCATCCTTTGGGACCATTATGAATTTATGATTACAGATTGCTTATTTCTTACGTTATCCACAAGATTTTTTTTAGTTTTGCTCAATATATGACCAACTGGATTTAAGGAACAGCACGTGCGGTATTTTGTAGTCAAATTTTAGGAGGTGTCGGTTTGGTGTGATGCGCGTGCCGTTCTCTATCTCCTTTTTGCATGCATTTCCAGTTTCCATTTTTTCAGATAATAATTGTTCGACTTTTACGTGGTTTGAATAAAAAACATGTGTAATTAGAGATTGTGTACAGAATAATGTGAAAAACAAAATTACATCAATTATATATTTTACTGTGTTTATTCTATTATGCCTTTCAATATCCGTTTGCCTTTTAGGGTTTTATCGGCAGTGCCCTCACATAAGGGATTTGAGGGAGTTTGGTTTAATAACCATGTTATTTATATCTAATTAATTACATCGGTTTGGATGTGTATTTTTTTCTGAAAGAAAAAAATATAAAATGACACATTTATATTTATTTGAGATATCTTGTAAGAGTAAAATAATATTAAAAGAATGAATTTTTGTATTATTTTATAAAAAAAATGATGTTAAATGAAAATAAAAAATTTGTATGTCGATATATTATTAACAACTTACTTTTATGTTACCGTCTTCATCAAAAATACGTTTTTTTTAAAATCCTAATTTTATTTGAGAGATTAAAAATTTGACAGAAGTATTAGAAAGTGCAAATTATGTTTTAGATTTCATAAATAAAATACTGCATAATTTTTATTTTTTTTTACCTAAATTCTTTTTAGTCCCTGAAAAATATAGGTTTGATTCAGTTTTTTATTTTTCTATTCTTTTAAAATTGAAAATTACTATTTTTATTTCTAGTATTACATGTGTTTTTACTGCATTCAAGGTAGTAGAGTAGTGACATATTCAATATTGGTTGTTGCACTCAATAGTGGTGCACATAAAGACTCTTATGCAGTCAATTAATTAAGAACATAAAAATAATAATAGAATACGTAAAAGAACCTATTTTAGTGAATGCTCTTTGGTCAGTACTTATATTTATATTTATATCTCTTTAGTCAATACTTATATTTATATTTATATCTCTTTAGTCAATACTTCTATTTATAGACTTGTAGACTTATATGCTAAATGTTGAGTAACATAAGATATATTTCATTTTCTTAGATGCATTTTCACGCGTATCTAATTAATTAAATTGCTGAGTATTAATACTAACATAATGAAAGTCTTACACTACTATTATTTTAGGGCTTATGTTATAGTTATAAACATATAAACAAGTCTTTTAAACTATGGTTTTAACAATAGCTTATAATCATTATATACTACGATTCTTGGTAGAATTGTAGTCTATTTGAATACTAAACTACGAATTTTTCAAAAACCGTAATCTATTAACATTCAAATATCCTTCATAAATTTTCAAAGAAACTACTGTTTAGGAAATAATAATAGTGTATTAGGATTCAAACACACTTGTAGGAATTATGATGATCTGTAAGTTACGATTTTGCACTTAAATGTAACCATTTTGGGATTTGATTTTAATATTTACTTGTTTTAGTTTCTATGCACCTAATTAAGAAGCAGAAGTACGAAACAAAACCCGAAACGACCAGAACTAGAACCAATGAATAATTACATACATATATATATATATATATATATATATATATATATATATATATATATATATATATATATATATTATCATTACTTCAAATTTGTCAACAAGGTGTATTTAAATACAAAAGAAAATTTAAAAGTCTTCTCTAGCCTCATGTGTTTGTCATGAAATATGTTGCCCAAGTATTACTAATGTAATTTATTGATTCAAAATTCAATGATAGAGCGTTGTTAGAAAAATAAAATAACTTCAATTAGTATGTAAAATAGAAAAAACTTTAATAATGAATTAGGTTAATCATTAACTAGTTCAATATTTTTAAATATTAGTTCGAACAATAGTTGTCCTCCATTGCATAATATAGTATGCAATATGAGTAAATTTGTTTATCACAGAACAAATAAATACCAACATAATTAATAAATTATAATTAAGTAAGAAAAATAAGAAAATAATTATAATTGAAAAAAATAGCTAACGTTAATTTTGGTGGACTCCTCTTATTGCTTATCTCTTATTAATTTTTTTGTTTTTTAAACGTTAAGCATTTAATGTTTGTTCAATATAACTCTCGCTTTGACTTATCTGTCGTTTAATATTGTGTTTAGGTGTTTTGACTTAGGTGTTTTTATGTTTTCTACAATCTTAAAACTTTTCCTAAGGCTTTTCTATGTTTCAAAATTTTGAGCCTAAGTCTTATGTTTCATCCTATAATATTTTCATATTCTTATTTTGTTTAATGTTATTTGGTTAAACTTCAAAACATGAGAGCGTTTAAATATTTGGACGATTTTGTCTTAACATATGAAGTCTATCCAGAAGTCAATTCTTTGTCCAACGGTCATTTCTCAAAAAGGCTATATGTATAGAATTTCCACTAAAGAGAATAAGTTATTGAAGTTGAGGAAGGTGAAAATAGAAGAGAGAAAATGAGAGAGGCAGAAAGATAGAGAAAAAGAACATGCTCAAGAAATATCATCAAATAATATCTCTACTCTACCTCAAGCATATATTGTTTGATGATGTTCAACCTAAGAGGAAGAATCTCATATGGTTACATATTATATTGTATTGTATTAATCCTTTCCTTTAGAGTTATTCAAATTTGTATTTGTAATCAAACATTGATTGTGTTTGTATTGAACAATTGTATTGAGTTATATGTATTAGTCAGAATTGATTAGGGAGTGGTTATAATACTTGAAGACCAGGGGTGGGAAAACTCAGATTAGTCAGGATTGACTAGGGATACCAAGATTGGTTAGAATACTTGGATACCAAGAGTAGTTAAACTTAGACTTGTCAGGATTGACTTAGGGAACCAAGAGTGGTTTAGAATACTCGGACTAGTCAGGATTGACTAGGAAACCAAAAGTGGTAATAATACTTGCAACCAGGAGTGGTTTAAACTCAGTTGTAATCTTGGATAAAATTAGTGAAACCTCTCAATAGATCTTGAGGGAGACTGAATGTAGCTCAAGTTGAATGACCCAGTATAAAAATATTTGCGTTATCATTTTCTTTATTTGAAATGTTTTCTTAGAACACTTTATTAAAAACACAATCATTTAACACATATAGCAAATTGTCTAACCCTTGCTATAGCTGACAAATGTTGTTTTGCGAAAGAGTTTTTGAAAACACTATTCACCCCCTTCTAGTGTTTTCCCTGTATTTCAATCTTTTCTTCCCTGTTGTTGATGTTGATCTTTTGGGTTGTGCGTTCAATCTTTGGATCAAATAAAAAAACATGTTTTCGCCATATCCTTTGCATACAAAACAACTCAAATAGTGGTAGTGGCACAAGATTACAAAAAGTTATGCAAAAAAAGTGTATGACAACAATGTAATATTAAAAGAAACTAAATCAGTTAGCTTAAATACATATAAATACAAATTTGTACAATGATTAATCTGGTATAAGCAAATATTTCCTTAACACATATCCCTAGCAATGACACTAAAAACTTGTTGGATTTCCACACAACAACTCAAGTATATTAGGTACTTTATAGTATAATAAGTGTCGTATCCATAGGAATTTTGTAGAAAACACTATGTTTTAACTATCTTGATCATTTAATTTAAAGTAGAAATGATTGTGATGTGTAGAAAACAAATTTAGTTCGTGAAAATAGTGTGAAATTATTTGGAAAATAGTTTGGATTATCAAGCGAGTGACTTTCAGTTAATCTAACAATGTTGAAGTTGACCCCACACTTTTCCTCTCTTGTATTATATCTATATTTAGATATGACACTGCAAATGATCAAGTACTAGAAGTTCGCTTATATGTAACTCTAGGTCCATCCTTGACACCTAGAGTCTAGAATCACCAAACTTCAATATGATTCTTAAATGACTGCTTGAATAAATCACTTGCATTAAGATTAGGACTCCAATGTCCAACTGCAACCCTAGATATATTCCTTTAATGTCTTCAATTGTGTAACCCTCTCAAAGTTTGATGCGTCAACACATTGACGTAAGATAAACAAAACCTTGTAATCTTTCCTCTCAATCTCCTTATATTCTTATTAAGCTTTGATTCTTCTTACACCAACATATTTGTAACCTCATAACAACTCATGTCAATATTTTTCAATTATATAATAGTTCTTTATTGTAAGAATAAAAATATTAGTAGGAATGAAAATTATCTTATTTTTCAACCTCAATCCCTTCTAACCATGATAACAATTGTTAGGACACAGAAGAATAAAATAAGAGACATAGTAATTTTATTGAAAACACGTATTGTATTTAATGCATTGTTCTCAATAGTTCAATACACATTACTCTTACACTTTTTTACATTTATAGAAAAACAATTAGAATACAAAAAAATTTAGCTCAATGATAGAAAACTTATTCATTAATAAAACAAAAATACTTTTATGATTACATATTCCTATTTTATAAATTTAATAGTTTTTTTTTTGTTTTTAACATGATGATAAACTTCTTAATAACTTTTTTTTTTTAATATAGTAACGTGTTTTCACTAGTTTTAGAATAGAAAAAATGAAAACCATATTCAAATCTACTCCATATTATACTATGCCTAATCATTACCGATAAACATATACAACAATTTCAGACATTTCTTTTTACATCTCAATGATTTTAACCTGCACCTTTATAAAATTTATTTTAAAATGTATATTTTAAAAAAATTGTATTATATTTTAGATTGCATATTCTAAAATAAAAAATAAAAAATATATTTTAAATTATAATTCTAAATATAAAATTTATATTTCAAATTATAAAATTTCGAATACAAGAATTTGTGGGTGCGAGAAGAAATTTATGGAAGCAGAAACTTCTAACACTTATATATTAAAAAGCCTACTTTGGGTCGAGCTTTTGCAATTAATGGCCCAAAAGTCTTGACATTTTGTTGTTTGTATTCCAGAACACGTGTACAGATGATGGCTTTCGAATTGAAAGCCCAAAAGTTTTCCAAATCGTATTGTGGTGCACTATTTACATATCAAATTAATACAAAATAAAAATTAAATCGTAGATGGTTTAGTTATATTTTCATATTGTTCTTTTTCGGTAAAAACCTTAAAATCCATATAAAAAAAACTAGGGTTAAATATGTTTTTAGTCCCTAAACTATTAAGTGATTTTGGGTTTCATCCCTCTTCAGATTTGTTCATTTTAATCCTTTTAGTTTTAAAACTCTTATGTTTAATCCATAAAAAGCAACTGCGTCAATGTTTTGTATGAGGTGACTAACGGTGAGCCAGGTGTGTGCCACGTTTTTTCTTTTTTTCTGAAATATGTCACGTTTTTTCAAAACCCTTCCTTCTTCTCCCTCAATCACTCAAAACGTCTGTTAATCTCTTTCACACCCACCATTGTTCCCTCCCCTAAGTCTCCATTTGGGGTTTCCCATGGTGCAGGTTCAGATCATGCAAGAGGACAACCTCGATCTCACCGCCCCTTCGCCGCTTCCTTCGCCTCCCCACCAGCGGTGGCCTACGGTTTGAGGTCTCGTCAATGGTTTCGAGACAAACGTGGAGTGCATTTTTCTCGCGCTTTGTTAGGTCGTGTTTGGAGGTCGTGTTTGGTGGTGAGCTTCTTCACGGTGAAGTAGTTGTGCTCCACGGCGCGTGTAGTGATGTCGAGGAAGAGTTTAATGACGTCACGATGAGAGGTTACTTTGTGAGTGACGTTGGGTTTTGAAGCTACAGTAGAGAAGCAAAGTTCTAGGTAGAATGTAGAACTACACGCGCTCTTAAGAATCGTGTGGGACTGGTGAGAGAGGGATAAAGGGGTGCTGCTGCTTTTTTAGAGAGAGAAGTGTGGTGGCCGGAATCTGAGAAAGAGAAAGATGAAGTTTTAGGTTAGTCATGGCTTAGTCTGATGGTGAAGATGCCCAAAGACACGGGAAGAACCATTAAATGTCTATATACCTTGATATATTGGTCACACTCAACAAAGACTGGATCATCTCCGCTAAGCTGAAATACATCAATTTTCCAGTGACAAAAAGAAATTTGTGCCGAACAGGACCATTGACACTAGAACCATATATCTGAATTAAAGGCAAGCCAATACCATCAATTAAACCAAAAACAAATAAGGAAGCAATGGAGCAATTTATCTCAACTAGATTTTTAATTTAAGAAATCTATGAAGCAAAATATAAGCAATTGATCAATGCAAAAAATGTCAACCTGTATTAAAACTGGTAGAAGATCCATATCTCAGTAACATTTCCATTTGAATCTTCTTGTTTCCTAGAGCTACCAGTAGGAGACTTCCTTATAATGGACCCTTTCATAAACATGTTGGAGATGATAGGAAGAGATATTGTTCCTTGTGGCAATGAGGGAAGAAGCTCATTTGCCAAGTTTATAATCTCAAATATCTATATATTGGAACAAATAATTAGAATAATCTCTTCTCTTCAGAAATGGATCAGAACCGGAAATATCAAGGCTTTAAATAATGGTGCATTGAGGTCAGGTCAGAGTTTGATAAATGAACCCTTAATCAGCGTCACCATAACCAACCAGGTCACGTGCCTCGACGACTTCTTGCACGACAACTTCTAACATAGCACGAAGCTTCGAGACAACAACGTTGGTCAAAATTGAAAGCTCTTGGCCGAGGAGAGCAATGTCGGTGGTGATGACGGTGTTGTCTGGTCGGAGTGGATTTCTTCTACCTACAGGAGTCTGCTTTAGGCAATAACGGTGTCAGAGGCAGTGGACGCTACTGCTCCGTTGAAGAGTAGTAAAAAAGAAGAAACGTGGCATACACTCATCAGGAAAGCTGCATCCCACGTGGGCTCGCTGTTTGTCACATCAAAGAAAACTTAACGCCGTTCAATTTTAAGAACTAAACATAAGAGTTTCAAAACTAAGAAGACTGAAATGAACAAAACTTTCGAAGAGGGATGAAACCCAAAATCGCTTAATAGTTTAGTGACTAAAAACATATTTAACCATAAAAACTATCAAAGTCTAGGAAATATAATTTGTAGTGGTAAGAGGACTAATAATATCCATGATTACTTTACCTTTTATGTTATTTCTCCCAAACTTAACTATAGAATTTAAAAAAAAAAGTTGAATATAAATATTATTTTAATTATTTCTATTCTATCAACAATATTTAAAAAGAAAATCTTTGATTAACTTAAGATTATAATTTTAAGGAATCTTTTTTCATTCTTGAAATTAAGAAAGATTAGATTAGAATTTGAATGACATATAATTAATAGAATTAAATATTTACTAACTTTCATAAACATAAATAAGATTTGACTTTATTGATATTTTATTGTGATTCCTTAATAAGATAAAATATCATGTATAAGAGAGGAAAATGAATTAAATTGTAACATTTTAGAATTATACACCTCAAATGCCATTAATTTTTACTATAATTATATTTTTATTTGCTAGTTTTTAATTAGCATATTGAAATATTCATTTCTGTTTTTCCTTTTAAAGAAGTTATCATAGAGATAATTTTGAGCACAGAAAACACAGTGTAAGACTTTTATTATATAAATGCATGAGGACCTCTCCACCATGAGATCTATAACTACGCAATAAAGAAATAAACACCGTTTCCTAATCAAATCAAGAAAAATGAAAATCATTTTTGGTTTTTCTCTTCTGCTTCTTCTTCTCTGTGTTGCTTCGGGTAAGCACTCTTGGTCACAAATTCTAGAATTTCAGTTATAGTATTTTGTGCGTAAATATAAATGAATTTTAGAAATTAATTACATAGATGCAGGAAATGAAGTCCAAATGACAGAGGTACCTTTAGACTGCGAGTTGTATCCGTTGATTAACGATGTTTGTGACCCAAAAAAACCAGAAGATTGTATGTATGATTGCAAATTACATTATAGAACAACAGACGCAGGTGCATATTGTGACATTTATAAAAAGATTTGTATTTGTATATATTGTGGTGGAAAATAGTTTTCACACCTCTTCAGTCTGTATCAGGGGTCTAAATAAAACCTTATTTATTATTCATTTTATCACTTGCTTTATTTTATTTTACTTTACATTGAAGTCTCATTCAATTCGGTAATTTTGTTATATGATTAGGAATGACAACGAAAAAACAATCTCTATTTTATATTTATTCTTTTTAAAAAATTCATTTGTATATTCAAAATTAATATTTGTATTTGTATATTCAAAATTAATAGGTATCAAACTTTTTCTCACAACTTGTATCTATATTTATATTCATTTTCTTACTATTTCAATATCAATTAATTATTTTTTATAAAATATTAAAAAAAACATAACATATTCAATATAAAAGAAAAGTATTCTCGTTTCTTTAAAATCAAATATAAAGAAAATAAATTATAATTGTATGGATTTCAAATTTCAAATTAGAATACCAAATAAAATTTTATGAGAACTAAAACATTTATTAAATTTACAAATATTAATGAAATTTAGTTGATAAAATTTAAATTTCAAAAAATATAAAAGGAAAACAAATATTCAAATTAAAAAATATTTTAATACTTTAATTTTTTAAATTCTAATGAAATCCCTTTTTCTATACACTAATAAAAATTATAGTACATCATTTTATAAAAATCACAAAAAAAACAAATATTAGACGAATAATAATTTAAATTTAATGTAAATATTTCATTTTTTGAAAATTAAATATATGTTGATGGTGATAAAGATATTCAATACAATTACATTAAATTCTTATATTATTGTAAATAAAATCTATTTATATAATTATAATGATAAAATTATATTCATGATAATAGTTAGAAAATAAAAATAATTATATAAAAATATTAAAATAGTATTTTATATGATAAAAACCAAAAAAATAAAAGCATTAAAAAAATTAAATGTGTGCTTTAAATAATTTGATAAATCATTGAATGAAATCATAAAAAACTATTTAATGACTATAAATATTTTAATAATTTAGATGATGACAAAAATGAATATTATACTAAATATGAAAAGAGGGATATAATGAATTTAACATACCTATCTTCATTTTGTTACCCAATTAAAAAATTAGATATTATTCCATACTAGTATCCATTCCCATGTGGGAATTTTTTCATGCATTTTGAATAATTTATCATTCTTATATACAACATTTGCTTTCAACTAGGAATGAAAACACATTTTCTGTCCAGACTTACGTGTTGGTTTTTCCAACTGTTTTGTTTATCTAAAATACAAAATTTAAATTTTTTAAGAAGTCCTTCTAATTAAAATAGAGTCACACTTAAAAAAAGTGTATTAAATATAACAAAGCGACTTCCTTATGTAATAAATGTATATAAATATTATATACATAAGAGTTTTCTGTTATTGAGAAATACTCGTTGTTAAACAATTTTTCAAAAAATAAATAATTTTATAATGAGTTTTCATTTTATAATTTTTGTTGTATATAATTTTATCTAATTTTCACAAACATAATGACATCCGAAGGAATTGGTAATTGGTCTAGAGGGTTTTTTTAGAAATGATGATTCAACATATGCAGATGATGAAATTAGAGAGGTTAGTGAAGATGGTGAAATTGAAGAGATCTTGAATAAACCTTTGCGTGAAGGTGAATATGTCAATGACTCAACTCTTTACAAATGCAAATTGTTTAACGACAAGTGTTTATGATTTTTTCAATTGGAACTACAATAGGATGACAGAGAAAAGGTTGGAGTGAGAGAGATGAAAGAGAAAAGGTTGAGAGGAATGAGGGAAGTGAGTAAGAGTTTGGAAGTTTCTTTTTTTAGTTTTGAAAATGAAAATTATTAAAATACCCTTAACCTTAAAATTTAAAATCCATGATATATAAGAGTATTTTTGTCTAGTAAAACTCGGTACACATTGCTAAAATATACCAACTGAAAAAGAGGCGTACGCACGTTAGCAAACCCATATATATATATATATATATATATATATATATATATATATATATATATATATATATATATATATATATATATATATATATATATAATTATTGATATTTATACAATCAGTAAAATGTAGTGAAATAAAAAATATGAGACAAACAAATACGCAAAGTTTTACATTTATTTTATTATAAATTATTATTATAATTATTTTTTATAATCATTATTAAATTTGTTTTATGTAGTATTTACAATTAAAAAGGTATTTTTAGAGTACATAGTTTACCATTTCTAAGAAGTTTTTAAATTATATATCTTAGTTTATTAAATTCAAATTTAATATTATATTAACTAAAATAAAATTCAATATTTTTTAAAATTTATTTAGTTGTCATAATTTTTTGTATTGAATAATTAAGGTATGTTTTAATATTAAATTGTTAATTTTGAGAGAATGATTATAGGGGTTGAAGTTGGAGTCCTAATAAATGGTGGAATGATGGGTCAAAACATTAAATGAGAGGTTCTTTGATGTTGACCGGCAAAGGTTCCTTCTCCGTGTTCAAATACTTTTAGAAGTCCAAAAGAAGCCTAATTTAGGTACTAAACTCCTAAGTAAGGCCCTGATGATGTGTTATCCATCACAAAAATAAACAAGGTTATTGGTAAGGCCTAAAATTAATCTATATTACATATTTACAAAAATGGTTAAGATAAAAGAAAAAGACTAATAGTTGATTCTCCACAAAAGTATAGTCCTTAAAGCTCTATCTTCCTCTTAAGGGATTTGTCTTCAGATCTTCATAGTTGATCATCACCTATAAAATGAATTAAATCATAGATGTTTAAAGTAGGACTGACACCATATTCAATAGGAAATTCTAATCTATATGAAGTATCATTGATCTTTTGGACCACCTGATGACAATCTCCTAGCTAGGTTGAGTCAAAACTAGAAGGAAAGCCATAGAGGCAGTCATGAATGATGATGTGCGAAAATGATGATGGGTAGAAGGCTAAATGTCTTGGCCTTATGATGTTTTATGGTGATGGAGGATATGTTTAGTGATACTCTAAGAGAGGTTGGGTCAACTTTTGGAGGAAGGTGACTAGAGAAGGCTACTTGGGTTGCTCTAGCCTAAGGTGATCTAATAATAATAGTATGGCAAAAACATGACAGGATAACTTTACTTTAAATCAAAGTTAATTACATGAAGGAGAGACGCCTTTATTTATAGGCTAAGGTGTCTCAAAATGGACAGAAACTAAAACCTAAAATAGCCACCTTGGTTAGCTTGGAGAACAAGGAGAAATCCTCTCCAATAGAAGGGATACAAGTGGCGAAAATCCTCTCAAATGAGAGGGAGACAAGTCGCACGTTCAGTGATCTTCCTCGGGTTTGCTTCCATCAGTCCTGGTACCCCTGATCAGTGAATAACCTGTAATTACCCTAGATCAGTTGAGTATTTGCACCACTCCTGGTTTCTCAATTAACAAGTAGTTGTTAATTACCATGACTTGATGAGTATTTGCACCACTCGTGGTACTAAGCAACCTTGTCTAAATTTCCTTTGATTATTCACACCACTCCTAGTATCCTTAAGCATTCTAGTATCCATGATACCGCCTAATTGAGTTTCACTCACTCTTAGTTGTGCAGTATTCTTCATCACTCCTAGTATCCTTGATCAATGAATAACCTCTAGTTATCCTAGATCAGTTCAGTATTCGCACCACTCTTGGTACTAGACGACCTCACTTAGATTTCCTCAACTATCTAGAGTTAAGTTGTAAATGTTTTAATTCTCTTCAGAATTGCAATCAAAGATTGCTTACAAGTCGTTCAAACTATTATTCTCTCAAAGAGGATATGATTACAATAAAAAACAGTCTAAACACTCGCAAGTGTTTCTCTCATCACTCTTTTTCTCTCATCTTACAATCAGTAAGTAATATAACAATGAAGCTTGAGAGTATTTCTTTTCTTTTCTTCTCTTTTCTCTTATTATCTTTTTCTCTTTCCTTTGATTTGAGGAATTTAGTTTTAATAGCTCAAAGAGATTTCCTTACTCAACGGATGATGAGATATCTTCATATCTTTGTATTTTCTCTCTTTTTCATCATCATCTTCTTATTTCTTCTTGCCTTCTATTTATACACCTTGATGATATAACCATTATGACAATGTTTGTCTTGATAATATGACTATTTTATCGAAGCTTGTCTTGAGATTTGTTCTTTTTCTGGCTATTGGTGTAGGTGTCAGTCATAGGATAATGTATATTGTTAAAGCATATGTGTTTTTCATATATTTTATCAAAAACATTTTTTACTTATCTTTTTGGCATAACTTTTGATGACTTGATCAATCCTTCTTTTGCCTTTCTTTTATGAACGTTTGTAGTGATTTTCTTACACAAGATAGAAACATGTATAACAAGTATGTCTTATTTTATTTACTTCAGTGTTTTTGAATGTTTTTATCATTTGTTTAGGATTATGTGTTTTCTAATGTTTTTGTGTATGTGAGATTAGTTGATATCATTTAGTCTGTAAGAGACTTCTTAGTTGGTATTTTACTTATTAATTTCATGATTTTTTTACATAGGTATTTCTGTCACTATTTTCTAAGGGAAGAACATTCTATGAATGTCTTTCATGTTGCCTAGTGCTGATCTGATTGGATTTTGATGTATAATCCACTTATCAGATATCACTTTTGTTGTTTTTGAATGTTAGCATTTAATGTGATTTAATGTTTGCTCCAAACAACAAAATACTTTTTGATTTCCTATCATTAAGGTAACATTTAACAATTAGGCAGGTAACATTTAACAATTAGGCTTTTCTCTTAAAGATACCAAGCATTGAGTAAAAACTTCATTATTGAACGAAGTATTGTTTTAGTCATGATATGGTTTAGACAAATACACGCTTCTTATTATTTTTGTCTCTTTTTTAGACAAATAACGTTTAGCTTATCTAAGTTTTATTTGATGTTTTAGGCTTTTAATCACCTTCCAAGCGCATATTCATTTCTCTCATTTTTCATTTTCGACTAGTGCTCCACATCAGAATTTCTCTCTCCTCCACGAGGCATTTTGCTCCAATCCACGTCAGACTTTGTGGCTCACGTCATCGCTCCATCAGCCACATCTGCGAGAGCTTCTGTTTCGCACTGCCTCTCGAAGCTCATCTCCACCAAAACCTAATTCCATCGACAACATTCTTCGTCCTCTTCACATCATCAACTTCACAGCTCCTTCAACACAGTGATTCTCTCCACGAATCACTCATGGAAACTAAAATATTCATCGCTCCAGCCATATCTATCGAACCGCGTCCTCTCGCGTCTTCGAATCACTAATCCAAAGCCTTTTCGAGCCTCTGATCTTTCCAAACATCATCCATTTGTTTCATCTTATAGTGTTCTTCATTTTTCGCTATTTATTCCTTTATTCCTAATGATTAACGTCTCTCTCGTTCATCCACCGACGAAGCTTAGATCCTACGGTTTTCGTGAGTTCGCTTTTCGGCCTCGACAATGCTGGTTCAAGATTCAGAACCTCCAAATGTGTTCCTCCTCCATCAAGCTCTCTCACTAGGGTTTCAAGAGCATTCATCGTTTTAAGTCTTCTTTTCCATTTTTTCGCTGCATTTCGTCATTGGAGAACGCCTCGAGGAGCATCGAATCCAGCTCAGACGGGTCTACTTAGTCTTCTCATCGGAGCTTCTTACATCAAATGTTTCCCATAAGGCTTGCCAATTTGTTTCTCGAGGATTTTGGTTCGACATTATCCCAAATGTTAATTAATGAACCAAATCAACTCGACTGGATTCTTTTGCAATGGGCTTCCAAACTTACTTTTTTCAATCTGAATTCAAGTGTTTTACTTTGCAAGTCCACTACCAAGACAAAGTTGATGAACAAGTCACTTATATATTATGAATTAGAATAAAAAATATCTTCAATAATTCGTGCATTTCTCACTAACAACAATATTTTTGGTATTTTCAATTTTAAAGTTGGAATGGTGGATAAATAAAAAACATAAAATGAAGAATAATAGATGAAGGTGTTGCAAGAATGTAGATTTTAATAAAGTAAATTACTAAGGTTAGAACAAAAACTGGTAAAGAAAATCAATAAATTGATAACACTGTAGTTGTCACGAAAAAATTAATACTACAAAACTATAGCAACTTCAGTATTGCTAAGATAGTAACCAATAAAATAGTAAGGGTAAATTCAACCGTAAATCATCTTTCAATGAACACAAAATTGATTTCTAACAAATTAGTTCTTATAAAAGCTATACAAAACGGGTTAGTCAAATAAAATAATAGAAGTAACAAAAGAAGACTAAGATAAATAAATTATACAAAATATTAGATAATAAAATAACAAAAGATAGAAAGAAAGAAATTTATGAAAAGACTTAAGAAGATAAACAATGATAAAGAAAATAGGTTGATTTCACTGCTTTTTCAAAATATGATTCATCATTGGTTATCTAAAGATTACTATTTAGTTAACTATTGCCTTATATTTCCAAATTAATCAATGTAAATTCTCAATTAATTTGTTGGCATTCTCACTAATAACCAAAGTACATTCTCAATTAAAAGCAAGAAGTTTGTAGATTAATCATTGTAAATTTAACCAAAGTAGATTCCCAATTAAATATTATTATGCCTAATCATGTCTATTTTTTTATCTCTTATATCAAGTAAAAAGCTAATTAACCAAACTATATTCTTGATTAATATTTGTTAAAGTTTTCACCTTTAATCAAAGTACATTCACAATTATTGGCAAAAACTCATTCAATCACACATGAAAGATCCTAACTTTAATCAAAGTAAATTCTCAATTAAAATTAAAAACCCTTGGACTCATACGATTGATATGTTATGTAGATTTAACATCACGCGAACTTGCTATAATATAAAAATCATTAATTTTACTAGATAAAAATAATTAAGAAGCAAAAGACATAGATAAAAATAAATCACAACAAGAATAAACAAAACAAACAAATTTATTCATTAACCTCATAATCTAGTTAAGAAATTATAACATAATTAACCTTAGAGGCTTAGCACTCCATGGAATGTGGAAATAACATAAAAATAGAAAAAGAGAGAGTGGAGAACATGAGAGAAGATAGAGAGGATGAAATTAGGCCCCCAAAAAGGTTCCTAAGCTCTTCTAGTGTGTTTCATAAGTCTCTTTATATAAAAATTGAACTCGACTTTGTTTTGAACTTTTCTATTATTATAATCTTCTTTTTATAATGTAATCTCCTCTAGTGATCTTCTAAATAATTCAATATCTTCAAGATATATTGTTTTGTTGGGAGATCTAAAATTATTTGAGAAGATATTTGCTAGACTAAAACAGATTTGACAAATATTATCTTTGTTGGGTACAAACAAAGTCTCACATCGGATAAAATAAGAGATGGACATGGGTTTATATACACATAAGATACCTCTATTGTTAAGAAGCCTTTTGGAGTGGTACCAAAAGCAAATTCGTGAGGGCTTGGCCAAAAGCGGACAATATCTTATTAGTGTGGAGATCTATGTGTATGTGTGTGTGTTGAACCTCCCTACAAATGGTATGAGAGCCAGGTTAAGGTCTGGTGACCGAGCTCAGTTGAGTACGTCCCTCCATGATAAAGTGAAAGTGAAGCCTGGCAGGTGGTCAGATGTATCATGAGAGGTGGAGAGCAAGAGATGCAAACAAAGTCCCACATAAGATAAAATAAGAGATGAACATGGGTTTATATAGACCGTGAGGGCTTGGCCCAAAGCGGACAATATCTTATCAGTATGGAGATCTATGTGTGTGTTGTCCCTTCGTACAATCTTTTCTCCAAATTATTTTTTATTATAAACATTTATCAATTACCAAAGCCCTTTTAGTAGAAAAAAAAATAGAGAAAACCGCAAGATCCAATTTTTGTTGTTCGTTACTTAGCCAATTTTTTTTCACTTTTTTCATGCTTTTCGTACCTTCTTCAAGCAATGTTTGACTTGACTTCTTGCGGTTTTGAATATTTGTTATTCTTGAATTTATCTTTATGGTGTCATGAAACTTTAACCAATTTATTTTCATACCTTCATGAGTTCAACTTAGTTGTAGTTGCACTAACACTCCTCAAAGAACATTTATGCAACTAAAAAGTTATTTTTATCATGTTTTTGTATCTCATACTCAATAAACCTAATTATAACAAGTCCTAATTAAAATATTCTTTTAAAATATAAAAATCAATTAAGAATTCAATATTAAAAGTTAAATGAGAACATATATATACGCTCATCAAACGGTGACCCATGTTGTTATAACCAATACTCGATTAGCCATTTTTCAAGTTGGCTACATTCTCAAATTATTTTAAATTGTGTTCATAATTTGTCAATTCAAATTTACATTTGAACTACCTATCTATATTTCTCCCTCTTCCTCGATCTTAAATGTTGATAATGACCAATTTTACTTCATTATCCAACATCAAATTGATGGAATTTGTCAACTCTTCCTTTACTTTTAGTCTTGTTTAACTCAATTTCTTGTATTTGTAAGTGATTACTTTATAAGTTGTAATTAGCCCATTTATTGGCTAATCCCCATTCAAAGAAGCTGGGAGAAGATACTCACCAAAGAACATTGCCAAAATCCAAGAAAAGAGAGAAGAGGAGCTGAAAAGATGAAGAACCCAGGCTGCTGCAGAGAGTCACGCCGGGCGCCTACTGACCTAGGCGGCGCCGGGCGTGACAATGCTGACCGAGAACGCGCCGGGCGCCTGTCTGTCGGGCCGCCGGGCGCGACTTTTGCTGATGTGGCAGAAACGGCTTATTTAGTTCTGGAACGCGAAGGGGTTGGCATCTTTGGCATCCCAGACACAAATTCTCTCAATTGGAGCGTCCAGAGGCGAGCTAGGAGCTGTGGGAACAGCCCTTCTTCATCCTTGGGTCCTCCTCCTTCTTCCATTTCCACCTTTGTTGTAAGATCAAGCTCTCCATTCATGGAGAGCTAGTTTCATTATTGTTGGGGATTGATGTAACCACGGATCTCTTATGTAAATTACAGTGTTTTGAATGATTATATGCCTCTTTGATTACTTGTTAGTGTTTAATTCCTTTGCTTAAAGCTTGTATGATTGATTCAACCATATCTTGATTTTAGGGTTTGCTTGATATTGGGAAATATTGGGTGAATCTAGAACTGGATTAATCACCTAAAGGAAATAGTATCTAGGGATAGAACTAGGACCTTTGGTTGTCTTGAATCTCAATACTTAAAGCGGATGAACTTGTTAGGTGTTCCAAGGGATTGGAGTTTAAGAAGTAAGTCTAGGCTCTTTCTACCAAGGGATTGGGTTTGAGTAAATTAGTAGATTGACATTAGCATATTAATCAAGAGGAAGTGTTTTTCTATGCATAAGAGTGAAGTAGGTGAAATCATATCCCCAACAATATCATTCATATCATTTCTAATCCTTCCATTTCCTAAGTGTTTGCTTTATCAAAGATCACTTTTACCATTTACTTTTTATCTTTACTTTAATTGCATGAAAAACCCAAAAACATGGAAGCATTCTTTAGTCTAAATTAGTTAGATATTATACGATTGTCTAGGACACGAGTCTCTTGGGAAACGATATCCGGTCTTACCGGTTTTATTACTTGAACGATTTGGTACACTTGCCAAAGTCTCAACAAATGTCTCAATACATTTCTCTTCACCATATTTTACTTCTTTCAATCATGTCAATTCGTTTATTTATTCTTTCACTTTGATTTATTTATGGATGTTCTCAACATAAAGATAATACATTTTATTGGGAATCAAATAGATTCCAAACTGTCAAAACACAGTAATACACTGTGTTTTATTGTTTACGGTTATTAGGTTTTTCTAGTTAGTTTTACAGAGCTCTATAAATAGAGCTCCCCCTTTTTCAGTTTCTAGTAAGAGACAACATACATTTTTTGCATCTATGTTTGAAACACTTTATAATAAGAAAAGAGAACGTTTTTCTTACCTCTCTGGTTGTCCTCTTCATCTTTGCCTTCTTCGTCGTCGCCAATCGTCGTCTCCACAGTCGTCGGTTTGCTCTGACGTCGCTGCTACTTCATCGCCTGGAGAAGCTTCCAATCGCTCCATTCTTTCTCTTCTCACACCCGTCTCACACTGCTTGCGTGGCGTTTTCATTCGCCCCACACTTATCTAACAGCAAGCCATCATGGGCTGGGCCGCAGACTCAAATGAACAGTGCTGGGCCAGTTCTAATATGGTATCAGAGCAGGTCTAGTACCTGTTCTGCTTCCGTTGCCTCTGATTCAAATCTTGGTATCTTCTTGGGCTGGTTCTTGGGTTCTTTTGCTCATGGATCAAACGGATCAATCCTCCAACCCATCCAGTTCTTACTACCTACACCCAGGTGAATCTTCCAACCCATCCAGCCCCTATTATCTACACCCAGGCGAGAACCCGGGTCTCACTCTCATTACGCAGACTTTAAACGAGAATAATTACTCTTCATGGAGCAAAAGTATGAGGAGAGCCTTGCTCTCCAAGAATAAAACAAAGTTTATTGATGGGTCCATAAAGAAACCCCAAAAACTGATGCATTGTTTGATGCATGGGAAAGATGCAATGTGATGATATAATCTTGGATAACAAAGACTCTCTTCCCACAGATTGCTGAAAGTGTCATATACGTTGAAGAAGCCAAGGAATTGTGGGATGAGCTGAAAGAAAGATTCTCCAAAGGAGATTATTTCAAGATTTCTGACTTGCTTCAGGACATACATTCTATCAAACAGGGAGAAAGGGGAGTGAGTCAATTCTTTACTGATATGAAAATCCTATGGGAGGAGTTGGAATTTCTAAGACCCATCCCTACTTGCACATGTAAAATTCCATGCAACTGTGATCTCTCAAGAATCTCCTTGAAATATAGGGAAATGGAACATGTGATATGTTTCTTGAAAGGGTTAAACGATTCCTACAACACTGTTAAAACACAAATTCTTTTGATGGACCCTCTACCTAATATCAATCGGGTTTTCTCTCTCATTATGCAACAAGAGAGACAAGAGAAACATAGCTCTGCCGAGGTCAAGGTTCTGGCAAATGCTGCTGATAAGAACAGTCAATGGAAGGGCATAGGAAGGGGCTCTGGATTTCTTGGCCAAGGAAGAGGAAGAGGCAGGAATCCTAACTATGGAAAACAATGCTCATTTTGCAACAAGATGAACCACACTATAGATGAGTGCTACTCTAAGCACGGATACCCCCCTTGGTATAAGAAAGGTGACAACAACCAAGACAAGAGGACTGACTGGGGTTCTGCCAATGCCTGCCAGAACAACACTAAACCTGAAGGGGTTCAGAGCACACATCAAGCTAATAATGGTAACATTTTCAATTCTTTCACAGCTGACCAGATGCAAAAACTTCTCAGAATGATGGACAAAATTGATGAACCCTCTCACAAAGTCAATCAAGTTCAAAGAAGTGAAACTGAACATAAACAAGGTACCCTTTCCTGGATAATAGACACTGGTGTCACAGATCATGTGACACATGATAGAACAAATTTTGTGACTTTTTATAAAATTAAACCTATTTCTGTAAAACTGCCAAATAATATTGTTCTAACTGCTAAACACGCTGGAACTGTGCAATTTTCCAAGAATTTTATCATTTTTAATGTTCTCTATATCCCTGAATTTTGTTTCAATTTGATTTCTGTTCAAAGCCTCATTAAAGACTTGGATTGCAGTCTAACCTTTTCCTCTAAGACTTGTTAGATAAAGGAGAATCATACATTGAAGATGATTGGATGTGCTAATTCTTGGAAGGGACTATGTTACCTACAAGCTTTTCCTAAATCTGATCAAAGATATATTGCTAAGACTGTTTTTTTCTTTTAAGAATCTTGATGTAAACCTGTGGCACTATAGATTAGACCATCCAGGAGACAAGGTTATGAAGCACATATGTGAAAATTTTCCCTATGTTAAGGTTGACACTAACATTGTTTGTGACACTTGCCACTATGCTAAGCAACGAAAATTATCCTTTCCTAAAAGTGTTTATGTCACTACTGATTGCTTTGAAATTGTGCATTGTGATATATGGGGTCCCCTTAGTACTGTTTCTGTCCATGGTCATAAGTACTTTCTCACCATAGTAGATGATTACAGTAGGCACACATGGGTTTTTCTAATGAACAATAAGGGTCAAACTAGAGAGTTATTGCAAAATTTTGTTGCTAAAATTAAAAATCAGTTTAACAAGTTAATTAAAACTGTTAGATCTGATAATGGCCCTGAATTTAATTGTGTGGATTTCTATAATTTGCATGGAATCAATAACCAAAAGAGTTGTGTTGAGACCCCGGAACAAAACTCTATTGTTGAAAGAAAGCATCAACATATACTAAATGTGACCCGTGGTCTCCTCTTTCAAGCAAATATTCCTAATGCCTACTGGTCTTATGCTGTTGGCCATGCTGTTTATCTAATAAATAGATTGCCTACTGCCATTCTTAACCACAAAACTCCTCATGAACTTCTCTACAACTTACCTCCCACCTATTTAAACCTCAAGACCTTTGGATGCTTATGTTTTGCCTCGACTCTTGAAAATAATAGAAGTAAGCTCGACCCTAGAGCTAGAAAAGGAATCTTTTTAGGATACAAATGTGGTGTGAAAGGCTACATTGTGCTTGACATAAATACCAAGGAACTCTTTATAAGCAGAAATGTCGTCTTCCATGAAGACATTTTTCCTTACAAAGAACTGCAAGGTAGCAGAGGAGACTGTGATGTTGAAGAAGACAAAGCTGATACTCTCAATGACCTCCTAAAAGACCACTATCCCACTGGTGATGACAGACATGATGAGTTAGATATTGCTGAGCAAACAGAGGTGCAACAGTCATGAGAACAGTTCTCTGATAATGAAGACAATAGTGATGGTACAAGCAACAGTCAAGAGAGTCAAAGATGCAGAAGATCTGACAGACCCAGAAGGACTCCTACATACTTGAAAGATTATGTTCATCAGGTGAATCAATCCTCATCTGTTAAGAATGGTTTTAAAACCCCCTATCCCATTTCTGATCTGTTGTGTTGTGATAATCTTTTAGACAGACATTTAAAGTACACCATGATTGTCACTGGGAACAAGGAACCCAGATCTTACAATGAGGCAAAAGGGATGACTGAATGGGTAGAGGCCATGCAGAGAGAAATCAAAGCTCTGCAAGACAATGATACATGGGTTTTGACTCCTCTACCTCCAGGGAAAACTGCAATAAGGTGTAAATGGGTGTATAAAACAAAATACAAGGCTAATGGTAGCATTGAAAGGTACAAAGCCCGTTTAGTGGCAAAAGGTTACACACAGCAGGAGGGCATAGACTATCTTGACATTTTTTCCCCTGTGGCTAAACTTATCACGGTCAGATTACTTATTGCCCTAGCTGCTTCCAACAGTTGGTTCCTACATCAACTAGATGTTGACAATGCTTTCCTACACGGAGACCTTAATGAAGAGGTCTACATGGAACCACCTGATAATGCTAATTCTTACCATTATCTAAGCATCATTTTAGTAGCAAAATCAACTCTTCTATAGCTTATTACTTGCTTAAATCCTCTCTTTTATTTAGTTTTAGTATTTATCTATATTTTGAGCTACATTACGTAAATAATACTCTAATCCCTTGTTTTCTTTGATCTATTTCGATGTTAGGAAGATCCTCCATTACATTGAAGAGCCTCGGTGATCCAGGAAGTCATTGATTTAACAGTCATTTTCGCTTAAGCGAGAATAATTTAGCTTAAGCGAGAATGACTATCTTCTCCAAGAAGAATTCTCGCTTAAGCGAGAATAATTTAGCTTAAGCGAGAATTCGGGCAATATATATACTCACGAGGCAGAAAGAAAAAGGGTCTTTGGTTCTTTGGAGGCGCGATTTCACGTCTGGAGCTCATGGAGGGTGCGAGGAGCTTGTGGGAACATCTCCTCCTCTTCCTTTGGGTCTCCTTCTTCTTCCATCTTCCATGTTAGATGTAGCCTATGAACTCTTGTGTAATGAATGATTGTTTCGTATTTATAAATGCCTTTTCTATCTATTACTGTTATTCTTGTTTCCGATCTTAAAGCTTGCATGTAATGGGGACGTTCATGACTTGATTTTGGGGTTTCATTGAGCCAGGGATGGGATATGAAATCTTGAACTGAAACAAGAGTCCTTGTGGGTCATTGAGCCAGGGATGGGATATGATTCACATGTTGTCTTAGATCCTAGTTCTTAATGCGGGTTTGCTTGTTAGATTGTCCAAGGGATTGGAGTTTGATAAGGAAAACCTAGGCTCTTTCACCTAAGGGATTAAGGCTAGTGTTTTAGTGGATTAACTTTAGTAAATTGATAGAGAGGAGATGAAATCAGTTATACACAAGAGTGCATTGGTGAAAACTAACCTTAACAATGTCATTTCATACCATTTCTAGTCTTTTCCATTTCCAAGTGCCTTCAATACCAAAGTCCAACCTTGTAATTACTTGTGAATTTATCTTTTTGCACATATTCATAAATGATGAGTTGTTCTTGAGTCTAGATGAGTTGTTAATCGCACAATTTTCTAGTATTACGAGTCTCTTGGGAAAACGATACCTGGTCTTACCACGGTTTATTACTTGAACGATTTGGTGCACTTGCCAAAGAGATTAACACCACCCCCAGGTCTAAACGTCTATAATAAAGGACAGCTTTGCAAATTAACCAAATCTTTATATGGCTTGAAACAAGCCAGTAGGCAATGGTTTGAAAAGCTTTCCTCCTTCCTAATAACTGCCAAGTTTGTTCAATCTAAGTCTGATCATTCTTTGTTTATTAAAAGGACACCTACAAGCTTTACTGCTCTACTTGTGTATGTGGATGATATTGTGTTAACAGGGAACTCTATGATGGAGATCAACTGCATAAAGGAGCTTTTCCACAATAGGTTTTGAATAAAGAATCTAGGAGAACTCAAATACTTCCTAGGATTGGAAGTAGCCAGATCTAAAAGGGGTATCCATCTATGTCAAAGGAAATATGCCTTAGATATATTGGAAGAAACAGGAATGTTGGGCTGTAAGCCTTCGTCTACTCCCTTCCTAAGTGACACAAGCTCCTTATACAAATTGGACAGCTACCTGGATGACCCAGGTCCTTACAGAAGGCTAATAGGGAAGTTACTATACCTCATAAATACAAGACCTGACTTATGCTTTTCAGTTAATTTACTTAGTCAATTTGTTCAATCACCTACTGACTATCACTATCGGGCCATTCAACATATTCTCAGGTATATCAAATCCAAGCCTTTTGAGGGGTTGTTTTTCCCTGCTGACTCTCCTATGCAGCTAAAGGCTTTTAGTGACTCTGACTGGGCGACATGTCCCAACACCAGAAGATCCACAACAGGGTTTTGTATCTTCCTTGGATCTTCTCTTATTTCTTGGAAATCTAAGAAGCAGAGAACTGTCTCCAGATCCTCTACTGAAGCTGAGTATAGAGCTCTTGCAACTCAGTTATCTCCTACAGGACCTTCAAATAAAAGAGTCAGGAATTCCTGCCTTGTATTGCGACAACAAGTCTGCAAGGCACATAGCTCACAACCAGAGCTTTCATGAACGGACCAAGCATATTGAGCTTGACTGCCATGTTGTCCGTGAGAAAGTTCAGGAACACCTTCTAAATCTTCTTCACGTGCGTTCCGACGAGCAGTTGGCTGACATCTTCACGAAATTCCCACATCGCGTCAGATTCAGGTCGATTGTTCCCAAGCTTGGACTGATGACCATCCACCGTCCAGCTTGAGGGGAGGCTATTGGGAATCAAATAGATTCCTTACTGTCAAAAGACAGTAATACACTGTGTTTTATTGTTTACGGTTATTAGGTTTTTCTAGTTAGTTTTACAAAGCTCTATAAATAGAGCTCCCCCTTTTTCAGTTTTTAGTAAGAGACAACATACATTTTTTGCATCTATGTTTGAAACACTTTATAATAAGAAAAGAGAATGTTTTTCTTACCTCTCTGGTTGTCCTCTTCATCTTTGCCTTCTTCGTCGTCGCCAACCGCTGTCTCCACAATTGCCGGTTTGCTCTGACGCCGCTGCTGCTTCATCGCCTGGAGAAGCTTCCAATCGCTCCGTTCTCTCTCTTCTCACACCCGTCTCACACTGCTTGCATGGCGTTTTCATTCGTCCCACACTTATCCAACAGCAAGCCATCATGAGTTGGGCCGCGGACTCAAATGAACAGTGTTGGGCCAGTTCTAATACATTTGCTATGCTGATAACTTAGTAAATACGAGATTTGATTCTATAAAGATGAATTTATGTGAAATGGTAGTATTTGTATTGATTTTCTTATAAACTGATTTGGTATCTTGAAATATAAGTTCTCCTAAGTGGAACAAGCGTTTAGTGTGACTCCGAGTTTATTTGTATCTTTTTTTTTCTTTATTTTAATTTCTAGATTTTATACACATGAAGAAAAATTAAATGTAAAATGTCAACCGAGTTGAAATTCTAGTCATCTATAATTATATCTTTCATAAAATTATGTGTAAAAGAATAGAAAAAAAAAGATATTATCCTTTGCATGTGTCAATAATTTAAATTAATTACACATTTTATGATTTGATAATCAATATTATATAAATTTTTTTATTTAATATTTTTTACATATTTTATTCTTAAACTTTCAATTTTCATAGTTTGTACAAACTGTTTAATTTATAGGGGAAGATAACAGGTTATAAAAATATTTAAAAATAATAAAATCATACCATTTTATAATAATTTTTATAAATTAAAGTCGTTATGATCTTGTTTCTATTTTTTATTTTATTTTTCTTCTTTTTCGCGTGACATCATTCAACCAGAAACCATTGATAAAATACGAGAAGACTAAGAAATTTGATAAACAAAATTGTAATTTAATAATTAAATAATAAATATGCGATTAAGTTTACTTGCAATACTATGTCAAAATCGAGATTTACCCGTTATTATATTATAAATAGAAACATACAATGTGCTTTTCTTTTAAATAAATTCCGATCTAATATTTGTCTTATTTTGATTTTCTAATTCAAAGTACTTATCTTTTACTCGTAAAGTAATTATAATTAAAATTTAATATACATAATTGAAAACAACAATAAGCTATAGCATTTTTAAATTAAAAGGATTTATAGAGATAACATCACAAAATTAAAGAATTAACCTAGTTGCTTCTTTGATCCTGTGTTAATTTAAAATCAACAATCTTTGACACAATGGTCTTAGTCTAAACTAGCAATTAATTAATTCGATAGGATTGATAGAGACTGATAATGAACACCAATGGATGTATACCGAAACAATGTTAAAATTATTAAACGAACAAATACAGGCCCACAAGCTCTAAATACGTATATACGCCCGTCCAACGATATCAAAACAACAAATGTACGTATGTATATGTATGTATGTATGGTGTACTCTGAAAAATCAAATCAATAAATCAGATACAAAGAAATGTATGTTATATACATACACCTGCGCGCAGAAGATAACTAAGTGGTTTATTCAGCCCAGAGGTCGTTTATCGGTGGCATCTCTCGGAGTAACCTATCGAACTCCTTAAACGACAGATCTCTCATCAAAAACGACCTCTCCGTTCCACCTTTGTCGTGTCTATTTCTTTGGGCCTTTGGTCCCGAAGTGTCGGAATCTTTACCCGTAAGCTTCTGCACAACAGATTTGAAGCTGGTGGCATCGGTTTCAACGTATTGGGTGTTGATTATGACAACCTTCACAGGTCCCCTGCTGTATCCACCAGTAGCCATAGTAGAAAAAGATGAGTTTTTTCCGTGTGAGAAACTGAAGGGATTGAGTAGAGTGAGTTTGGAACAAAAGGGGTTGAAGCAAAAGATGCTGGTGTTTGTTCTAAGGAGGGTTGATTATTTATATAATATTGGTGGGTTGTGTTTGACGGCTGGAGAAGGTAAGTAGATGAAATGAGTTGACCGTTGGTGCCTGTGCGAAATGAGGGGGAAGGTGTGCAAATGAAAAGGGAGATATGGTCAAGTTACGCAATTTGATAGCTAAGGAAGGAAGCTAGCAAAACCAACTGCTCAAGGTCGTGTGTCTTATTATGCTCCTAAGTTAAGGATGGATAAAGTCAGAATGGGGGGCATGGCTTGCTGTTCTAGGTCCACAAAAAGCTGGTATTTTTCAAAATTATAAAACATAATCCAAGTTATTATCAAATAATGTAGCAAAATTATAAAAATCAAATTCATAACTGGTTGGTAATAGAATTCACTTTTACTTTCTATGATTTTTTTTTCTACATATTTCGTTTTGTTTAATGTTTGGATGAAATTTGATGTTGCGTGTTTCCTCACATGTTTATGATTTGGTCTTCGGATGTTTAACAAGAGTGTTTCTTTTGAAGGTAGCAAAAAGTTATAGGTAAACATGGTTAAAAAAGAGATTTTAAATCTAATTCAAATATACAAAATTAACGTGTAAGATAAGGTTTACACCTCACTTATATATTTTAAATTGATTTTATTTTTAATTGATGTGAAACTTTTAATACTCTCTTATGCTGAAGTATATATATTTTAAATGTGAAATTATACATTAATAAATACTGAAGTATATATATTTTAAATGTGAAATTATACATTAATAAATAGTCAGATAATGACTTGATAGCGAATGGAACAATTAAGATAAAGTAGTTATTTGAGAAAGAAAGAAAAAAGTTGTATACACTAAATAAAACAATTTTTAGTGTGTATATATATATATATATTATTAACTGAAATAGAAGCTCGATAGAACGTTTATAGGTTCGTGTTTATGTAATGTAAAACATAAAAGTAAATTGAAGAAAACAAGGTTAAATTATACAGTATAATATATGCATAAAAACAATTATTGAAATTTTATTTTATTTATATATATATTAGCATATTTATGGACAAATAAGATAGGAAAAAGTCAATTTTATCATAATGATTCATCTGTCTTGAAAGGAACACGTGAAAGTTAGGCTGTTGTATTTTAATGGTTGGGGTTTTAATTAATATTTTAATTTATCCTTTTTAAAATTTTAATATAACATTTTTAGTTATATATTTAATTTAAACTAATCTTATAAAACATTAGGAGAAATAATATATACAGGAGAAAATTGGACGACAAAAACATTTCATTGGTTTGAGTAGATAAAACTTAAATAAAAAAAGCAATAAAATTTATTTCGATGATGCGTGTGTCTAAAGAAACTTGCTGTGAGAAGTTCAATATTTAATAAAGGAAAATATAAATTGAACGTAAGAGAAAATTAGAAAGTAGAAAAGAATAATGGCTCTTTAATAAATGCTTGGACAAAAATTGATTTGGAGAAGTAAAATACTGATGTGTATGTCTGAAAAGCAATTACCCTTTCCTTATGTTTTTCTAGATGTTTTTGGTAAAACATACTGGCGTAGATTATAAGCCTCTAGCAAGGCATGAATTTATTCCTTTACTGGAATTTGAAATAATTTATAATAAAACATATTTATTTGAATAATTTTTTTTAAACAAATAAGTAGGTATGAATTAATAGTAAATAAAGTGACTAGTAGAATAAAGATAAAACATGATATTATGTGTGTTAGAGAAGAATGTGGTAAATTACATCGGTCGTGTTTAATCGATGTAATAAACTTTTAAAAAATAAAAAGTAAATAAAATCCATATTTATATGTTATTTTAATAAAAAAAAACAAGATATCATATCAATTATTGGGTAGAACAGTTGTAGTATATATAACTTTTAATTTATTTTACACCTTCTTTTCTTTCGTTTATAGAGTTTTTCATTTTCTTCCTTATATTTATTCTCTTATCCGTTTATCCTTGTACTTTGTTTTCTCGTCTCTATTCTCCTTCATTTCATTCCATTGTTGGAGATATTATGACAAAATAAGTTTTTTAAATATGTAATATCGAGTTTTTTTAAGTATGTTTTACAACAAATTTAGATTAGATAAACTTAAATTTTAAATTTGTTATTAATTAACCGACTTAAATTTTAAGTTTGTTATTTATCAATAAACTTTTAAGAAGCTTAAAGTTTTGTACATTTGTAAATAAAAGGGTTAAATATGTTTTTGGTCTCTTAATTTTCAGTGAAAATTAGAATCAGTTTCTCTTTAAAACTTTGGCATAATTTAGTCTCAAACTTTAGAAATGTGTGACTTTAGTCCTTTTAACTAAATTTTGTTGGGTTTATTTGATGTTTCAAGTGTGTTTCATGATAGTATCTGAGTTATTTATATCTTTTGATACATTTTTGTTTCAATGTAATTGATAAATGCGTTTGAAATATCAAATAAAGTTAACAAAATTTGGTTAAAAAGACTAAATTCACACATTTCTAAAGTTTGGGAACTAAATTAGTCCAAAGTTTTGAAGAGGGACTAATTCTAATTTTCACTTAAAAAGTTAAGAGACCAAAAACATATTTAACTCTAAATAAAAATAGTAAATTTAAGTATGTTGTAACCATAATAAATTTAAACTTGTTGTTTTTTTTATAATTTTATTTTTATAATCATGAAACTAAAACTTGAAATACAACAAATTTTCCATAACAAAATATATATTTCAAATTGTTAAATTCAAGTACATAACAAATAATTCTAACATCAAAATAAACAATAAAATGTCTAACCTAAAGTTTGTAGTCTAAACAAAGTCTATCTTAAACTCTTTAAGTTTAAACATAACTTAACAAAATTTAAACATTATCTCATCAAAACCTAGTCTCCTAGGAGATAACATGTTTACTAATGTGTTATTTCGATAATGTCCTCTCTCCATTGATATTGGTGATAAATATTTTTGCTTTTCATTAATTAATTATGTCTTATCAAATAAGAAAGAGTCGGACCTGTCCAATTACGAATGAATATCTTGCACGAAGCAATCAGAGAACTGAAGAAAAGAGAGAGAGAGACCTGAAGGAAAGAACGAGCTCTTACCTTTTTCTCTCGAATGAAGGCACATTCCTTTAGTATAGATTTAGTCAAAGTCTTCGTTGCCCTCCGTTATCTTATTTTAAAAGCTTAATTTAAAGATTTTGTTTGGATATTTAAAATAACTTTTATTTTATTTAAATATTTTGTCATTGCTATTGTTAACTGATGTAATTCTCATTTTTATCTTCTTCTTTAGATAACATTTTATTAATTCACGTTGGTTCTTTTCAATCTTTTATAACTTAAAAAATAAAAACAAACGATGAAATATTTAAACGAAAATAAAAAATAATTTCAATAGTTAATAAAATAATAATTTTTAATAAAACTTTAATGAAAAGTAGTCCAATAATTAAGTATAAATTAAATGACGAAGGTGTAATCGTGTTGACGTGAACGAAGCTAAAACCAGCCGCAACTAAATTTAAGGTTTGGAGCCAGATTTTGTTCTAGAATAAAACAGAACCAGAATAAACTTTTGTCATAAGACATTATAATCATATGTCAAAGTTTTCGTCTCCGCTGTGAACAGAAAAAAGAAAATTAATACATTAAGAAGGAAACAGTCTCTTCATTCATAGTTCACAAAGGACTAATTCATCTCCTATGAGAAAAATATATATTGACAAATTTCAGCTTTATTTATTTCTTGTGGCACAAACCTTGACTTTTTATCACGTGGCACTTTGCACTCCATGGAAACTTTTGGTTCTTTCCAGATTTTGGCCCCATAGTTCATCAGTCTTAAAAAGAAAAAAATTAGTCAATTTATCAATTTTATTTTCTACTATTATTTTTATTATTATTTTATTATTACTAGTTAAACTAAAAGAATACGTGTCAATGATAACAGCGACAGCGAGAAGTTGTTTATCAATCTTTTTGAAAGGATATATAATTGCCAAGACTAATGGAATAATATATTTTTTATTCTTAAAAATAAAAGTATTCCGAACGAAAACATTATAACCGTTAAAGGAATTCAAATTTCTAACAAACTTATCTAATATTAATCATGCACCGATAATATGAAACAGTCTTATATAGTTCAATCACAAATACTTAAAAAGTATGGTTTTTTCACTTGATTATTATAACATATAGCAAGCTTACTATATATTTAAACGATTTTTTTCCACAATTTCTTCTTTTTTACATATAGAAAGAAATTAAAATTAATTTCCCTTATAAGTTAGTTTATACACAAACTAATTTGTCAAAATTATGTTTTTATTAGGATTTAGAGTTTCAGTATTCAAATAGGTGACGGAATATAAGTGGTTTTATGAATTTTGATGAATGTTTATGAGGACTGAAACATAAGAGAATATTCTTCTGTAAAAAACTTTTGTTGCTCAAGTCAGAAAGATAATTTGGATCTATATGAGTATATGAGTGAATATGAGAGAATGTGTCATTCCCTAGATGAATGATATATTATGTTGATATATGGTGTAAAAGGATATTATTATATAAATATATTAGAGAAACTCATCTCAGTGTTGTTAAGTGAATCTTTTGCTATCTGATAAGAATAACCAACCTCAACCTATACTACAAAGGAAGCGAAAGCTTCAAATTAGAAGACTACTACAATGCTAATTATGTTGGAGACAAAGTGGAACACAAAAGTACAAGTGGAGGCTGCCACTTTATTGGAGGAATTTTGATATCGTGGTTAAGCAAGAAGCAGAACACAATTGCACTATCAACTGTAGAAGTAGAGTATATATATATATATATATATCGCTCACAACTACTTTGGATCAGGAATCAACTAGAAGACTACAACTACTGTTAGAGCAGTGTAACATAATGGTTAGCATGAACAACAAACAAAGAGGGACGTGAATTGGTTTCTTATCACAAATTGTGCCTTTAATAATTTTCTCTTATAATTCAAATTTCCTTAGCAATAAATTTAAAACAAATATAAAGAGAGTAAGTAAGAGAGAAAATTGTACAGGTGATTTTATACTAGTTCATATCACAAGGATCATATGTCTAGTTATTAATCTCAAATGAGGATTAACGATCCACTATCACAAAACCAACAAACTGTTACAATCACTAAGCAACAAAAAGTTTAAGGTTTAAAACACTTCTCTTCTTATCCCAAGAGATGAAACTCACTTCTCCTGAAAGCCACAAGAGATGAACACCTCCTCTAAATGTTTCACGAAGGATGACTACCTCCTTTGAATCTTCACAAAGGATGACAAGGCTTCACTTAGCAACAACAATAACACTCAATCACAACTCCCATGAAAGTTCTCACTTTATGCCAACACCAAGTTCTCAAAGCCATAACATAAGGGTTACACAAACCAGAACACACTTATCACAACACACAAGTAAACAAATAAGATTTTCGTATGTCTTGTGAATTAGAATGAGAGTCCCAACTTAATACATAAAGATCTCACTCAAGGATACCTCTAAAACTCATTTGTAAGCTATTTAACATGTGATAATCGATTATCCACTTATGGTAATCGATTATGCATTTAATGAATGCACAACAGTTAAAAACATGCCTAAAAACTCCAATGGCTAGTCGTGATAATCGATTATGGTAAGTCATAATCGATTACCAACTAATGATAATCAATTATTCTAGAGATAAAATGAGTTTTTGGCTACTTTCAAAAACCTCTCTATCATAATCGATTATCTTAAGTGCTAATCGATCATTGTAGAGTTTTTCTGACTCCAAAACGAATTTTAAAGCATACAATACATGGAATCAGGATAAATAACACTCTATACATAAAACTACTAAATTACAAAAATCTTTAACACAAAACAAGTCTTCACGAAGGTCTTTTTGCAACTTGACTTTGAGACATCATCAAAACTTCTAAAGTTCATCTTTAGGCCAATATTCTCCTGAGACATCTACCCTTTTATATTGACAAATCCTGGAAACCAATAAAGCATAGGGAAGAGGGTAGTGTGGAAACCTCTTGACCTTCATCATTGTGTTGCAAATGAGGTTGGGCCAGTGGATCAGTATGTCCTTGATTATCCCATAGATAATCATGAGATCAGCTTCGAAGCACTACACATGGTTTGAAGCTCGGGGACATAGCAACCAGACAATTAAGAAATGGAGCAGTCTCTCATCCTTCGTGAGACCGCCCACTAATGACTGCTTCTTGTTCATGTGCACCTGAGGATTCTTTAAGAAAGAACGGAAGGCCAAAATTTTGTTGAAGCCTTCAATACCCTGAGATAACATAATTGCATCCTCATGCACCTGAATATGAACCACCGTCGTCCATATATTGTGATCTAATATAATATTTACTTCTTTCACTCTTGTGAAGTAGACCACACCACGAACCTTCAAATTAAAATAAAATACTCTGACCAAATCTAAATAGAACTTACCTTGCATCTCCAAGATGGAATGGATGCCCTAGTCAAAGATTTGCTAAGGAAACTGAATCCCATAAGTGAAACCAGTTTAAATCAACATACTTGTGGGTGATGAACTTCCTTTCTTTCTAAACGGTGGTGAATTCTCCGTGCTTCTCTTCATTGGAGATCCAACCACTCAAATTATTACCGTGACCGTTGGGATTGGTAGAGGAAGAAGGATGTAAGCCTCTTCTAGTGGGAAGCTTTATTCTATCTATCATTGTAGAAGGTAGGAGCAAGGAAAACTAGAGAGGTAGATAACTAGATGTACAAACATTAGAAAAGATACACAAATATGATCAATAATGCAAACAAGAATCAAAGTATGAGAAAACAATCGATTATGGACCCCTATATATAGCAACCAGACCCTAAATGCATCATATATGAAAAATATGGTCGTTTATGACCATTGGAACAACTATTTTATGAGTTCCAACGGTCAGAACTTGTGATAATCGATTATTTCTGGATGATAATGATTATCGCTTCAAAAACCAAAAGCCCAATGATCGAGGTCGTACTCGAATCAAATTAATGTGCAATTAAAGTGCAGTATACTAGGAGAATGACCCCTAGGTCGTACTCAAGGACCAAATGTGGTTCAAGCAATAGGTCAAACACGTAGTTGGGGGGGTTATGTGGAAAGTTTTACTAACACAAAGACTTGAATTAAAACATTGATTTAAGGATAGTTTGGTCATTAGCTTAGTTATAATGCTTCCAATCCTTGATTAACAATCAATTAAACATTGCTCTCACCCTATTCCAACACCAATCAATCAACTAAGCGAAGATTAATTGGGTTTTCCTAAAATCGAATTAAGCAAACGAATTGCACGCATTTAATCAATTCTACATCAAACAGATTAATTAACTAAGTGATAATTAACCCAAATTAGACCAATAAGTGTGTCCTAATCACCAGTGCACAACATATTCAATGAAATGCAGGGTCAGTGCAGCAGATTCACATTGAATACCCAGAAATCTTCAAGAAAAACGCCGCAACATTGCTAATGACCAAACCAAATCGATTAAACTTCCATTAACATGAACTCAAAATGCAACAACCTAAGAACACAATGCATAAACGAAATTTGAATCATTGAAACAACAACCAGTGCAGAAACAAAATGAAACAAAATTCCAATTCAGAAATGAAAAACGCAATTCACAAACGAAATGAAAAACTCTAAATAATGTGGGAACACATCCTAGACATAATTTAAACATTCAAACATACATACATCAACCCTAGATCACGTGGAAACATACTTAACACATCATACATGCATTCAAGCAGCACATAACCATATAAACATACTCAAACACATATAATACATCACTTGAATCATCCAAATCCAATCATTGTCATGTTATACCCCCAATAAACCCAATTATAATGCATATGATTATTATTACACTTAAGATTGAACTGTAAAATAATTCTAGAGGGCTTGATTGATCCCTCTCACAATCTTCTATTTATAAGAATAAATTGATACACAAGTACATGATAAATAGGGTAATCCTAGACACAATATAATCATGATAAATAGGGTAACTCTTGACACACTATAATGATGATAAAATAGGATAAATATCCTAACACTCCCGCTCAAGCTGGAGCATACAAATTGTATGTACCAAGCTTGGAACAAATAAACTCAATCTGAGGACCCCTTAATGACTTGGTCAATACATCTGCGAGTTGATCGTTTGACCCAATAAACTCAGTACATATTTCTTTGGTTAACAACTTTTCACAAACAAAATGACAATCAATTTCTATATGTTTAGTCCTCTCGTGAAACATTGGATTTGATGCAATGTGGAGAGCAGCTTGATTGTCGCAATACATCTTCATAGTATGGATGTCACAAAATTTAACCTCTTGAAGGAATTGTTTCACCCATATAAGTTCACATGTTAGTGATGTCATTGCCCTATACTCGGCTTCCGCGGTTGATCGAGCTACTACATTATGTTTCTTACTTTTCCATGAAATAATGTTTCCTCCCAGAAAAACACAATATCCTGTAGTAGACCGTCTATCAATAGGTGAACCTGCCCAATCTGCATCACAATACCCAGAGACCTGAATGCTTCCTTTATCTTCATATAACAATCCTTGCTCGGGAGCCTTCTTTACATACCTTAGAATGCGAATGAGAGCATTCCAATGGTCAACACATGGAGCCTGCATGAACTGACTAACCACTCCAACTACAAAGGATAGATCTGGCCTTGTAATAGTGAGATAAATCAGTTTTCCAACCAGCCTCCTATACCTCTCTGGATCGGAGAATAATTCACCTTCTTCTGTCCTTAATTTCTGGTTTGGGTCCATGGGACTATCTACAGGTCTACAATCAATCATGCTTGTTTCTTGTAATATATCAAGAGCATACTTCCTTTGGGAGATTACAACTCCATCTTTTGATTGCGCTACTTCAATGCCTAAGAAGTATTTGAGACTTCCAAGATCCTTGGTTTGAAAATGTCTACACAAGTACTCTTTTAGTTGAGATATTCCAACAGCATCATTTCCTGTAATGACAATATCATCAACATATACTATTAAGTAAACACATTTCCCGAGGGAAGAATGACAATAAAAAACTGAATGGTCTGCTTCACTGCGTTTTAGCCCAAATTTTTGAACAATGGAGCTAAACTTTCCAAACCAAGCACGCGGGGATTGCTTGAGGCCATATAGAGATCGATGCAATTTGCATACCATACCAGACTCCCCCTAAGCAACAAACCCAGGAGGTTGCTCCATATAAACTTCTTCCTCAAGATCACCATGTAGGAAGGCATTCTTGATATCCAATTGATGAAGTGGCCAGTGACGAATGGCTACCATGGCAAAGAAGAGACGAATAGTAGTCATCTTGGCTACAGGAGAGAAAGTGTCACAATAATCAAGACCATAAACCTGAGTGTAACCTTTTGCAACAAGCTGAGCTTTGAGCCGATCAATTTCACCATCAGGGCCAACTTTAACTGCATACACCCATCGACAACCAACCGCCTTTTTTCCTGGGGGAAGGGGCACCAGCTCCCAAGTATTACTGTGGTCAAGAGCCTGCATTTCTACAATCATAGCTTGTCGTCATCCAGGATGATCAAGTGCTTCTTTCACATTCTTGGGTATAACAACAGAGGACACTGAGGATAAAAGAGAAAAATAGGAGGGCGACAATCGATGATAGCTTAGAAAATTATAAATGGGATGAGGGTTTCGAGTGGAACAAGTACCTTTTTGTTAGCAAAAATCAAAGATGAAGTTTTGATGATGAACAGATTTGCACAAGTCAAGATCCATAAAGGCAGATTGAAGATCTCTGTAGTTTATAAAGGGTTTAATTGCTTGCATTGTCCCTAGTTTGGCTGCAACGTGTCAAAGTAGTCCATCGTTTTAAAAAAATTTCAATTACGTACAAACTTGGTTTAAAAGTGTCAATTTCGTCCAAACGTATGTAAAATTTGCTTCAATCAAGTCCCTTCCGTTAAATTCACCAAAACGGACGTTAATTTTTTAGTTCTCTCTCCTCTACTCCTCTGCTTCTCTGCTGCTCTGCTGCTATGCTCTGCTACTCCTTTAGTAAAATGTTTTTAACTTATATTTAATATTTACATAAATTAAATCATGATCATGATGTAACTAAATGATTTTATCTAAATTATTATTCCACTTTTTTTTTACCAATATGCTACATATGATTTATTAATAGAGAAATTAGTGTAAGCATTTCCATGCCACTGATATTGAATATTTGTATATTTCATAGGCGATGAATGGACAATATCTTTGCAATCGTCAAATTACAGTGTCATATGCTTATAAGAAAGACACTAAGGGTGAACGGCATGGTACCCCGGCAGGTAAGACCTTTCTTGATGCTATTTCTATATTTTTTTATGGATTAATTCATGCCTATTGTTCCTTTTTGTAGTATCTGACTATCTGCTAATATATTTCTTCCGTGGTGCAGAAAGAGTTTTGGCTGCAAGTAATCCAACTGCACAGAAGAGCAGGCCCCATACTTTATTTGCCAGTGGACCTCCGACACTTCCAAATGTTCCTCAGGCTAATGGGGTTGCACCAGTGCCTCCCCGTCCCTTTGCTAATGGGGTCGCTCCTGGTTCGATTCCCGCCCTTCGTCCACCACCCCCTCAAGCTGCTGCGTTCCAGCCTATGCCAGTACCATAGAAATGATATTGTTAGGGGAAATGTTAAATTAACATTCATGTGTAAAAGTTGGGTAATGTAGTAAGCATACATGGATAGGGTTGAAAGAGGGAAACTTGTCACTGTTTTCATGGACATTTCTTTTTCTAATTCTTTTAAAATGTATTGTCTAGCTATTATTCATTTTTATTCGGTACAGATTACTGTAATTTGTACAGAGAAATAAGAGCTGCAAAATTTTATGAGAAATAAGTCTTAACGAAAAGGTTTTTCCCAAGTATTTGTTTAGAATATTATATTAAATCAGTATATTACATATATTTTCTAAGGATTTTTAGATTAGTAGAAACAAAAACCATATGAATTTTCAAAACTCAGTTACTTTTTGTTATTAGTGAGCACGTTCGTAAAATAAAGAATATTTACTAATACAAATTCTTAAATTTTGTAAAGTGTTAGATTTTTTTATCCTTTCATATCATGTCCAAAGGAGCAGAGCATAGCAGCAGAGCAGCAGAGAAGCAGAGGAGAGAGAACTAAAAAATTAACGTCCGTTTTGGTGAATTTAACGGAAGGGACTTGATTGAAGCAAATTTTACATACGTTTGGACGAAATTGACACTTTTAAACCAAGTTTGTACGTAATTGAAATTTTTTTAAAACGATGGACTACTTTGACACGTTGCAGCCAAACTAGGGACAATGCAAGCAATTAAACCTTTATAAAGCTTTTATAATAATCAAAGTTGATGTAATAGTGCTCTTATATGTATTAGGGTTGATTCTTGTAATTTATATTTGATTTATTTATTGTTGAGAATCATCCACAAGCTGTTTTAATCGATTAAACCCAGTTTTAATCGATTAAAACCGAGGCTGGTCCTGAAAACCCAAGTGCCACTGGAATAATCGATTAAAGTGTATAATAATCGATTAGCTAATCGATTAATCCTAAGAATAATCGATTAACACTGACCGTTGGGGATTTCAGATTTGAAAAACTAGCCGTTGTATTCATTTTAATCGATTAATACTTATGTTAATCGATTAAATGCGTTAGATGGCCCGTTTTCGAAGAATGGAAGGGTATTAGGCTGAGTCTATAAATTGGCTCACTTTTTCTCTCATAAACAACTCTTCCCTTGTGCTCTAGTACTCAGAAATCATTGAGACTTGTGTGCTCTTGTTCGGCTTGTGAAACTCTTGTCTGTGGAGCTGGTGAAGTGCTGCTACGGTGACAGAGGAAATAGCCGGTTCATCCTTGGTGTGTCTAAGGAGGTGTTCGGAAGAGAATCATCCTTCGTGAAGTATTCGGAGGAGGTGTTCATCCTTTGTGAAAACTCAAAGGAGGTGTAGGTTCATCTCTTGTGGTATCAAGAGAGGTGGTTTCTAAACTTTTACAAACTGTGTTTCTTTGTGATTGTAATTTGTAATTGTTTTGTGTTAGTGAAAAAGGTTTATCTTGTTTGAGATAAGCGACTGGACGTAGGATTGGTAAGATCCGAACCAGGATAAAATCATCTGTGCAAATTTCTCTCAACCTTACTCTCTTTATTTGTCTTTATTATTTGCTTGATAAGTTTAATTGAGTAGAAATTAAAAGGCACACATTCATATTAAAAACTCTCTTGGTTTGTTATTGCACGCTAACAATTCCGCTGCAGCGATTCTAACACTTTTCTGAGGGCAATAGGCCATGCTGAATCATTTGCACCAGGAGGCGTGGGAGGAGGTGACGAGGGAGAAGAATCTGAAGTAGGAGATTCACCATTGTCTTGGGGAGGTGGACTATCCATTGGGGCCCTGTGTGGGATGATCTCAGTATGTGGAGAAACAGGTGTAGAAGGATTGTGATCAAGACTTGGAATGACAGAGACAATATAGCTATTTGACTCAGCCATTGGAATAGGAAGGACCTGCTGGAGGATAGAAACATCCTGAACAGATGGAGAGAAGTAAGGAGTCTGTTCAAAGAATGTGACATTGGCAGACATGTAATACTTCTTAGTTTCAGGAGAGTAACACCGATATCCTTTTTGAAGTCGAGAATAGCCTAAGAAGACACATTTGAGAGCGCGAGCGGAGAGTTTGTCTAGACCTGGAGACATGTCATGAACAAAACATACATAGCCAAACACTCGGGGAGATGTATGAAAGAGAGGATCATTAGGAAACAAAATGGAGAAAGGGACTTTATTATTAAGAGAGGAGGAGGGCATCCTATTAATAAGATAACATGCAGTTAAGATGGCATCCCCCCAGTGATGGACAGGAATATGGGCACCAAGCAAAAGGGTACGAGCAGTTTCAACCAATTGTTTATTTTTTCGTTCTACTATACCATTTTGTTGTGGTGTATGAGGACAAGTAGACTGATGTAAGATACCATGGGAACTCAAGATGGCAGAAAAGGAGGATGAGAAATACTCTTTTGCATTATCACTTCTTAATATTTTGATTACTTGACCAAATTGATTCTTGATTTCATTCAAAAAGGATGTAAAGATAGCTAACAATTCAGAACGATTTTTCATAAGATAAACCCAAGTACATCGTGAATATTCATCAATAAAGGTAACAAAATATCTAAAACCAAAGGAGGAGATACAACTAGGTCCCCATATATCAGAATGAATGATGGAAAAACTAGAATTACATATTGATTGAGACCTTTTAGGAAAGGAAGATCTAACATGTTTTTCTAATTGACATGACTCACATTCTAAGGTTTGGAGACCACTCAGTTCAGGACACATTTTTTTTAATTTGGACAAATGAGGATGGCCAAGTCGATCATGTAGCACTTTAGGATTAGGAGCAGCAACACAGGACACCCTTGGACGAGATCCAAAATGGTATAACCCGCCAGCTTCATATCCTTCTCTAATCTGTCTCCCCGAACCACGCTCCTGTATAACAAAAGATTTATGATCAAAGGTTATTGAACAATTTAACATTTTAGTCAACTGGCTTAAGGAAATTAAATTAAAAGGACAATTAGGGACAAAAAGGACTGAGTTGAGATTGAGGGATGGAGATAAAGAAACATGATCGACTCCTTTGGAAGAAGTTTTAGATCCATTTGCAAGGGTTATGAAATGAGGTTTTTCTCGAAAGGAAATAGATGAGAACAAAGAGGTATTACCAGAAATGTGATCAGAAGCACCTGAGTCAATTACCCATGAATGGTGACCTTCCATAGATTGAGAAATGCAAGTTGTTGATGTATTGGGAGATTGAGATGGTTGTGCCAAGTTGTTAGACTTTAACCTTAAATACTCTTGATATTCATCCTCAGAAAACATAGAAGTGGAAGTTTCAGTCTTCGAAGTGGCAGTTTCAGTCTTCGAAATATTGGCGGTTTTGGAAGGGAAACCATGTAAGGAGTAGCAATTCTCTTGAGTATGACCCATCCTTTTATAGTATGTGCATTGAGGACGTCCCCGACCTCCTCGTCCTCCTCCTCTAGTGCCACGTCCTCCTCTTCCTCGTGTGTAAACCATGACAGATGGTTCCACTAGTTCATGCGCTTCTTGAGTTTGAGGTACCGGGACACGCAGAAGGCGAGTGGTCAATGTTTCCATAGAGGGGACCTCATGACTAGTTAGAAGTTGATCTCTAAGATGATCAAAATCGGGATGTAGGGCACGAAGGATCAACACCATGTAAAATTTGTCTAGTTTCTTTTTTATATCCCCTAATGGATCTACTTCCAAAAACATCCTAAGTTCTTCGACAGCAGATTGGGCTTCAGCCATGAAGGACACCATATCATGGTCTGCCATTTTAAGAGATGTAAGCTTGTTTGTAGTGTCATAAAGACGTTGAATATCGTTGGCATAAATTCTTTGGGCTTTCTTCCAAAAGGAGTGACAAGTTTTGAAAGCCCTCAAAGATACAAGAAGTTTGGGTTCCACTGATTGCCATAACATGGCACACAACTGGAAATCTACTTGTTTCCACTGATCAGCTTTTTCAGTAGGCACATGGCTTCCATCTCGCTCAAGGTGGTCATAATGCCCTTGGCCAAGGAACCACATCTCAACGGCAGCAGACCATGACAGATAATTTTTTCCATTTAGCTTCTCAGAGGTAATTGATGGACTTCCAGAGAAGGAAAGAGTACTGCCAGACGCCATTTTTGAAGAAGACGAATAGTACTAGCGAGGAACAAGAAAACCCTAAGGGTTTTAGATGAAGGAAACTGTGACAGTGATGGACGACGTCGGTGGTCGGCGGCGGACGGTGGCGGGCAACGAAGAACTGTGGCACCGGACAGATATATATTACGAGACAGAAACCAGAGCGGGATCGACCCGCTCTGATACCAACTTAAGATTGAACTGTAAAATAATTCTATAGGGCTTGATTGATCCCTCTCACAATCTTCTATTTATAAGAATAAATTGATACACAAGTACATGATAAATAGGGTAATCCTAGACACAATATAATCATGATAAATAGGGTAACCCTTGACACACTATAATGATGATAAAATAGGATAAATATCCTAACAATTACACCCTTACAACATATATTTGCATGGAAAACCTCTAAGTATCATAACTTTGTTCTCCCTTAGCATCAAACCTTCTGTTGGGATAACCCAACAAAACATAATAATACATTCATAAAGAAAACTCATCACAAATATTACCAAAAACCTATTCCTATGCACACACAAACCCTTGCCCAACAATGACAACAAATAATATAATCATAATCATATAGCCATATATCAAACAAATATTTTCATACAAGTAAACCAAGAATACATAGCCTATAACAAACAATGGTAAGCTTCCCCATACTTTGGTCAATCCTAAGGCTTTCACTATACCCAAAGATCTTCTCCAATGTAGTTGCACTCTCGCGTTCACTCTCTCACTTTCAAAGTTTTTGTCTTATTTTCCTAATGATCAGAGTTTCTATAGGAGATGTCTAAGATAGTTACAACTGTGTGTAAAATATACTTAGGATACTCTATTTGTAATAAAAGTCCATAAGAAGTAATAACAACCAACTAAAATAAAAGATATAAATGAGATAAAATAAATTTATCTTTAATTTAATTAATTCTGATAAGTCCTTAGGTAATATATTCTATCTTAATATTTTTATTCTAATTAATTATGATAAGTTTATCAATAATATTTATTATTATTATCTAGGCATAATATCTAATTATATATAATAATATCTCAATATATCTTTTAATTAACTATATAACAATATTTAAGAATATCTTTTAGAATATCTAACAATATCTAATAATATTTTTTTCTAATAATAATGTCTCTTTTAATCTCAAGATTATATCCCCTATTTTCTTTCAACTATTTTATTTAGAATAACATCTAAATCTTCTAAAATATATAATATTTTTTATTAAATTTCCATATTATTTAATTTGCATGTTTTTTCTTACTACACTCCCCTATTTTAATTTTTGCACCTAAGTAATAAAAAGTAAAATACCCTTTTACCCCTATATGCCAAAATATAAATATAATTAAAGAAAATAACATAATAATTATGTCTTAATAAAAATGTACATTCAAGAACACTAATTACCAAACAACAACATCAAAGTCACAAGACTACCTTATTTTTAAGACTCCTATTTTTCTAGATCTTACAGCTCTGGAAGGGGGAGATTAATAGGACCTGAAAAACAAATTTAAAAACTACGAGCACGAGTATACAATTATAAACGAATTAACTACTTAAAAATAAAAGTATAGGGATAGAGATAATGCACACAATAGGTTTATATTGTTTCACCTTCAAGTGAGGCTACGTCCAATATCTTAAGCAACTTGCTTAAGAAGTTTCACTAATCAACAACTTTGATCAGTAATTAGTATCACCCTTTTCAAGTTACACAAGTTTCAACCTCTTTAGGTACACAAATACAAACCTCTCCAAGCTACACCAAGTATCAACCTCTCTAGGTATCCATCTTAATTTCCCCCTCTCAATTACAACAATAAGAAATTGACATTCTTTCAAGAGGAGTGTTCAACAAAACTCACATGTTACAAATTCACTTAGTGAAAGATATTTTAATATTCAAGCTCTAACCCAATTTCTCTAAAACACTATTGATATGACAAATTCTCAACGTTCTTTCTCTTTTCTCTTGTTTGTCTTATTCTCATATGGCTCAACATTCATTATATAGATATTGCTTCAGCTAGTCATTGAGGCTTCGTATTACAACTCTTCATTGTAATCTTCTTGATATGGAATGACTTGATCAATTCTTTATTTTTGAATTTTTCAACGACATTCTTCAAGACTTCAATTTTGAATTAGTTGATATTCTTTAGAATATCTTTCTTCATTTTGTGATTGAGCTCAGACTTAATTTGAATTATGTTTTTTTTTTCAAGTTTCACAATTTATCTTGTTAAGAAAACTTTACATTCTTGTTTTTCTTGATTTCTTGTCTTCTTGTTTTCTTTCTTGTCATCTTTCTTGTATGTGTGCATGATGAGTTGAGTTAAATTGTGGGAGTATTATCTTTTGATGTTTAAAAGAGTTTTTATTTAAAATATGTTGAGATTTGGAAAATTTGATAATTGATTTGTGTATAGGTTTTCAAAGGTTGTTTTTAAGAAAGAAGATATTTTGATGAAAAAATGGCTTTTTTTCCTAATTTTATAAGTTTCATGGGCACATGTGTGTGTGTCTCAACAAGAGGTGAAGTCTTGTATTCTTGGTAAACTCGATATGGTGGTAGAGTTGGTGAACTTCACCCTTAAGTCTCTCTGAGAGAGCAATGAGGAATGAATTTCATCTGTAAGACTCTTGGTGAACAATGAGGAGTTCTAGCTCTAATGAGGAGCGAATGACTTGTAAGCTATGTACATGAGTTGTAGTTGAGGTCCTATAGACTGAGATCTTTACAATGGTGACTTGTATAATGTGTATTCTACTTATGATATTTTTTGTTTGTATGTTAGCTCACCTTTCTATTTTGGTGGTTGTGATTTTCACTTGCTATTATTATTTTTATGTGGAAGCAAATGATAGTACATATATTAAGAAAGTTGCATGACGTTGAGAGAGAGATGAATATTGGGAGATACTTTGGATGATATTTTAGTCTTAGGTTTTTCCTTTTAATTTATTTGTAAAACAATTTTCTTTTTTTATTTTAGTTTCAAATAAGAAAGCGATAAAGTTTTATTTAAATTATATAATTTGTGTTAATTATAAATTATATTGAAAAAAAATTGAGATGTTATATCACCCTCTATTTTTTTTAGGTTTAATATCTCTTTTGCTCTTCCTTTATGTTTTTCTTTAAGGTTTTGTAGACTCAATATGGTCCCAATCTTTATTAAAAAAAATCAATATAAATCATTTCCTTAGATCAGCTTAATTAGAGAATGAAGATTTGACAAAATGATATAAACACTTTATCTGGTCATCACTCTCTTTAATGTTTATAGAATGAAATAGATCACATTAAGTAAAAAGAAATCGAAAAATAATATATTAAACAATTGTTACAAATACTAGGAGCAAAAATGTATTAAACTTTTTTTAATAAATGACACTTATCTCGTTATGCTTTGAATAAAGGCTCGCTCTGCTTCCCTATTCGATTGATAAAAAGTAAAAGTTTTAAATTTTTGTTTACAAAAGCTTAAAATTTAATTTTAATATTTATAAGTTTATCTTTTAGATTTCAAAATTATTTATTAAAGTTTTAATAAATGTATTATTGTTAAATAAAACAAGGGAAGTGTCTATTATTTATTAAACTATAAAGAAGATAATATCTTTTTTTAAAACAAAAGGATATTAGTGTATCATTTTCCTAATCTAAGGTTGGTTAACAACATTTACCCTGGGATGGTTTCCATATCTAATTTTTAATTTAATACAGCTCATCTATCAATTAGCATCAGACATTCCTAAAAGGTGTTTAGAAATAGAATCAATTCCAGGTTTAGTGGGAATCCAAGATGGAGGAACCTGCCTAAAGGAACCACACAACAGTATAGAAATCACACAAGGATTGATGCTTTGCAACTTTCATTAAAAAAATGATAAGAAAAAGGTGTTATATTCAGATGTTCATGCATGTTCTGTAGGGGACCAGTGTTTTCACTGCATATGTGCCTAAATTCTCAAACTATGTGGAGATGCCTCCTAATCACAAGTATTGAGGTAAGGACACCCAAATAAAGAACATTAAGCAATGATAGATTCCAAATTGTTTCAGAATAAAGACCACATTATCGACCACTTGAAAACCTTGGATCCACTTTCTGAATAAAATGAAGTCAATCAAATAACTTTCAATTTAAATGTCATTGATTCAGAATCATTTTAACTTAATCTGATATCAAACCAAATATGTAGTATGATAGGCGGGAGGCACTACAATCATGCTGTGTAAGAATTCAATTAGTGTACACAACTAGTATAAATGTTTCTTTTTTTTACAATATTGTAACCAACTAAGACGAAAGTTTGTCAATTTTTATCATAATTACCTCAAAGTGAAGGCAATAATTTCTGATGATTGACAGTGTAAAAGTATTTGCATCAAACTCATTTCCAATTCGAGGGAACTCAAAATCAGATATCCTCACTCGATTGAATGGTTGCCCAATTCAGATGCTGCTAAAAAATACTGAACTATAAGAATTACGCCTGTAATTCTGTAAAAGATTAAAGCAAGTTATGAAGTACGATTAACACTCGCTCCAAGTAACACGAAACTGAACCATTTCAATGTAGATACGGTAAAATGTTTCAAGATCAAGACTGGATGCTAGGAAAGTTTAACTAGTGCATGGTAGTTATATGCCCTGACAAAAAAAAAGGATGTTGACAGAAAAAGATGGAAATACTGAAACAAAGGGAAGTTTCACCACCCTTTCCACACAAGTCTCAACTGGAAAGTTGACTACATATCCTCTCTCTCTCTAGTCTTAGACCATGTTGATCAGTTAATGGGATGCCGGACGAGTGACCCTTGGCCTCACAGGAGTCTTTGAAGGACTTACCCTAAACAAGGAAAAAAATCAATATGGCTTAAATAATTTTAGTTGAAACTTGCATAACAGAAACTATGCATCGGGAAAGGAAAAAAACCTTATAGGCTGAGTTCCCAAGAGCATCCCACTACAGTTTAGTGCAATAATGGCACTTTCAGCCTGCTCAGTAAGAAAAAAGTGCCAGTCAACAAAATCTTCCGCTTGTGCAAGATAACACAATTCCTTACAATGAAAGAATAACACTAAAGAAATCATTAAATCTTTGTAGAGTTTATGTAAATGTTCTTGTGACAAGTTTTACAAAACACGAGAAAATTTTGATGATTCCATAGCTCACCAATATCTTCATCCATTTAAGAAAATAGAAATTTTAATTCATACATCCTGGTACTAAGGAAAATCATTATGATCTGTAAATTGCTCTTGATGGGTTAACAATTATGCTTCTAGAAGACAAAGAACAGGTCAAGAGATCAATGAAATCTAACTCATCCATAACCCATTTTAGGTATCTAGAACAATACACAATAAATTGCTAGGTAAAAGCTTAATTCTTAGCAATAGCTGATTGTTTTAAAAGAGCCAAACTCCTCTCTTAAAAATACATATCATAAACAGAACAATGAAAGTTCAGTAGATTCATGACCATAATGCTGGCTGAATATAGACTACCCATTTAACACAAATACTCGTTCATATAACAGCAACAAAAGCCTTATCACACTAGATATGGTTGGCTACATGGATATAAACTACCCCTTTAGCGGTGTAGGGGAAAGTGAGAGAATGATTGTCAAATAAGGGACTCAGTAAATGTCAATATATAAAATAATAATACATATATACTTTTGAGAGAAATTTAACACAAACTAGTGCGTATAACAATATAATAACAACAAAGGTCTTCTCCCACAAGGAAGGTCAGTTACATGGATATTATCACAGTAGGTAAATTTTAACATCTTGGGCTCAACTAGACCAATTCTCAACTATATATTCTTCACCATGAAATCTCTCTTAACAGAATCCTTCAAATTCTGGTGCATGGCATAAAAGAATAGTGGAAGACAACGGAGCCCAAAATGAATAGAGAATATTATGAAATAAAAACTACTGAATCGTTACAGTTGACATGAATAACAGATCAATTAGAAGCATACAGAATCCTAAAATAGTCAACATGGGTTAAAATTAGTTTAGTTGTTTGTGATGCAATTATTGCTATCATAAACTATGAAAGTGTAGCAGGCACTGAATGTGGCATAGTCTAGACTTACCATTGCAAATTCCACAAAAGCAATTCGAGTTGCATGCACATGGTCCCCCAAAAGCCTCAGGCGCGTAACCTGTAAAATAGAATGGCAAAATCAATCAACTCTTCTAACATAAATAAGTTCCAACATACATAGCATGAACCAATTATGTTTTGGTCTAACCTCACCACAAGCTGATTCAAAAAAATTCTTCACTTCAGCTTGTGAAACCTGCACTCATTTGAGAAAAATAAATAATGCATAAATAGTTTTAACTCCAATATCCATGAATACATATCATAGATGGGCATATTTTATAATTATCCTGATAAACTTGTTAAAAGCAGTTAATAAGGTCAAGAAGTGTGTTTTGATTACCACTCTGAATCTTTCTAACCAACTGGATGGTGAATTGTTCCTAAATTAAAATAGTTTTCCTTTTAAACAAAAACATCAGTATTTTCCCAAAAAGTAATAAGATACCTTCTTATCAATATTTGTACAATAGACAGTTCGGGCACACATTTCGCGTTCATCATCTGACTGCATGTTCCAGAAGAAAGAGAAATTTAATAGACCAAAGATTTTGAACCATCACTTACATCTCAATGTAGCACATGCACAACAAAACCATAATTATCAATAAATACAATCTGTTTCTAATTTTAAGAAAGCTTTCATTGAAAAGAGAAATATAAAATATACAAGGGGGACAAAGAGATAAGAGAACTCATGAAATGTGCAAATCAATTTATTTCAACAATGCAGAAATGAGGTGTTCTAACTATGTCTAAATCAGCTTTCTTATCACAACAAAAAGGGCAAAGCTACATCTAAACAAGAATTTTCAAGTCCAACTATGTCCATGAATATAAAGCATCAGAGAGTTTCTGTACCCTAGGGAGGAATGTAGGATTCACAGGAAGAATGGCAGTTTTTGAAGGAAGAACCCTCACTGGATAGTATCCAAGTACAGTACCCCCAAGGTTTAAAGCTGTTCTAGCACCATCTGTAGACACAAATTCCATGCAAATGCTTGATATGGTTGAAAATACAAGTCTTTGTATTTTCCATAAGGACAATTTAAAGAACTAAGATTTACAGTAGAAGACTTACACTCATCTGCAAACTCAACAAAAGCAAAACGAAGAACTGAATGTGGGTCACCGCAAATTCGGCAATCAATTACCTTCAATACAAATCATCCAATAAAACATCTTGATTGCATAAGTAGGGTAATAGTTATAATAAAAGATGTATCTTTTAAATTTAAATCCTAGATTCAGAAAAAGAGATATTACTGTTCTACAACACAACGTATATCAGATAGAGAAGTCAGGAAGCACAATCAAATTTCTAAAAAACTCTGCTCTGTGACTACTACTAGTAGTGAAGATCTTGATGTCAAACAAGAAGGGCCATCTAAAATTAAAAATTAGTGTGTTATATGCCAGTCAATAAACAAGAAAGATGGAACCCATTTCAGTGGAAACAATAGTTAAATAATTACAACAGCAACCAAGGGTGGGGTCAAACATAATCTATCCTGATTAGCATCATCGAATGGCCAACCTCAAATAAACAATGATGCCATAGCGCATGGCAGGATGGAAGCTATGCTGAAGACAATGGAAAAAAATTGTAATTTATACACCCATAAATGCTCAAAAAATGTTTAAAGGCATGCCATCCTAGCAATTTAATTATCAAAACTCCAAGTCTAGAAGAAATGATCATTTAAGTCATAATTAAAGAGTCGTTAACAATGGAAAGAGACTAATTTTGAGACTGAGGTTCTCTGTTGGTCTCAAGAAACAGAACAGAACATCAGCAGAAAATTGGTCTCAAGAAGCTGCAGCAAAAAACAAAGGCTTGACCATGAGCATGAACTATGCCTGGGTCAAGAAGGAAAAAAACTCAGCAGAGGTTAAACATGTTCCAGAAAACATATTAGGACAGCTGAAAATTGTTTTGCCCTACTAAGGAGAGGATTTCCCAGAAAATGCATCAATTTCAAGAGATGGATAGTGGAAAGGAACAGAGCAGCAAAATATAATGGGTCACTCTTCAAAGGAGGGAGACATGGATAAGTACTCTGCCATGGATCAACAAAACCATTGGGCTCCATCAACGACCAATTTTTTCTCCACCCCACCTCTACCTAATTTAATAACACTGTAATCTGTGTGCCGGAATTCTTTATTTGACACTAAAGATAAATATATGAACACAAACTCAAAAGGAATCATGGTCAGACTTAGAAGGTCAATGAAAGTGATAAAAATTAAGATTCCTTCAGATAAACGGATTAACAACTTCCTTTTTGTTAAGGATTTGATATTTTCAGTGAGTGTATATACGTAACATTAACAAAAGATTATTTCTCCAAAACAAAAATATTTCTAGATAATAATTTGCCTGATGAAATATGTCCAAAACAAGCCAGCGGCTTTTTTTTTAAAAGGTAAAAACTTCATACCAGTTCTGTGGTCTTTTATATCAGGTCCAAACTAATTTAATGTGTTTAAATGGAAAAAATATAGCAATAACAACAACCAAAGCCTCAAAACCAACATAATCGTACTCAAGAATGAGTGTAACCGTAAATTGAAACAAAAGGGAAAGAAGTGCTCTGACTAGCTGACTGAAAAAATGACAGCAAAAATCATGTATAAATGGAGTCAAGAGTTTATTCAAGTAACAGGTATGATCCATGTCGCATTAAGAGGTGAAGTGCAGCCAACTGGGTGAAAAGTAGACAGATAAAATTTCAGAAAAGAAAGTAGCCAAACAGGGACGTGCTGGTCATGCTCAGCATATTGAACAATAGTAGGGAAGAGAAATTCCAGCAACCTAGGCACAGAGTTTACTATAAATGAAAGTAAAGCTATGTGATAATCATACAAAAGATATTGTGGACAAATGACAATCACAACACAGAACTTCAAACAAAGTTAAAATACTGCAATGTAATATTTTCATTTAATTGTAAACTAAAAAGAAAGACTAATCAAGCTATGAACAAGGCTCATAACTTACTTGTCCACAACTGCTGAATAATGCTGCAAGCCTCTCCTCAGTAACCTAGACCAAGACAAAAGATTCTTAAAATAATTCTGTTTACCATGATTGGAACAGTAGACTAAACAAACTAGAACAACAAAAGCCCTATGCCACTAGGTGATCAGCTAAATGGATTACAATTAACACAATGCCATTTCACTTGGTTAAAGGACACACATCAATGAGTTCTAATCCCAAATAAAGGAGGAGGGTTGTGATAAAGTAAAACTCGTTGATATATGGAAACACTAAACAAACAAAATCAAGATTTCATGCCATTCTCAATTCACTTACATGCTGATCAATATCAGAAACATAAACTGTTCTTCTAATGCTATCTTCTCTTTGAGCCTTTAGTGATCTTCCACTCACCCTCCTTCTTCCTTGGTTAAAACTATTTCTTCTCTGCAAGATAACGAAAGGGGTAAATTTTCAGTAAACACAATTGTCTGCAAGATTAGTTTGCTCAAAAAAACTGTAATGTTCACATCAAAATATGCTATAGGACAATCATAATGTGAAACACGTCATAATCAATTTGGAGTTAACCATACAACAAGACAGATAACAGACAAGACAAAAGTTGTACGTAGCAACACATATCTGAAAGACAATCTAATTTTCATGTAAATTGAAGAATAAAAACACAAATTTTCCCTTAGAAACAAAATAAGCACGAAAGGCTGTGTTGTGATCACTGATACTACAGAAAGTTGCGAGAAAATGAAGCTAGAATTGTAGTTGTCAGCCATAACATAAAATCAACACTATGACTCTCACAAAATATGCTAATATATACAGAAAAACCACATTTTTCATTAGCATAGAACACGTGTAACTAAAATCAAATAGTTGAGACTCAATTGGATTCATCCCAGTTAAGAATTTATAGCAGCAACAAAATTGTCACTTTGCTAAATACTTGGATTCTCAGTTTTCAATCAGTATTGACATTCTGCCATAGCGCCCTTTTTTTCTAGGTGGTGTAGTTGGAACATTCCATCATGGTTTCTTTAATTTTTATTTTCTGGATCATCACCTAGTGCTAATAGGTTCTCCTTGCCGTCATTTACTAAATTGATGAAAATTCTGTCTTTACCCGGGCATGAAAGTTTTAACAATGTAACAAATTCTCATATAAATAAAATTCATGGCATTATCATGCAAAAACCAGGGCTGAAACTAGAAATGAGAGATCAAAGGCAGAACAATCCTACCCTTCGATTGTTTGCGAAATTCTCATTAGCAGAAGGCTTAGAGTTGACCAGAAAGTGGGTTGGTGAGAGCTGATTAAAGCCCTGAAGACGATGATCATGATTGGGAGAATATGATGAAGGAAAAAACTCCTTCGCCAAAGGATTCAACTTTGTGAACATGTCAACCAGCTTCTGGACACTGAATTCAGATTCAGCCTTAGGTTTTGAATCCATTTTGTTGGCATCAGCGGGAATCTCAGCAACCGCAGTCATGGAAATCAAAGTCACCAACCCCACAAAACCCTTCAGCAATTTGCAACACTACACTCCTAAAGATGGTATTTTTAGACCGGAAATGGAAGAGAAACACAAGGAATCGATGAGATTCCCTACTTCTTCATACAACCCGGAAGGAAAGAAAAAAAGAGGAAAAAATGCAGAATTTGCAGAAGCAAAAATATGATCAGTTATTTTTTAGAGTATTATTTAAGAAAATTGGAAATGAACAAAAACCCATTTGATCAATACTGGTAAATTGCTTAAAAAACAATGAAGAAAAAATGCAAACCAGGAGAATTAGGGTTTAGAAACGAATCATCACACAGCAAAGGAGAGAGAGAGAGAGTAGAGGTGGTGTGTGGAAATAGCACAGGCTTGGCTTTAGCTACCACTGTCTTGGCCTTTCCTTGTGTTGTGTGGGTTTTTTATTTTTTCTTTTTCTTTCTAATTTTTAAAATTCAAAATTTTGAGTTTAGTTATTAAAATTAATATTAGTATATTAATAGTATAAACTTTTTCTTATAGTAATTGATTGTTGTAGATGGTAATATTCTTAAATGTTTTAATAATCATTGCAAAAAAAAAATAGTATACTTTTGATTAATCCTTGAGGTGTTATCAATAAAAATATACTTTAATCAAATATTAAAATTAAATTATTAGCATATTATATATATATATATATATATATATGATAATTCACCTATAAATTTCTAAAAATGTGTAATTACAAACATAATTTTTTATCAAAAAAATAATGTTAATATCCACAAAATGAAAACTTATTTATTTATTTAAAATATTGTTTTAATAATACATAATTAAAATTCTCTGTCCATTATGTTATTTTTACAAGTAAAATAAAATTTTACTATCTAAAAAAATAATAGTTAAATATATTTTTAGTTTTTTAATTTTTTTAATAAAAGTTAAAATTAATCGAAATTTTATATCAATTTAATTTTTATTTTTAAAGTGTGTACTTTTAATTTTTTTAACTAAATTTTTAAGTTTAAAATATTAAATAATTTTAATAAAATTTAATTAAAAAATTAAATTTATATATTTTTAAAACTAAGAGGCTAAATTAGATCAAGTTTTTGAAGAAAAATTATTTTTAATTTTTACTAAAATTTAAGAGATAAAAAAAATGTAATCCACTTATATAACTATGAATTTTAAGTATATAATTGCATTAGATATTTTTTGAGAAAAAGTTTCGTTACTATTGATAATAATCTTATTTTTAAAGACGGGTGATTTTATCAAGAGAAATATTCGATTCTTGCAAAAAAAAATTACTATTTACAAAAATATTTAATTAGATTTTTAATTGGTTAACAACAGAAATAATTTTTGTGCTAATTCAACTATTTGTAAATTAATAATAATATACTTTTTATTTCATGCACTTTTTTGTCATTATATAAAATGTCAAACTAACCAAACTGAGCACTTATAAGTTAAAAGTATTATTCTCTTTAAATTTGTTTTACAAACTCAAATGTAGAACTTTCTCTTAAACAAATTGAGTTTGATTCCAGTCAAATAATGTCATAGTAAAATTTTAAATATTTCCTTATATGTCTTAACATTTTTATTAATTCATTTTATAAAAATTATTGTACTAAATAAAAATATATGTATGGAAATCTAAAATATAAAATAAAAAATACCATGATTCAAATAATAATAATAATAATCAACACAGATTTTTTAAAATTTATATTACTATTTATTTGTTATTTTGTATAATTTTCAACAAAATTTAAGGATAGAGGAAAAAAAAGTAAAAATAGTTATATTAAAATATACAGTATGAAATAATATGCATATATAATTTTACTTTCTATAAAAATATTATATAAAAATCCTCAGGCAATATGTGGGGAGAAAGAAATAATATTACTACTATATATTTTAATCCATTAATTAAAGAGAGAAGGTGAGTTTAAGTGTATCTAATTTCTAATTTTTTTCCTTATTTTACTAATAATTGGATATATTATTCCTAACAACACTATTACCTAACTAAGATTCTCAAATTCATTTTATCCTTCTTATATATATATTATTGTTGAATTTTCTCACCTATCTATATACAAAATTTAAAAAGAGTATTTCTTTTTATTTTTACTTTCATATAAATTGTTGCACTTCTATTTGTTTTATAAATACTTAATTCTAACCAAATATATGTGCATAAAAGTTTAGCATCACTACTTTTGGTATGTATGGTATGCAGAACAAAGATGGGTCATGTGGGGTAAGGATTTGTACACTTAAGTATAGTTCTAAGTGCACGTGTTTATTTTGTCAACGTCACTGTATTAAATTTAAAATAAAATAAATTATGTGTTCTGGCTTTGCTCACAAGGTCAATTATTTCTTTTAAGATAGCATTTTTTTTTTTGAAGAAAATAATTACATACCAATCATAAAGAATTTGTCTAGAACTCCATCAAACTTTACTAAATAATTCCATCAAAATAACACGTAAGCACCCACAAAATAATATATTGACACGTTACCAATAATTGGTGTCAAATCATCAACACACTAACTCTGTTTGGTTATATTTAACGGAAGGGAAAAAATTAGAAGCAAATTTTACTAACTGTAGACATATTCCAACCACTTTTAAAAGTAAAGACTGAATTGACATTATCTAACGAAAGTGGAGACCAAAGAGGGTATTAAGACTTCATATTTTTAATTAATTTTGATTATCTGAATCTAACTAATCTCATTATTAATTGCAGAGGACAATTTTGGAATTATGATTAGGACTTCAAGAGGCTACCAACATCATTTAATTTCGTTTTGTAATTTTAATTATTTTAGTTACAACCAAATTTGATTTTTGGGCCTATTTTTTGTCAATATTTTGTAGAAGCCCATTAGAAGGGTAGAATCGTAATTTTGGGCCTATAAATCCCAAATCAGATTTCACTTTCCCTCTCCTCCCTCTTTTACGTTTTCCTCTCTAGGTTTTGAAGCATAGTTGCGTTTTCCAGCCCCTCCCACCCCCCCTTTGGGGGTTTAGGTTCTTTCTTTCCCTTTCTTTGTAATGAATCATTTACGTTTTTCAAGTGCAAATTTAATTCCGTTTCTTGCTTCCATTTATGTTTCCAATTTCGTTTCTATATGCAATTTCATTTTTCCTAATTCAATTTGTGTTTTGTGCATTCAATTTCGTTTTACAATTTAGTTTCGTTTGCCCGTTTTGCTTGTGCCAATTTCGTTCCAGATTTAATGTTGTTTTCGGTTTTGTTTTGTTGTTTTAATTTCGCTTTAATGTTAGCTTAAGTGTGCTTAATTGGTCATTAGTGAAATTGCATTGTTTCCATGAGATTTCTGGACTATAATTGTGATTTTGTTGCTCTGATTTGGCTCAATATTCAATCTGTTTTGCGCTTGCGATTGAGTATATGCTTAGTTGCCTAATTGGTGTTTAATCTTCGCTTAGTTGATTGGACTGTATGGTGCATAATTGATTGAATGTGTGTAAGGCATTTGCTTAATTTGCTTTTATGAAAACATGATGGGTCTTCGCTTAGTTGGCTAGCTTGTGTTGGATTAGGGCTTAGAGTAGTATTTAATTGTTGATAATATGTGATTGGAAGCATTGTAATTGAGCTAATGACCAATCGTTCTCTACATTGTGTTGAATTTGTGTTTTAGTTGTTTCATTTGCATTCACAAAATTGTCCACAAAACCCCCTACCAAGTGTTCAATCTAATTCCTGAACCACATTTAGTCCTTGAGGTACGACCTTGATCAATAACTTGGAAAAGTTTGATGCTAAATCTAATGAAGTTATTTTCTTAGGATACTTCCTTAATGGAGACCTCAGGTCACAACTCTACGTACATCAAAGAATCTAGACGAGATGAGTCTATAGGAGTTGGTACGGATATTGAAAGTCCATGAGCTCGAGCTTCTTTAAGATGGCTCCATCAAGAAGGAGAAAAGCATCGCGCTCAAAGCCACAAAGAAGACACTCACCAAGGCTCTCAGAACGGACGAATCCTCCAAGGAGTCAGATGATGATGAACATGACTCCATGTATGAGAATGAAGAAAATGAGTTTTCATTCATTATAAGAAAGCTCCAAATATTATGGAGGAACAAAAAGGCACGATGTTCAAGACTAGACATCTCGAATTTGGCTCCAAGAACATCTCAAGAGACAGACGACCACAAGATACAAGTGTCTGTTACGAGTGCAACAAACCTTGACATTTTAGATCAGAATGTCCTGAGCTCGAAAAGTTAAAGAAGAATTCAGTTGGGCCTATATATGAAAAGAAAAAGATGCTGATGAGCACTTGTGAAGACATGAACACATCTGACGAAGACAAAGACGCCAAAGTATGTTTGGTCACAGGAAATGCTAAGAGTACATCAAACGACTCTGATGACAAGGTAAACTTTTCTAATCTACACTAAATAAGAAATGCATATTATGAAGTGTTGTTGTAACATCCCGATTATATAGAAAACATATATAATAAAGACGTCATCATGCATAATATAGGAAAGCAGTCAGGAGTAATTAGGATTACAATCATCCTCAAATTATCTTCAGAATTTAAAACTTAACATACTAGAGTGTTTTGAAAGATAAGGAAACACTTAAATTCCTAATGAAACTAAGCAGCAACATTGTCTTCCTCCAAGGCTTGCTCCAGAGGCACCTCATCCATCTCTGCTCACATCCAAGTGGATGATCATTGCAAAAGAAAACATACCCAAGCAACAACAAACACACAAGCAAGGGTGAGCTAAATATACAAAAATCATGTTATACCATTCACACACAATATGCAATTAAAGGCATATATAATAGACCACGCAACATAACTTCTTGCACTTTACACTTGACTCATCCGGACTAGAATGATTGTCGAGCTATGGCGGGTTATGCACTCGTGGTGGCCTCTACTGCTTTGCAAATTCATTGCCAATGGGTTTCACCCTACCACACTCACGAGGTTAGTTCGTTATCACTCACCTTGGGCCATACTGGAAGCACCCAAGACTAGGACCTCCTGCTACTCCTCACCACATGGATCACTCCTTTCTACTTGAGAATGAAAGACCATTGGAGTGTCAGGAAAACCCGCAAAACTGAGCTACCATGCATTCATTCCAAACATTGAGGGCACCACCATGAATCCTCACCTTGAGGCCATGGAATTACGTCCATTACACATAGGGCACCACCATGTGACCTCCCTTGAGATCCATGAAATTACGTCCATTACACATAGGGCACCACCATGTGACCTCCTTTGAGATCCATGGAATTACGTCCATTACACATACTTGTTACATTCAACCACCAAACATGTCTCATACATTAACATACTTTCAGTATAATAACATTACCACGATCATACTATGCATTTCAATCATTCCGCACACTTAATTCAAACCAAAACAAGAGCAAATGAGCTTGAACCGAACGCTATGAGCTTTGGCCGGGCACTGAGAGCTTTGGCCGAACGATATGAGCTATGGCCGAACACCTAGAACCTTGATCGATTGCTTAGAGCCTTGGTCGAACGCTTAGGACCTTGGCCGAACACCTAGAGCCCTGGCCGAACGCTTAGAGCCTTGGCCGAACGCTTAGAGCCTTGGCCGAACACCTAGAGCCCTGGCCGAACGCTTAGAGCCTTGGCCGAACGCTTAGAGCCTTGGCTGAACACCTAGACCCTTGGCCGAACACCTAGAGCCCTGGCCGAACGCTATCAAGACAACCACTAAGACCGAACGTTACATATGACCGAACGCTACCTGAGACCGAGCACCATCAAGACCAAACGCTACCTAAGAGACCGAACGCTCAACAGCGCATCGCCGAACGGTTATCAGTTCAGTTTCGGCAAAACTGCATAATTCTACAGAATTTTTGCAGAATTATGAACAACACCTAACAAAATCATTCCTAACCATTTTTACTAACTTCTAACACCCTTAATTCTTGTTTTATACTTAATTAAACTTATCTAAATGATTCTAAACATTCCTACTACCATTCTAAAGTGATTAAGACTCAAATTCAACTCTAAAACACCAATTTTCCCAACTTAGGGATTCAAAATCCAATCCCACGGCTTTGCACCTAGTTTGATCAATTTAGTGACTCAAGCAAGTCACATTACAGTGGCTAAGACTGCCCCAACAGCCCAGTTGCGCTTTAGACCCCAAATGCCCAAAATCACTACCTCACTTCCTCTCAAAGTGACCTAAAAACCACAAAACTCCAAATTTCTATCCAACCAAAAATATACCAGATTTCACACTTAAATCACTTCCAATTGGTCAATTATAGCAATTCAAACCCATCCAAATCAATTTCAAACAGCTTAACACAATTTCATGGATTTCACATATCAACACATACAACACAACATACTCAAAACAAAATACAACTCCAAACAGTACACTAATTCAGAATCCAATATACATACACTTCATGCAAGCAATTTAAAGAAGTATTCTAGCTCCCCTTACCTTGAAACTTCTTTGCTCAGCTCAAAGACTCGCATCTACAGTACCTCACACGCGAATAATCTAAACAGCACCCTACAACTCGCAATGCGGTGATTAAGAACAGCTCTTAGAGCTAGAATGAACGGAGGAAAACATAAAGGAGGGTACACTAGGCACATGCAACTTGCCCTAGGTTCCCAACAGCGGAGAACAGTGAAGAGCTACTTACCCGCTGAAGAATGAAAATCTATTCGGATGGTTGCGAAGGTCTCTACGCCGTGGTCACTGGAGCACCACCTAATCCAACATGCAACCACTAAATGTAAGGGAATGGTAGAGAGAAGGCAGAGAGAAATGGGAGAGCAAGCTTTTTAGAGAGAGAATGGGAAGTTGAGATAATGAACTCAAATTTTGAAAGGTTCCTTCCTAAGGCCATAGTGCCCTTAGCCTTATGGGCCTGGCTGCCTCAACCTAAGGCCCAACTGCCATATATTTTTAGGCCCTTACAGTTGTCATATTTGTCTAAACTTTCATGTACATATAAAAATTTGTGTAATCATCGTACATAATTTCTTGCACATAGAAACAATTTAAAAGATAACGTAGATAAGTCTAGAAATAATGTCAACACTCTTCAACAAAAAGTAAATAATCTTAAGTTAGAGTTGAGTGTCACTAGGGCATAAGTTGAAACACTTGAAGATAAGGCAACAATAGGTAAGGATGATAAAGACATAGAATCCCTTAGGCATGAAAACGATACCCTCACGAAAATTTTCATTAGAACACTTGAGGGAAATGATAGGTTAGACCGTTTGTTGAGAGAAAGTAGACATCCATCTAACAAACAAGGTCTAGGTTATAGAAAACCCCAGTCAATGCATGTAAAATAAGTCAAAACCCATTAGTTTCACTGGGTTATATAATGATTCATTATCTTCTGAAAAGAAGAAAGTGCATGTGTCTAACGAATCAGGACCCAACTGGCTATGAGTACCTAAGAGTCAAATAATTCCTCTTGAAGATATGCCTGATTGCCGAAAAGAAAGTCATATCCTGGTACCTGGATAATGGCTGCTCATGTCACATGACGAGAGAAAAATGTATGTTCCTAAACCTAATGAACAAGAAAGGAGGTTCAGTCACGTTCGGAGGAAACCAAAAAGGAAAAATCATAAGAATTAGAAAGATATGTACAAACCTTTCCGTTTCCATTGATAATGTTTTGTTTGTAGAAGGCCTTAAACATAATTTGCTTAGCATAAGTCAATTGTGTGAAAGCGGATATAATGTTATTTTTGAAAAAGACCAATGTAGAGTATAAGATAGTTATAATTCTTTAGTATTTACTGCTAATGGGCAAGGTAGATTGTATAAAATGAATCTAGATGAATTGCAATCTCAAAGTGGCTCATGTCTAGTCTCTATGAAGGACGAGGCAATAATGTGGCAAAATAATTATGGACATGCAAGTATGAGATTCATCTCTAAGTTGCAACGTCATGACCTCGTAAGAGGACTACTAGATGTATCATTTAATGATATAGTCTTTTGTAATGCCTACATGAAGGGCAACTAGGTCAAAGAATCTTTTAAAAGTAAAACTATGGTTTCGACCAAACGAACTTTGGATCTGCTTCATATAGATTTGTTTGGACCTACAAGAACTAAATCTATAAGCGATAAACCCTATGGTTTGGTAGTAGTAGATGATTTTCCTAAGTGAACTTGAGTTTTTTTTTAAAACTTATAAGGATGAGGCTTTTAATGCCTTTTGCAAACTCTGTAAAAGGATGAAGACTAAAAAGGATTTGAAAATCATGTTTATCCGAAGTGATTGATGAATCAATATTTTATTCATTTCACTTAGTTTATTGTGCTAGAATTAATCATGGAATTGTGCTTAATTGTCCAGTATTTCCCCGTTTTTACTAATTATGCTTAAATTGACCAATAATTCTTATTTTAATTAATTTGAATTATTTGAGACTAATTATTTGTATTAGTGATTGTAGGGAAAATTTTGGAAATATAATTTGGAACAATTGGAGGAATATTTATTTACATTGTGTTATTTAAATTGGAAGAAGCTGCACAATGATTTATTTGGAAACTTAGAAGTTGAATATTGCCTATGTGGTAACTCAGTTCACGTGAACACTCATGGCTACCCCTTATTTACTTTTGAGCACATGGGAAAAGTTATGATCATGGGTAATGTGCACGGTTACTAAAGAAAGAAGAAAGAGGCAAAGTATTCTTGGAACAAGCTAAAGTAAGCACAAGTGGAGGGCCCCTCATGGTTTTTGATTGAAAAGCGTTTTACAATTGCTTCCAGACAAGCACAACCAGCTGCAGCACGGTCCAGGAAGCTTGAAGGAAAGTAGCTTTGTTGTTGATGTCTTGGAGTGAGACACTCACGGCCCTTGAAGAGTTCACGGTTCAGCACACTTCTCGTCCAGCATAGGAGGTATGTGCGGTTATGTGCTGGGAGAGAAAAGCTCCAAAGTTATGTCCAGCTTGGAGAGGAAAGAGTGCAGCAATGGAAGCTCACGGTTGACCAACAGCAACACCAAGCTTCGCACGTCCCAGCAGAGAAGATACACGGACCTCCACATCCAGAAGCTCCTCAGGTCCAGCCAACGTCCATCGTTCAAGTTCCATTCACGACGGAAGCAGCAGCTTTGCACATCACCAAGCTTCACGGTCCACCTGAGTTGGAAGAATGGAGACACACCTTCACGCAGCACCTGCAGAAGAAGACGCCCAACACAAGGCCTTGGGAGAAGGGAGTGGAACGTGAATCTTGGCTGGAAGCTTGAAGGAAGAAACGTTAAAAGAAGCAACATGTTGAAGCATAACGTGAATCTTGGGCTGAAAACGGATACCACAAAATGGAGGTCCCACTTGCTCCTTAATTGAGTAAAGAAGTCAGAGAATTGGCAATAAAAGGAGAGCTTCAGTAGTGAAGAAAAGTGACGTCCGGGGAGAGAACCTCTCTTCCAGAGGGTCGTGAGCTTGGGATGGATGGAGAAAGAAAGAAAGCTGTCACTTGGAATGGAGGATGATGTTGCTTGAGTTCTTGATGTCTTCTCATCTGGTTTTGTAATTTTTTTTTTTATTTAAGCTTTTGTTCATTTTCTGTTTCATTCATCTCTGTATCCATGAACTGTAATTTGAATTCTGTGTTTGTGAAAGTTGTTTTGAGAGCTTTGTAATTTAATCTTGAAGTGTTTTCTCTTCTTTATATTTGTGGTGCAAGTTTACGGTTTGTTTAAAGAGCTATTCTCCTGCTTTCATTTAGTTTTATTTCATCCACTTTTGATTGAATCATTTTATTGTTTATGCTAAGGTTTATGGCTGTTTTGAGATAGATAATTGTTTCATGCTTGTATTTTAATGTTGTTAGAAGTGAAAAAGAAGCAAAGTAATTGGTGATTTATGGACATGTGTCACGGCTGGAATACTCCAGTAAATTTATTTTGTTTGAGAATGAAGAAGTAGATTAGGTGTGTGTTACGTAAAAGCTTTCTTCTTCTTGTAAAAATCAAACTTCTTTCTTCTAAAAATCTATTAGCATTTAGTCAACATGTGGGATCTTTTCTTACATTTGATTTTGTATCTTTTAGTGTCTTAGAACCAAAGATTGCCGTGGGTAGAATGGTGTGAATACAAATTAATTTGTTTTTCATTAAGAAATATTAATTGAAGTAGAAGTAATGTTTTCTTTGTAAAATCAAGTGGTATGGATGTAGGAAGGCGCGGTGTTGGATGAAGGAATCTAATTTCAGTTTTTTTTGTTTTCAATGAATCATGTCACGACACATGAAAAGTTTTAAAAGAAATTTTAATTTCAAATTTAATTTCTTTTACGTTTTATTTTTACCTTTACTGTTCAAGAATTTTATTTCAATTGTTGATCCTTCATGAATTTCATTTTCAATTAAGTGCTTTTGTTTTTTATTGACTATTGTATTTTACCGTTTGGTTTTACTTTCGTTAAAATTCATTTCAACGTTTTTACTTCAACGTTTTTAATCTTGTTTCATTTAATTTTCAGTTTTAATTTATTTTTCATTTCAAAAACAAAATCACAAACCCCCTCCCTTACGTGTTAACCTGAGACTGAACCACATTTGGTCCTTGTGAGACGACCTAGGAGTCACATCCTAGCTATACTGCATTATTAATTGCAAATCAAATTTATACGGGTCGCGACGCTAGTACCAAATTTTGGTGCCGCTGCCGGGGATCAATAACGGTTCGGTTTTAGATTTTTGTTGTATAAAGTTTTGTTCTGTTAATATGTGTGTTTTGTGTGTTTTGTCTTGTATATTTCTGTAGGCGACAACGACACCTTCAGCAAATTTTGGCGGCGTTGTCACTTCAGTTCCAGGTTCTTGTTTTAGATTTTTACTGTTTATTTTATTTACGTGGTAATATATGTTTTGTCTTTTATATTTTTGTTGTGTTGTATTTTGTATTTAGCTGTTGTTTAAAAAAAAAAATTTCTTCTTTCTTGTTTGTGCGTGTAGATGTATAAATGTGTTGTGTTTTGTTTAGTGGTTGTTTTTGGAAGTTTTAATTGATGTAAATACTGGTTTTCCCCATGTTATGTTTCTATATTTTTTATAATCCTTGCTTGAAGTGAAAGTCCAGGTCTGAGATAGGTTTTGAACTAGAATAGAGAAAATGACAGATTCTCAAGACTGGATGTATGAGCTAGTCAAGAGTCTTCCCAATTTCCATGGGTTGGCACATGAAGATCCATACAGGCACCTCAAGGAGTTTTGTTTGATGTGTTTATCTATGAGGCCTGCTGATGTTTCAAAGGAGATAGTGTTGATAAAAATGTTTCCCATGTCCCTTCAAGATGAAGCAAGAGACTGGTTCATATACCAGTATCCTTTTAATAGTTGGCAGGAAACACAACGAAAATTCCTCGACAAGTTCTTTCCAACAGCAAGGGTGATTAGCATTTGGAGGAAGATCACTGCCATTGAGTAGTTTCAAGAGGAAAGCCTGGTAGATTATTGGGAGAGGTTTAACAGGCTCTGCATAACTTGTCCGAACCACTAAATTCCAGAGCATTTGCTCTTGATTTATTTTTATGAAGGGCTCCTGGACAGTGAAAGGATACTTGTGGATGTAGCTTCTGGTGGATGTTTGATGGATATAACCCCAACAGAAGCAAGGAAGTTGCTCTACAAGCTGGCTGGTGAAAGTCCAATTGATGTAGCAAAGGAAGAACCTGAGCAACCTGTTCTGGATTCTAACACTGATAGCCCTGAGGATACAGCTGATAACTTGGAGTTTGGTAAGAAACTTTTGAGTGAGCAAAAACAGGTTTATTCTGAACCTGATATTCCAATTACTTTACCCGATTTGCAGACACATTCAATTGCATGTGATTTGACGCACACTGATTCTATAGGGTTTATGACTGATACTGGTACAAATTTGATTGACCATTCTAAAATTTTTAATTCAGTGTCAGCCATTGAACCCATTGGTCAAAGTCGCGTCAATATTGATTTTGAAAGAGAAACTGTGCAATCTGATGATTTTATAGAGTTAGGACTAAACTTTGATTTAACACAGTTTTCTGAAAATTTTGAATGTGATTGCGAATCTGGTTCTTGCTCCATTTGTGCTGAAATTGATTATGCATTACAGCCAAACTCTAAGTTTATTACAGATGCTATTAATTGTGAGTTTGATGACAAGAATGCAGAGTTCAAAAAGAATGCAGGTGCTGACATTAAGGAATGCATGATTAATGAAGAAGAGTATACTGCTACTTCTTTGAGCGAGCCAAAGATAGCTATTCCGGTGTCACACACTCAACAAATGCTAGTGGAAGGAGAGATACTGCTGAAACAAATTGCTACGAGAAAAATACTGATGAAGCAGTTCGTCCTCAAATTTTCTTTGCTGGATCCTGAGGCGAAGAACATCTCCCTGCTTGTCCAAGTTTGGCAACTGCCACCATAACTAGGGGAGTTTTCCTGTTCATTCTTCCCTTAATTTTCTTGGTTTGCGAATTAGGGGAGAATTCTGATTTTCTTAGTTTATGATTTTTTTTTTTAAAAAAAAAATAAAAAAAATATATATATATATAAAAAAAAATAAAAAATAAAAAATAAAAACTTTTGTGTTCTGTTTTAGGTCTGTTATTTTGTTAATGTATGTTTTGTAAATATGTGTTTTGTTTGCTATTTTTGAAATATGTGTTTTATTTGGTTTGATATTTTGATTCAGTATTAGGTCTTTTGTTTCGTTAATATGTGTTTTGTTTTTATTTATTTATTTAGTTTTTTGTTATAATAATAATAAAATAAAAAAAAAATCAGAGAGTAAAGTTGCAGTAATAGGGCAGAGAGGTGTAGTTTGAGCAGATATAATCTGAGTAATTTATTGAAAATAACCAAATTCGCAGTAAACATTCTGTCTTACACTGCTGATAATAAAAATAAAATACATAAAAACATAAATAAAGTTGTTCGATCATTTCTGATCGTTAATATTACAGACCATTAAAAAAAAAACATAAAAACATTAAAACATAAAAAAATTAATTGTCCATATTACAGTCCTCATTAATATTCTGGCCACACTCGGCCAACAAAAACATAAAAAAAATAAAAAATAAAAAATAAAAAACATAAAAACATTAAAACTGGAAGAATTCTCGAGCTGGTTGTGGTGGTCTAAGGGAGAGCTCCGTTGAGGGAGCTCTGGTTCGGAATGTGAGAAGCATGGGTGGAGGGATTTGTCGTTCGTCCCTATCGTCGTCGATGATGATCGGAACGGGAAACAGATCCAGCAGCCTCGGTGCTCTCATAATCACCCAGTCGTATTCTTTCAACAAAAAAAAAAAAGAAATTGTTTGTTAATAATAGAAGAGGAAAGGGAATATTTCAATAAAAATGGAGATTTGATCAGAGTCTTACCGTACATATGTAGCGGCAGTTGTGAAAACTGAGTGCCAGTGGGGTCTATCTCCGCTTGCCAGCGCCTGACCCGATTGTCGTGGTTGTTGAACCAGCAGTGCACGTTGTATTCGCTGGCATCTCCGAAGATCCTTAGTCGAGACGTGATCTCGACAACTTGCGCTCTGCTTGGGTGTGTGACCCCAAAGTTGTAGATTCTGGTCATCATCTGGGTCTGATCTTCGGTAGGACGCCACCGCTGACTGGTGTATCTCTCTGATTCTATCTCACTCATCATTCCTCTCGATAAATTCTAAATAAATAAAAAATATAAAAAAAATATATATATATAAAAATAAAAAGAACAAAAACATAAAAAAAAAAAAGCATAAAAAAAAAATTATTAGATTCTTAGTTCTATATTTTCTTTATTTGTTCTTGTTTCCTTTTAGATTTATTTTTTTGTCCTGTCAGTCTTTGATGTTTCAGTGTCTGGTCTCTGATCTGTTTCACGGTCCTTGCAAAAGGGTCCTAAACGGATCTAGGTCCTGTGTTTTGTCCATTCTTTTTGTTTTTAGTTTGATTTTTTTTTATTAGTTGTTTTTAGTGTGCGTAATAATAAGCTGAAAACTGGAAAAGCTGAATATAAAAAAAATACAAAAAATAATGGTAAGGGCGGGAAAGCATAAACAGGGGGCAGGGAGAGAGGACAGGTAATGCAGAAAAGAAAAATAAAATAGGAAAAGCATAAATGGAAGCAGGAAAAAGGAAAAAATAAAGAAGGGCAGAGAAGAAAAAAAAATGGAAAGCAGAGAATCGGGAAAGAAAGGAAAGAAAGGAAAGGAAGGGGGATCCAGATGCAGAGGACTTACCTGGAGTAGTAGGGCTTATAGCGGCTTCTCGCGGATCTCAGACTCTCCAGACGGCGCGGTGGCAGAGGCTCCGTGCAGACTCCAGACGCTAGAGAGAGAAGAGAGGAGTAGAGAGAGAGAGAGCAGGGAAGTCAGAAATGCCGCTCAGACGCTGGGTAGAGCCCTTTTATAGCCAAAATTTTTCCACTGTAGCAACAGTTCCGGTCGTTGCCACCGAAACTGTTGTCACAGTGCCGGTCATTTCTTTTTTTCAGAAAAAAAAAATTTAAAAAAAAAAAAAAAAAAAATTTTAGCATCTACTGATGGATGCTAGGTGATTTAGACATCTGCTGATGGATGTCATTGACAACATCTACTGATGGATGTTATTGAAAAATTTCTTCCCTTTTTCCTACTTTTTATTGCACTTGTCTATATTATTTGACTGCTCTGAAATTGATAATCTGATGATTATTACACACTGAGGACATTGTGTGATTTAAGTGTGGTCTACTGGGAAGAAATTCTGATTATTCTCTTATTTCTGTTAGTTTCTGTTAGTATGTATTTTGTGTGTTAAATTTTTTGTTTTTTGAGTGTTAAATTTTTTCTATTTTAAGTTATTTTTTATCGAGTTTTGTGTGCAATAAATTTTACATTTTTCTCTTGATTTCTGGATGATGTATAAGTTGTAGATTTTTCCTTCACTTACTTAATACTTATAGTTTGTAATCCTTGCTTTTCTCTGCCTGGAAAGATGATTATGTGTTTAAGAGGTTGATTTAATCGTGACAAAAACACCCTGTGTGAGAGATTTGAGCCACTTAATTTTCTTTTTTGTGTGTGATATGTATCTTGAATGCTTGCACATATGCCTTGGCTTGATTCTTTTAGATATACTTGATTGATATACATGTTCAGACGTGATAAAGGCATTTTTATTCTTGAGCCTCTTTAGCCAAATAAGCATACCCTGTTATTATCCTTTGATAACCCCTTTGAGCCTATACTTACCACATTTCTTTGTGATTGAAGCTCATACACTGAACCTAAGTGAAAAACAATGATTACCTTAACCTTAGGAAAGTTTGGAGCTATAAAAGTGTTTTGAGAATAAGTGTGGTCTCCTTGGGAATTCTGATGAATTGGCTAGTTGGTTCCTCATCATATTTTGAAATGATAATTTATATCCTGTCGTGTGATAATAAAAAAAAAAAATTCAAAAAAAAATTCAAAAAAAAAAAAGGAAGAAGACAGGATAAGAAAAAATTTTGATGAGAAAAAGAGAAAATTGAAAAATAATTTTGTGAATAATGGAGTCGAGAAGAGGATTGAATTAGAGGTTTGGGTGAGATTTCACTGTGTTTACATTTTTTCCCCTAGCGCACCTCTATTTCTTCTAAGTATAGCTACTTATCCAAATTTATCCTCCCATGTCCTTGGCCCCATTACAACCCAGAAAAGACCTTTTGATCTGAACATGCATATGTTTTAAGTGTTGATATTAGAAGCTTGCCAAGTCTACTTGTGTTTGCTTTCTTGAGTGCATTGAGTGACATTGATTTACCTTAAACACTTGAGAGAAACACTGTTAGTGCATCTGTGAGGTTTTGTTATTTTTAAATCACCTCTTGAGCTGAGTGATTATTTTTCCGTGTATTGAATTGCTTGGAAGATTTCTATAAGTATATGCTTTTCTTGACTATGTGTTGGATATTATCTACTTCTTTTCTTTGTCCAGACTTCTTGAGAACTTTGTAAATTTTGTTTATTTTTCTCGTGAGTCTTTATTTTTCTGTCTGCTGAGTTTGTGTCACCTTTCTAAAAGTCCTTTGAACCATTCCCTGATTTGTGTCTTGATTTTGCCCAGGAGTGCAAAAGACTAAGTGTGGTCTATTTTGATGAATCAATATTTTATTCATTTCACTTAGTTTATTGTGCTAGAATTAATCATGGAATTGTGCTTAATTGTCCAGTATTTCCCCGTTTTTACTAATTATGCTTAAATTGACCAATAATTCTTATTTTAATTAATTTGAATTATTTGAGACTAATTATTTGTATTAGTGATTGTAGGGAAAATTTTGGAAATATAATTTGGAACAATTGGAGGAATATTTATTTACATTGTGTTATTTAAATTGGAAGAAGCTGCACAATGATTTATTTGGAAACTTAGAAGTTGAATATTGCCTATGTGGTAACTCAGTTCACGTGAACACTCATGGCTACCCCTTATTTACTTTTGAGCACATGGGAAAAGTTATGATCATGGGTAATGTGCACGGTTACTAAAGAAAGAAGAAAGAGGCAAAGTATTCTTGGAACAAGCTAAAGTAAGCACAAGTGGAGGGCCCCTCATGGTTTTTGATTGAAAAGCGTTTTACAATTGCTTCCAGACAAGCACAACCAGCTGCAGCACGGTCCAGGAAGCTTGAAGGAAAGTAGCTTTGTTGTTGATGTCTTGGAGTGAGACACTCACGGCCCTTGAAGAGTTCACGGTTCAGCACACTTCTCGTCCAGCATAGGAGGTATGTGCGGTTATGTGCTGGGAGAGAAAAGCTCCAAAGTTATGTCCAGCTTGGAGAGGAAAGAGTGCAGCAATGGAAGCTCACGGTTGACCAACAGCAACACCAAGCTTCGCACGTCCCAGCAGAGAAGATACACGGACCTCCACATCCAGAAGCTCCTCAGGTCCAACCAACGTCCATCGTTCAAGTTCCATTCACGACGGAAGCAGCAGCTTTGCACATCACCAAGCTTCACGGTCCACCTGAGTTGGAAGAATGGAGACACACCTTCACGCAGCACCTGCAGAAGAAGACGCCCAACACAAGGCCTTGGGAGAAGGGAGTGGAACGTGAATCTTGGCTGGAAGCTTGAAGGAAGAAACGTTAAAAGAAGCAACATGTTGAAGCATAACGTGAATCTTGGGCTGAAAACGGATACCACAAAATGGAGGTCCCACTTGCTCCTTAATTGAGTAAAGAAGTCAGAGAATTGGCAATAAAAGGAGAGCTTCAGTAGTGAAGAAAAGTGACGTCCGGGGAGAGAACCTCTCTTCCAGAGGGTCGTGAGCTTGGGATGGATGGAGAAAGAAAGAAAGCTGTCACTTGGAATGGAGGATGATGTTGCTTGAGTTCTTGATGTCTTCTCATCTGGTTTTGTAATTTTTTTTTTTATTTAAGCTTTTGTTCATTTTCTGTTTCATTCATCTCTGTATCCATGAACTGTAATTTGAATTCTGTGTTTGTGAAAGTTGTTTTGAGAGCTTTGTAATTTAATCTTGAAGTGTTTTCTCTTCTTTATATTTGTGGTGCAAGTTTACGGTTTGTTTAAAGAGCTATTCTCCTGCTTTCATTTAGTTTTATTTCATCCACTTTTGATTGAATCATTTTATTGTTTATGCTAAGGTTTATGGCTGTTTTGAGATAGATAATTGTTTCATGCTTGTATTTTAATGTTGTTAGAAGTGAAAAAGAAGCAAAGTAATTGGTGATTTATGGACATGTGTCACGGCTGGAATACTCCAGTAAATTTATTTTGTTTGAGAATGAAGAAGTAGATTAGGTGTGTGTTACGTAAAAGCTTTCTTCTTCTTGTAAAAATCAAACTTCTTTCTTCTAAAAATCTATTAGCATTTAGTCAACATGTGGGATCTTTTCTTACATTTGATTTTGTATCTTTTAGTGTCTTAGAACCAAAGATTGCCGTGGGTAGAATGGTGTGAATACAAATTAATTTGTTTTTCATTAAGAAATATTAATTGAAGTAGAAGTAATGTTTTCTTTGTAAAATCAAGTGGTATGGATGTAGGAAGGCGCGGTGTTGGATGAAGGAATCTAATTTCAGTTTTTTTTGTTTTCAATGAATCATGTCACGACACATGAAAAGTTTTAAAAGAAATTTTAATTTCAAATTTAATTTCTTTTACGTTTTATTTTTACCTTTACTGTTCAAGAATTTTATTTCAATTGTTGATCCTTCATGAATTTCATTTTCAATTAAGTGCTTTTGTTTTTTATTGACTATTGTATTTTACCGTTTGGTTTTACTTTCGTTAAAATTCATTTCAACGTTTTTACTTCAACGTTTTTAATCTTGTTTCATTTAATTTTCAGTTTTAATTTATTTTTCATTTCAAAAACAAAATCACAAACCCCCTCCCTTACGTGTTAACCTGAGACTGAACCACATTTGGTCCTTGTGAGACGACCTAGGAGTCACATCCTAGCTATACTGCATTATTAATTGCAAATCAAATTTATACGGGTCGCGACGCTCGTACCAGTGATCATGGAGGAAAATTTGAAAATGATCTTTTAAAAAACTTTTGCAAAAGCTCTAGCATTAAACATATAATTTTTCGACTCCAAGGACTCCATAACAAAATGTAGTTGTTGAGAGAAAAAACATATCTTTACAAGAAATGGCCATAACTATGTTAAATGCTTTTAATACTCCTAAACACTTCTGGACATAAGCAGTCAACATTGTCTGCTATATTCAAAATAGAGTTTACATTGGACCAATCCTCAACAAAACACCGTATGAGCTATGGAAGGACAAAAGACCAAATATTTCTTATTTTCATCCATTTGATTGTCAGTGTTTTACTCTTAATACTAAGGATAATTTAGGCAAATTTGATTCTCGTAGTGATCAAGGAATCATGCTTGGTTACTCGAAAACTTCAAGAGCATTTAGGGTTTACAACTCTAGAACCTTGAAGGTTGAAGAAGCCATTCATGTTAAATTTAACCATGAGCTTGACAAAATTAAGTTAGAGCTAGAAGACTTCTTCTCCAAATTGCAGGTAAACGATAACATATCCAAGGAAGGAAATGGATCAAAAGACCCCAACCATGAAGTGGAGAATCAGCATGAAGAGTCATTCAACGATATTAGTGAAGAAAGAAGGGAACCAAAAAGCTTACATTGTCTGATCACTAAGGATTATCCCACAAAGAAAATTATCGAAAGTCTCAACAAACGCGTAAGGACAAGATCATATCACAATCCGCAAACCACTGCTCTCAACTTCCTGATTGAGCCATCTAACATCAATCAGGCTCTAGAAGAGAATTCTTGGATTGAAGCTATGAAATAAGAACTCGATCAATTCAAGAAAAATGAAGTATGGGAACTCGTTGAGTTACCCAAAGGAAAGCATGTAGTCAAAGCTAAATGGATCTATCACAACAAGTTAGATGAACATGGAAATGTCATCAGAAACAAAGTCAGACTTGTTGCGAAAGGCTATTATCAATAGGAAGGAATTGATTACATAAAAACATATGCTCATGTAGCAAGGTTAGAAGCCATTCACATACTCTTATCATTCGCGACGCTCAACAAAATCAAGCTTTATCAGATGAACATCAAGAGTGCATTCTTAAACGACAACATTAAGGAAGAAGGGTACGTAGAGCAACCCCGAGGGTTTGAGTGAAAATTTAATCCTACACACGACTTCAGACTTAACAAAACCTTATATGGACTAAAACAAGCTCCAAAGATTTGTATGAAAGTATAAGTCTCTTCCTTATAAATAATGGTTTCACAAGAGGTCAAGTAGACACCACGATCTTCAGGAAGAATAACAATCAAAGCTTCATAGTCATTCAAATATATGTTGATGACATTATCTTTGGTGCTATATATGAAAAGTTATGCCAAGACTTCCCAAAAATGATGCAAGAAGAATTCGAGATAAGTATAATGGGTGAGATAAAATTCTTTCTTAGACTACAATTCAAGCAAAAAGACGACACAATTTACATACATCAAACAAAGTATATAAAGGAGTTGCTCAAAAGGTTCAAAATGGATGATGCCAAGGAGATGAAGTCTTCAATGCATCCAACAACTAGCCTAGGGCTAGATGATAACTCAACAAAAGTGGACAACACCCTTTATCATCAAATGATAGGTTCAGTTTTGTATCTCTCAGCGTCTAGACCTGATATTATGTTCAGTGTCTATCTTTGTGCAAAATTTCAATCCGATCCTAGAGAAACACAACTCAGTGCTGTCAACCGCATATTTCGCTATCTAAAGGGAACAACATCTCTTGGTTTATGCTACAACAAGAGTGAGAGTTTTGATCTTAAAGGATATTGTGATTATGATTTTGTCGTAAACAAAGTTTAGCGAAAAAGCATAAGTGGAGTATGCCACTTTGTTGGAGGAAATCTAGTATCATGGATGAGCAAGAAGCAGAACACAATCGCACTATCAACTGCTCAAGCTGAATATATCTCGGCTACACATTGTTACTCTCAACTATTATGGATCAGGAATTAACTCGAAGACTACAATCACAATCAAGATATGATTTCCTATCTTTTGTGATAATAATGTTGTAATTAGTTTGTCTAAAAATCCAACATTACATTAATGCACTAAGCATATTGAGGTCAAGCATCACTTCATACATGATCACGTTAACAAGGGTATTGTGGACTTACAATATGTAAACACAGAAGATGAGCTTGCTCACATATTCACTAAGCCATTAGTTGAAGATACACTTAACCATCTAATAACCCTAATAGGTTGAGAAACGATGAATGAATCCTTGATTCAAATATGTTAAGTGTGCCATATATGGTTCGTAGAAGAGTTTAGAGAGTCAATCATCTAGGACACATAGTCCAAAGACATCATTCTGTTACATCGTCTAAGCCAAATAGTCTATAAGACAAACTGCATTCATACATTAGGTGTGTCTACTTATTGAGCTCATCTCTTTAAATTTTCTAGGATTTCCTAAACCTAAACCCTCTCTTCTATCAGCCAAATCTTCTACGTGTTAATAAAGCCACCCTCCTATCTGTCCAATCCCTCTCTCTCTCCTCTCCTCAAAATTCTCCAAACCTCTTCCCTTGCCACTCTTATCCGTTACTGACTAACACCCCTCTCAAAATCCTCTCGGTATTCAAAGAGATATAAATCTCTTTAGAATCCTTCTGTACTAACCTCATTAAATGGACGAGACTGATCAATCACCTATTATGAACTTTTTCCTCTATTTAAATGCGCTTCTCTTCTCATCTTCTTAACTCATTCTCTTAAACCCTAATTCCTATCTTATTGTCATACTCCCTCCAACTTCTAAGTCACTCAATCTTCAATATGATTTGATGTTCATCAATCTCATTCGTCTGACTGTGATGTCTTTTCTCTTCCGCCTCCCTTTTGATGTTTATCAAATAAGGGGGAGAATAGAGAAGCAGTAGATGCGTCAGCATCTATGAGCATGTACTCAAGGGGAGTACACCATAAGTTAGGATAATATAGAATAAAAGGGAGTTTCTCCAGATTCTTAGAGTCCATCTTAGGAGTCCATGTTTCTATTCTTGTAATATGTTTGTGAGTGTTTGTCAAAATGTTTGTTTATTGCTTATTTATTTATCGCTTCATTTGTTTTTATGTTTATCTTATACGTTTATCTGTGTATACTATTCTTTCAACTGTCTTCACTAACAACATGTAAAAGATAAAAATAGAAAAATATAAAACACACAAGACCTAAAAGACTTAAAAAGCTTAACTAAAAGATTGAATACATCGTTTAAATATGTATTTGTTAAACATAAAAAAGGGAGAGATTGTTAAAGACAAAATCGTCTATATGAACAAACGATCTCATGTTTTGAGGTTTAATCAAATAACATTAAAACAAGTTAAAAGATCAGAAAACAACCTAGGATAAAAATGTAGAGCCAAAAGCAAAGACAAACGAAACTAGAACGTGAAACCCAAAACTTAGAAGTCATAGGAAAACACTTAGGTCCTAGAAAATAGAAAAAAAAGGCTAGAGAAACCAGACGCTTGACTAGACGATGTCTTGTCTAAAAAGTGTCTAAAAGAGAACTAAGTTAAACGCTCATTGCTTAAGATACTTGAACTAGGTATTTAACTTCTCTCGAAAAACAAAAACAAGTCAAGACAAGGTCTTCAACTAAAACAACTAAAAGACTTTACTAAAAGATGTGAGAAAGCTAAATGTTATGTGTCTACAAGGTACACATACCAAGAAGCGTTTACTTATATTCAAGGGATACCACGAGCGAAACAAACACACCATCTTATGATGAAGTATCTATACGTTTGGTATCTTCAAATTAAAAGAGCTTAAATGAAAAATGTTACCAAATGGAAGGAAATCAAAAAACACTTTGTGGTTTTGAGCAAGCATTAAATGACACTAAATGCCAACATTTATAAACAACAAAAGTAATAAGAAAAGTCATATCTGTTGCATGCACAATTTATTCTAATTTTGCAGATAAGCTATTTTACACGCATCCACAATGCTACAGATAAAAAATCAAATGTGGACATTAGAGACAAAAAAAGATAATCATGGAATGTTCCTCTCTTGAAGTAAAGTCTAAAAAGATCGTACAACATACTTCAAGCAAAAGACTGAAAAAACATGTTTGCTCTAACAAAGTTGACTTACACAACGAACTACAAACGTTATCTAATGAACAAAAATTCATTGAGCCTATAAATAGAAGATCTCTCACAAAGAAAGTCAAGAGGATAGAATAGAGGATATCAAGTGCGTAAAGTTTACAACGCCATATCCATCCTACAGAGAAGAAAAGAGAAAAAAAGCTAAAAGAAAAGAGAAAAAAAGCTAAAAGAAAAGAGAAAGAGATACTCTCGAGTTTAAGTGTCAAATCTCTTACTTTTATAAGATCTTAGAGAGAAACATGTACGAATGTTTCGTCTAAATTGCTTGTAAGCAATCATTGATTGCAATTCTAAAGAGAATTAAAATACTTACAACTGAATTCTTTTTGAGTTGAGGAATCTAGGCGCGATAGTCTAGTACTAGCAGTGATTCGAATACTCAAGGAAATCTCAGTGGGTTGCTGAGTACCAGGAGTGGTGCTAATACTCAAGGAAATCTTGGCGGGGTGTTGAGTACTAGGAGTTGTGCAAATACTCGAAGGAATTCTCGGCAATGTTGCTGAGTATCAGGAGTGGTGCTAATACTCATTTGTAATCGTGTGAAGATTATAGTGGAACCCTTTGTGGAGGAGACCGGATGTAGCTCAGTTGGAGCGAACCAATATAAAATATCTTGTGTTATTCTTCATTCTCTTTGCTAAACGATCCTCTTAGAAAATCTGCAGTTGAGCTTTTTACTTGAAAATATAAGAACTTCCAAGTTAAATGATCCTTTACTTTTAAGAGGAAGTTCTTACAAATGTTGTTGTAGAAATTATTTTGATTAGCATGCTGATATTTATAAAGCTTATATTTTACGTCAAGCGTCTAAGCATTTAAAAGAATATCTCACTCGCTTAATAATGTGCTATATTGGAAGGGTTGCAAAAAATGTTTTCCATAAACTCTATTCAACTCCCCTTCTAGTGTTTTTTAGGTACTTCAACACATAGGAAAACTTATTGGACCACATCTCAAGACTAGATGCCTCTACACCTCAAGCTAGTTAAACAGGTAAAACGATTAGTTCATCCCAAAACCAATCACAAATTAATTAACAACTTCAAATCAAATGAAAACTACATAAATGAAAGTGTCACTAAATACAAGAGAGTTTGAATTTGGTACATTGTGCTCCAACACATGGTGATTTAGCTCCTCATGAAGATAGAAAGAATTACAAGCAAAGAGGAAAGCATCTCCTAATCCTTGAAGGATGTATCTTTGAAGTACAAGGATTATGTGAGAGACTCATTGGAGTCTATCTTTAAAATCACCCTAAGAGGACTAAGACTAAACTCTAGTTCTCTTCTGGATCTCTCCAACTTCTCTCTCTCCACCTCCCAAAATCTATCCCAGCGCTTGTATTTATAGACTTTCATAGCACGACTCAAGTGGTGGCTTACGGCTCTAGTGCTGAGGTTTCCTCCCTTGGTGGGTTTCCTCTATGGCTTAGGCTACCAACATCTGGGCTTGAGCTATTTAAGGTTGGTTTACTATGAAGCACTTTTCCATGGCTCAAGCTTTGGTTTCTTGTATGGTTCAAGTCCTCAAGTTCCGCTCAAACCATGGTAAGATAGATTCTTTCACAATGAATGCAAATCTTCTTCTTTTCATCCAAATACAAATTCAACTCCTTGAATTCATGTGTTTATGCAAAATAAGTATAATTGGGTAGTTGTCACAGTTTTTATACATATTCAAAATAAGATAAGTGTTAATTAAGCATAGAAATTCACTAATGTCAAACAATTATCATTATTGCATGTATTTTATATACATTATTGCAACTTCCATAATTAATGTTGTATGGCTAAAATAATTGTTGCACATGCTGTTAAGAACTATGTTAAAGAATTGGTTGTTGTGGATCTAATTTTAAGACTCTCTAATGTTCATTGCTTGTGCCATGTGAATTATTGATTAATGGTTGTTGTGAGCATTATTCAAACGTTGTATGTATTACATTACTCTTGCATGGTTTTGGCTATGGTTGTATAGTTTTTATTGACGTGATTTACTATTGTTTTAAAAGATTATGATTCTTGAAAGTATTGTTTATGAATGTAAAGGTTCTGAATGATGTTGTTTGTGGCTCTTGAGCATGTTTATCATGTTAGATGCCTCTAGTTATGTTGAATTATGTGTTTTGACTATTGAGAAATAGGCAGGTTGTCTATGTCAAAATTTTATTAGTGAGATACCTAGAGAGTTAACCTTAGTTTGTTTAAGGGTAGGGATTGGTCTAGAGAGTGGGATGTGAAACCTTAAGTATTGGGTCTTCCTTTCGTCTATATGGAGTAGAAAATGAGCACTCTTTATTATATGAAGTAGTAAGACTGGGTTCGAGTACCGTACCATTGAGCTTGTGCAAAGTAGGGGAGGGGAAAGTTGTTTAACCCTACAATAGGGCTTGAAGTTGAGTATAATGCTCAATGTGTAATGCACCAAAGCTTTTACTCGTAAGAAATTGAGGAATAGGGGGAACATATTCATACTATGAAGGTATATTGCTCAACCACCCGAAGGTGAATATTGATATTATTGATAGACCACTCAAAGTAAAGTATTGGGAGAGAGTTGTGGGTGATGATTGCATAGCTGGTTTGAGTGTTTGGTTGATTGATTAAGTGGAGGAATTCTTGTGTTATCTAATGAATTGGTTGTTTGTTTGTATATGTTTTCATTGTTAGTTCACCCACATTTTGTTTGTATTTGTGTTTGTGGCGATGATCGTATAACCTTTGTGTTATATGGAAGCAATTGTTAATGCAAGTGTTTTAGAAGAAGAGAAGAAGAGAAAAGAAGAAAAGATACCCTCGAGCTTCGTTGTTATATTGCTTATTGATTGTAAGAAAGAGGGAAAAAGAAAAGAGAGAAACACCTGCAAGTGTTTAGACTAAGTTGTATTGTAATCACGTCATCTCTATGAGAGTAATAGTCTATATGACTTGTAAGAAATCTTTGATTGCAATTCTGAAGAGAATTAAATCACTTGTTAAACTTAGTTGAGTTAAGGAAATCTAGGCAAGGTTGCTTAATACTAGGAGTGGTGCGAATACTCATCCAGTCTAGCGTAACAGGTGGTTATTCGCTGACTGAGAAGACTACTAGTGGTGTGTGTCGCAACCGGGATCGTGACGGGACGGTGAATCGAAAATAAACAGGTTTAAGAGAAAAAGGTTTTGGGAGTCGTCACCATAATTTGTTTGGGAAAAACTATGGAAAACCATAAAATAAGACATGGTCTATGAAAACTGAATTTTAGGTTCGGAACTCGGTTATGTGTAAGGAAGGTATTAACACCCTACTACGCTTGTCGAAGAGCACTACCTTTAATTAATTGTGTAAACTTGATGTGGTTTTTCAAAATATTTAATTTTCCCTAAAAATAATAATATAAACAAACTATTAAGAAACAAAAATATTTTTTTTTGTTTTATGAGCCCGACAAGGATTGACCTTGCTACTAAGTATATTCATTTATGATGATAAATCAGGAATCGCGTAGTTCTTTATCTAGAAAAAAGTTTGTAAATTTGTTTGAAAATTATTATGGATTGTTTTAGATTTTTGAAAAGTGAACCCGATAATGATTGAGTTTGCTCCTACGTATCTCCATTCATGATGGAAAATCAGGGATCACGTAATTCTGGTAAAAAGAAGGTTTGTTTAACAATGTTGTCATCTTTTGGTTTTAAAGATTTTGTATTTTTTATTTTAAGAATGGTGGGAAAAAGGAAAGAAACCGGCCATAGGCCGAAGCGATACTTATACCCTATATTTTATGATTTATTATTATTTTTAAAAGAAAATACGTGACAAGAAAATATTTTTAACTTTTTGAATTGTTTATCTATTTATTTTTAAAATAAAATTTAAAAATAAATATCACGTGATGCGAGAGATCTAACCAATACCAAAAGAAACAAGGGAAAATATTCTTTTTATGATTTTAAAAAAATGTTATTTGCGTATAGTAAAGGTAATGCCCTTAGAAGAAAAACGTCAAAAGAGAACAAAAAGGTGTTGAGGTGACATACCTTCTCAACTTTTGGTACTACCTTAGTTCTTCCTTGGTGGTTGCAGTTGACAAAACCCCTGTGAGAATTTATTTTTCTCTATACTCTCTTCCTCTCTTTCTATCTCTATTATTTTTGTGTGTTTCTCTATAATTGGGAACAAGGCATTGAGGCTACCTTTATGGACTGAGCGAGGCGTCTTGTTGTTTGTTGAGGTGTCTTACTGTTTGTTGAGGTGTTTTAGTGTTTGTCGAAGGTCGTCGAGGTGCTCTGACACGTTCGCTCCCGCGTTGACTATCAAGGTAAGCAATGATTACTGCGTTCGAGCTTGACTATGCTTTTGCCACTCTCAAATTGAACTTTGGTAAATCTTTATGTGTAGTAACCCTCCTATTGATAAAGGTGTGGCTCATGAGTCTGCTGGAGTAAAACCAACTACCTTGGTTCGAAAAAAATCCCTATTAAAGGTATTTATTTTTTAGAGATTGATTTTTGAAGAACTGTTAACCATGATTTCGTCATTTTATTTTAGTTTTTCATTATGATTTACAGATAAACATTGTCCCAAAGCAACACTAAATAAACATAGAGATGATGAGCAGATGGTTGGAAAATCTTTTGACTTGCTTGGCCGACTTATTTTCCCAGGTAAAATTTGGTTTTACTTTCGTTGGGCTTCTTCACAGTTCTTACTTGAATGAGTGGTGCACGATTTGCTATTATCTTGTGTTATCTTCAGACAAAACAGGCGTTGTCTTTCTTTCTCCATCTAATACTCTTATATGTTTATTTATTTCTTTCATGCTATTAGGTTAACCTAGATCTTTCTGCAACCAATTCCTTGGCTTGAAATGCATTGAACTACTAGATAAGGTTAGCATCATCTGCAAGCAAAACATTTGAATTTTTGCTTTTTCATAAAGTCCTTTCTTTAGTCTTTGATTTCCAACCTGGTTCATTACTCTTCCCAGAGAGTAAAAAAAATGAGAGTCGGCGTCAGTAGGAGTTTTTGGGCTCCCAATTACACCTATCTTTCTTTAAGTCTTTCAGTACCGAAAGCAATCCAAAAATATCCTCAGGTACTATATTGCTCAAATCTTCTTTTAAGTCAATTAATTATCTACAATATTAAATCCTCTTTAGTAGACCTTTTTTTGGCCCACCAAAAATTGGGCTGTGGTAGGTCGCCCACCTTGATTATGCTCAGGCCCATTTGAGTACATACACTATTTCTATACTATTGAACTATTATTGACAAATATATTCAGGGTTTGAATACATAAGAAAGACTGTTACCCATTTTTGTTCTTAAGGAAATGTGATATTTTAACCTCCCATAATGATTCAATAAGAAATCAATTGTTGTATGTACAAGACTATCCCTCATAGAGTCACGCAGATGATAGAAATCTGAGCAAAATAAGACTGAATAGAGTTTATATCCTTCCTGATTCAGTTAGCTACTTTATCTGTTTTGCACCTTCTCAAGATTAGAACCAAGTTTGTCTACAAACAATAATGCTTATCAGTCTTTCTATAAACAATGATTCCTCACACAAACAGAAAATGTAACTTGAATCAATGACAAGGGAACAATGACATGCATACTTTTGCAATTTCATCTAATTGTGTAGTACTTTATGGTTTCTTCTAATTAAACTACTCATTGGGGCAGATGCTACAGGAGACATAGGTAAGAAACAATTAGCGCTGTCAGAGGATTCAGCTGTTACAGGAGAGTCTAAATTTGCTGCACTTGGAGCTGATTCTCTTGACACGGTACTTTAATATCAGTCTATTGCATTATCTGTTATACATAAAATAGAGAGAATCCTAGAAAAATATACATAGCACGGAAATTAACATTAAATAGAAGTGAGAGAAGAGAAAATAAATATAATACAGGTCCACCCTTTTGAAAGAGTTCATATGTATGCACATATAATCCAAATCATTATTAATTTAAAGTGTTCATGTATAATCTTACTGCAGTATTTTACCTTAACTACATGTGTTGCACATTGAAAATGAGTTTATAGAGTTGTAAGGAAAGGTTTTGACTTTAGGTTTTGGAAAATTTTGTTTGAAATGTACTGATAGAAAGAATTAATGTGATGTTCTGTAGCTACTCATCTGAAATACTTAATGTGATGGATGTCCATGCCAGTTATGTGAAACAATAAATATATAAATTCTGTGCCATGTTGAGAGGGTGGGGGTTGTTTTCGATATTGAAGCAACATTTGCAGGTAAAATTTTACAAATATCAGTGGGTAGAAATCAAACAATATGGTAAGTTAGTTTTACAATTTGTTCTTACATATAAATTTAAGAATAAAGAAATTGGTATTGTTCATCATGCGAGTAGGCAATACAGATTATATAAAATCAATGATATTTAGTTAATATTTTTTATAAACATTTAAAATAGTAATGCGAAATGTTATCTAAGTAGGACAGTGTAGATTAATAGAAATGTTTAGATTAATAGAAATTTGTGAAAATGAACTTATTTAAATATATATAAATCACAAATATTTTTAGTTAAATTTTTCGAAATTTAGTAGTTTTTAATTTTGCTGTAAGGAAAAAAAAGATGATAGAAATTATAAAGAAATTAGAGCCTTCATCGTCATATACATGTTTAGTTGTTCAATTTAGTTATGACAAGCTTGCTTAAGTAATTAGAGCCCGCAACCATCTTACATGCTTCCTACAAAGTTCAAGTTTGAGTGTATCAAATTTGCTTTTAAGTTCTTAATACAACTAGCCATAATAAGTGATTATAAAAAGTCATGCACACACTGATTCTTATCATTAGATAGAAGGAAATTGTGATCATGCAATATCACCCATCTACACATAACAAGGTTCATATAAACAACTTGCAAGGTTCATCTAATCACTACTAATTTCATACTTATTCTTGTATTCAGCAAACCAAATCTAACTCGTCCTTGTTTATGTATTACTAATTCACTACCCATTCTAGTTAACATATGCAACTACGCATCACAACAATGTTCATGCAATATATATTTCATGTCATACATTAATATACCTATATTATTGAATTTAGATTCTAGCCACCCTTTTTTACATTACACAAGGTCAGTTTCCATTTAAACATATATCACAAACAACTAATTTATTTCAGGCCCAACATCTTACCTTCAGTGTACACTCATTAGTCTGATGCATACACACATTAATCTGACAGTACATTATATACTCATTCATTTACCCTTTTCCTATATCACAAAAACAGAATTATTGGCCAGCCAAGCAAAACACTAATATAGTTAACTATGAATTAAAACGTATAATACCTAAAGTTATATCAGTTTTCAATTAAACTATAATCCAAAAATGATTCATTCAGGTATTCCAAAATCACTTTTAACCATTTTACTTTCATGGACCGAAAATAGAGCACACATAACAAATTCTCAATCATCAAGTTTCAAACCAAAGTGAATATTTACTAGTTAAACACGAACATTCCAATGCACCATCAAATAACATTCACATTATTGAAACTGACATATGAATAATATTTCAAACAATACCAGCATTCAAGAATTTAGAACTAGGAAAATAACGCAAATACACGAATCAAATACCACATTCAGTTTAGCTCCTCATACCTGGTTTGTTTTCTTTCTCCACTCACTTTCGCTCCTCACGTTCCTTTTTCTCACCAAAGCTTTCTCTCTTCTCTAACTCACTCTCTCTTTTTGAAAATGTAATGAGTTTTGGTGTGTCTCTACTCCCTCTACCCTCATTCCTTATATAGGTTCACCACGACCCATTCTTACCCTAAACCCTCGTTGACCTTCCTCGGATACCCATTTGTGCCACCAAAATGAACCCTTATGCACCTTAGCTCTCATTTACTCTTGTTTCAGTTTCCCTTGCGAGCCTTCAATGCTCTTTTTCCTCTAGCCGCACCAAAGCTCCTCCTTTTCCCTAGGACTTATGGGTTTTGTTGAAGAGAAAAAAAATGAAAATGGTAGAAGAATGAAGAAGGGAGAAGAGAGGTGTCAAGACTCTATTTTTCGAAACTTGGATTTTCACTCATTGTGGTTTCAGCCCAAACAAAAAAAAGGTCATGATTTTGGTTTTAGCCACACACAAGCATCACACGACACGTACTACTAGGCCAAGCTCAATTCTAATATTATAACCATTTAATATTTATTTAACTTATTTTGTTTCGTTTATTTCAGATTTTTACAATTTAAAATTAAACAATTAATTATTTCACATAACCAAGGATATGTACATGAGACCCTTACCCTTCCTAAACAAACTCCAACTAATAAACTACATTGTACTTGCATAAAATATTCTCTATTTTATTAACAGTCAAGATTCTAATCACACGATCAAAGAAGTCTATAACCAGGGTCTTACAGCTGTTGCATTTTTATTTTCTAGGAATCCTTAAATTGTGCATTCGTGTTGTTAAATAATCGTCATTTAAAGATTTTCCCTAAATATGATTGATTATTTAATGATTCTAGATTTTGAACTCCTTCACTTAACTTTAGTCCTTTTAAATTGTACAATTCTGAACTTTGATCACTGACATAGTAAGCTAGGAGATGAAGTAACTTGACAAGCCTATCCATCTTCACTTCATGCAATTTAGTTTGTTTAGATCTATAGTATGTAGATTGATTAGGTTCCCAATGGATTTTGGAAGTGACATGATATTGGTGTTCCTTAGGCTCAAGTATTTCGAGTTCAATAGATTTCTAACTTGTTTAAGAAGAACATCAACAAATAGACAATAGATAGAATGTTGTAATTATTTTCGCTTATGTTTGTGATATATATATATATATGGGTTTGCTAGCTTGCGTACGTCTATTTTTTAGTTGGTATATTTTAGCAATGTGTACCGGTTTTAGTAGACAAAAATATCCTAATATATCATGGATTCTAAGTTTTAAGGTTAAGGGTATTTTAATAATTTTCATTATCAAAACTATAAAAAAAAAAAAGAAATTCCTAAACCCTTACTCACCTCCCTCGTTCCTCTCAACCATTTCTTTTTCATCTCTCTCACTCTAACATTTTCTCTATCATCCTTACTTTAGTTCCAATATACTCTCCCTTACCCACACACAGCAACCCGCGATACCACAATTTGTTACTCTTGCTCTGTTTGTTCTGTTGGGGAGGTTCGATATACACACATATCTCCACACTGGTAAGATATTGTCCGCTTTGGGTCAAGCCCTCACGGATTTGCTTTTGGTACCACTTCAAAAGGCCTCTTACCAATGGAGGTATCTATGTGTATATAAACCCATATTTGTCTCTCTTTTTATCGGATGTGGGACTTTGTTTGTATCCCAACATCCTCCCTCAAACAAAGGACTATGGTCTCCTTCCTCCCCTGCTGCGAAAGTCTTTTTTAGTCTTTTTATCCTGAGTACACCATGGGCACATCATGGTCAACACTGAGCATCTCTAGCTCTCCACCTCTCATGAGTCAACACTGGCCTTCTATCTTCATCCACCACCATTCCGCAAACTATCATCAAAACCATGAGCATCTTGAGTACATGGCTTGGTTGCTTCTAGATTTTGCTTGTCCTAGCTAGAGCATTGCCATCACTCTGCCTCACAACTGGATAAAGCAACTACTGATTGCTTCTTAGAACACCACGATATAGGTGCATGATTCAACAAAAACAAGTATCCAGAAGTGTTCTTCCTTTCTACTGGATCACCACCATGATCCGAATCAGTATATCCAACCAACTCTAACTCATATTTCTTTCTTCCAAAGGGGAATAGTATTTCATGATCAGCGGTACCTTGAACATACCTTAACACTCTCTTAGCAGCCAACAGGTGAGATTTCTTCGGGCTCCCTATGAATCTACTAATCAAGCCAATACAAAAGGTCAGCTCTGATCTGCTGTTACAAAGAAACCGCAACGATCCTATTATCTGCTTGAATCCAGTTTCATTTGTTCCCTCCTCTGATTCATCTTTCATTAATTTCAAATTTACTTCCATTGGATTCCTTGCAGCATTGTAGGATGACATGTTGAACCGTTTTAGCAAATCTTCAGCATACTTCTTCTGGTGCATTATCAAACCTGCATTCGTATAGGCAAACTCCATCCCTAGAAAATAACTCAATCTTCCTAGGTTTGTCATCTCAAATTCAGAAGCCATGATGCGTTTAAACTCTTCTATATGGTCTGCATTTGATCCCGTGATGAGTAAGTCATCCACATACAAACATATGATCAATAGATCCTCACCTGTGCCTCCCTTCACAAAAACTCCATGCTCTACAACACACCTTGTGAATTTGAGTTTGATGAGAAAGGAGTCAATCCTTTTGTTCCAGGCTCTAGGAGCCTGCTTCAACCCGTATAAGGCTTTATGCAACCTATAGACTTGTGCTTCTTTCCCCTTTCAACGAAACCCGGAGGCTGCTGAACATAAACCTCTTCCTCCAAGGGTCCATGAAGAAACACAAACTTTACATCAAGCTGAAAGAGTGGCCAACCTTGTGCACATGCCACTACAATTACCAATCTAATTGTTTCCATCCGAGCTACTAGTGCAAACACTTATGAAAAATCCAAGCCTTGTCTTTGAAGAAACCCCTTTGCAACCAATCTTGCTTTATGCTTGGATACTCATCCATCTGGCTTAAGCTTCTGCTTGAATACCCACTTTCACTCCAATGCTTCTTTTCCCAGATGGAAGATCAACTAACTTCCAAGTTCCATTTTTCTCAATGGAATTGATTTCTTCAATCATAGCATTTCTCCACACAAGTTTCTTTAACACTTCATCCTCATCTATTGGTTCTGCTCCTGCAAATAATGCCATGTAAACCAAGTCGCCTTCATCACCGATCTGTGTGTCAGAGTACACTTCACATTCGTTGAGTCTTTGTGGTAGCGTACGTTGTCTTCGTGGCCTAACATATTCAGATTGTGTCCCAGAATCATGCAAACCGCCACTGCTTCCAAAGGCTGCTTCTGGCTCAACTGATCTAAATTTATCAGCTTCTTCATGTATTACTTTTTGCACCGAATTGGTTTGCCTCTGCTTCCAGTTCCAACTCTCATCTTCCAGAATCATCACATCTCTACTCAAGATGACTTTTTCAATATTTGAATCGAAGAGCTTATAAGCTCCTATAGAGTGATAGCCAATGAATATCATTGCTTCACTTTTATCCTATAGTTTTGATCTTCTCTGATCTGGTACGTGCACATAGGCAAGTGATCCAAAGATCTTAAAGTGGCCAACTGTCGGCTTTGTGCTCGTCCACACTTCAAGTGGTACCTTCCCTTCTAGCTTTTTGGTTGGACACCTGTTAAGCAGGTAGACAGCTGTTGACACTACTTCTCCCCACAGAATTCGTGGCAGTTCCTTTTCTTTTAACATGCTTATGGCCATGTTGAGGATTGTTCAATTTCTCCTCTCTGCAAGCCCATTGTGTTGGGGTGTATACGGTGCAATGACTTCGTGAGTTATTCCACACATTTGACAATGGTTCTCAAATGTATTGAAAGTATATTCTCTTCCCCCGTCAGTTCTGAGAGTCCTTAAGTGTCCTCCACTTTCCCTTTCAGCATAAGCTATGAATCTCATAAAGACTTCCAATGCTTCGCTCTTCATTTTGATTACATACATCCATATCATTCTACTATATTCATCAACAAAGGTAATGAAATACATGTTTCCAGCCATTGATGGGACTTCAATTGGTCCGCATATATCTGAGTGCACAACCTCTAAGCAATCCTTTGCTCTCTTGTGCGAATGTGCCTTGAAGACTCTTCTTGGTTGCTTTCCAGCCAAGCAAGTTTCGCACACCTTTTCTGGTATACAAATGTTAGGCAATCCAATAACCATTTTCTTCCTATCCAGTTGCTGCAGACTTCTGAAATTTAAGTGACCATACCTCAAATGCCACAACCAGTTTTCATCCTTAACCTTTACTGCAGACATACACTGACAGTTCTCTATTGCTTCCATATTGATTTGAAATGTCCAGTTCTTGGATATCTTGCTTCTCAGGATTAGATTGTTGTTTTCATCAAATAATTCACCCTTATTCAAACCTCTCATGACTATAGTGAATCCTTTCTAGATTAATTGACCTATGCTCAAGAGATTGCACTTCATAGTAGGAACAAACAATACTCTGGTTATTACAGCACGCGAGCCATTCTTTCTTCGAATAACCACATCTCTCATTCCTTCTACCTTCAATTTACTATCATAAGAAAACTTTACTTTACTCTTCTTTATTTCATCAAAGTTAATCAACCATTCTTTGTGGCACGTCATATGATTCGAACATCCCAAATCCAAATACCACAAGTTTTCTTGAGACTTTGAATTTTCTGAACAAGTGGTCACCATCAGTGTAAGAGGTTCTGAGTCAGAGTCTTCTTGTGCAATGTATGCCTATTTCTCTTGAGATTTCTTCTGCTTCCCTTTATCAGCATAGCATTCAGAAGCATAGTGCCCATACTTGTGGCAATTGAAGCATTCTACACTTCTCTTATCCTTCTTTTGGTAACCTCTGTCTGATCTGCCACTCTTCTCCACTGATACAGATTTGTCTTCTTGATCAACTTTAGCCTTATCAGACTTCCAATTCCCTTTTGCGTATTTTCCTTTCCACTTCTTGAACTTCTTTTTCTCATCATTCTTGGAATGATGTACCTTCAAGGCTTGTTCACTATTCTTGACTGGATTTCTATCCAGTAATCTCATTTCATGTGCCTCTAGGGAGCTTTGTAGTTCCTCAATTTTCATTTTTGAAAGATCTCTCGATTCTTCAATTGCAACTACTATGTAATCGAACTTCTGTGGCAAGGATCTCATGATCTTCTCAATAATCATAAGATCATTAATCGACTCTCCACACCATTTCATCTGATTTGTGATGGTCAAAATCTTGTTGAAATATTCACCAACTTTATCACAATCCTCCATCTGCAATAATTCGTATTGTCTTCTTAGGGTCTGAAGCTTCACCTTTTTAATCGTTTCTCCTCCCGCATGGCATCGCACCAAAATACTCCAGGCTTCTTTGGCAATATTCACATTCTGGATCTTTTCAAAGTGAGTATCATCAACGCATTGATGAATGAGAAACAACGTCTTGTTGTCTTTCCTCCTGATTGTTGCTTTCTGATCTTCTAAAGCACCAAGATCAAGTTCTAGCCCATTGCCTTCAATGACATCACTCACATCTTGAAATCTGAACAACACTCTCATTTGCATATTCCATCTGTTCCAATTCTTCTCTGTGAGTATTGGAAGATTTGTTGCCGGAACATCTATTCCTGCCATGCTTCAAACACACTTCTTTGATCAAGAAACATAATCTTGACACCCTTCTTCCTCCTTCACCTTTGATCACTCTGGCTAGTCGCACCGTGCCGTGATCAAGACACTCCACAGGTCCTCACTCAACCTGGCTCTGGATACCACTTTGATGGAATAGAGGAGAATAACAGTAAAAAGCAGAAAAACATAAACGAGAGATAAAACAAAAGCACATTAACTTGTATGAATATATTGTGTATTGTATTTTCTGATATATGAAATATACAGGAGTTGGGTTTTTATAAAAGAGAAACCAAAACTACCAGATGTAAGGTTGTTGGTGTTACAGTTGTATTGTCTTAACATATACATATTCTAATAGTTCATTTGTTTTCCACCTTAATAACAAAATAATTTGATGATGTTGATGTTGATTTTTTATTTGAGGGCTTTATTATATATTTTCCCTTATGATTATTATTAAATTTCGTTTTTAAATTTTAGAATTAGTTTATTTTAAGGGAGATTTGATATTTTGACTATTAAGTTATGCCAAAATATTGCATATCGGATAAACTACTAATTCTAAAATTTAAAAACGAAATTTAATAATAATCAGAAGGGAAAATATATAACACAACTCTCCAATCAAAAATCAAAAATCAACATCAACATCATCAATTATTTTGTTATTAAACTGGAAAACAAATGAACGAACAAAGCAAGAACAACAAATTGCGGTGTCACGGGTTGTTGTGTGTGAATGAGGGACAGTATGGAGATGAGAGAGAAACAAATTGGATAAGTGAGGAAGGTAGATTAGTGTTAGGCGAGTGTTTCTGATTTTTTTCAATTGGAACTAGTGTAGGAATGATAGAGAAAATGTTGGAATGAGAGATGAAAGCGTTGAGAGGAATAAGAGAGGTGAGCAAGGGTTAGGGAGTCTCTTTTTTTTTAGTTTTAAGAATGAAAATTATTAAAATACTCTTAACGTTAAAACTTAGAATCCATGATATATTAGGGTATTTTTGTCTACTAAAATTCACTACACATTGCTAAAATGTACCAATTGAAAAACAGGCGTACGCAAATTAGCAAACCCTAAATATATATATATATATATATATATATATATATATATATATATATATATTTGATATTTTATTTGATATTATTAAATAATGACCTTATTTAACTATATCAATAAATATCAAAATATAATATTTGTCAAATATTTAAGAATCTAGTAAAGATCTTCTCAAATATTCTTAGATCTCCATAACAATCAAATATATCTTGAAGATATTGGATTATTTAAAAAATAATTTAAGGAGATTGCATTATAAAAAAGAAGATTATAATAACAGGAAAGTCCAAAACAAAGCACAGTCCAATTTCTATATGGACTTAGGGAAACACATTAGGAAAGCTTAAACATCCTAGGTTAGATGAATAAATTTATTTGTTCTTTTGATTCTTGTTGTGATTTATTTTTCTTTATGTTTGTTGCTTTTTAATCAATTAAAAGTAATAATATTTACATTATAACAAGTAATCATGGTATGAAATCTACATAACATTTGTAACCCTCCTTTTAGGATGTCACATGTAATTGAGAATGTACTTTGGTTAATACGAGAACGCCAACAAATTAATTAAGAATTTTTCTTTCTATCTTTTGTTATTTTGTTCTTTAATCTTTTATTCATATTTATCTTCTTTATTATTTTTATTTTACTAACCATTTTATATAGTTTTTGTAAGAACTAATTTATTAAGAATCAATTTGGTGTTAGTTGGGAGAAGAGTTAGGTTTGAATTTACCCTTTCTATTTTATTGGTTCCTATCTTAGCAATACCAAAGTTGTTCTAATTTAGTAGTATTAATTTGATCGCGTCTACGATAGGGTTCTTAGAGTGCTTGTTTGAAAAAGTGTCTATTAAAAAATTAAATAAATTATTTTAAAAAAAATTGGACCAAAGGACCGCGCTTATTTCAAAAAGTGTTGTCTATTGATAGCCAACATAGACAACGATTGTTTGGAAAAGCATTTTCTATAAACAACCAACAATAGATAACGCTTTTTCAAATAAGTGTTGTCTATTGACAAAGTGTTCTTTTAAGAAGTGTTGTTTATTAGAAAAAAAAGTGTTGTATATTGAAAATTTTGTAGTAGTGAAATAATTAATTACATGTGACATCCTAAAAGGAGGGTTACAAATAACACATTTGGCTAGCTTGAACGTTAAAGTGTCTTCTATAAGTTCATCCTTATTCAACTTGAAAAGGTTGAATACGTAAATATCATAGTATAAAGAAGAGGATAGAGTTGAAACATACGTGAATAGTTCAATACTATATTTAGGAATTATAATCAGTCACAGAAAAATATGTATAATTAACTATATAATCAAATTATATTTTACTAAGTGCAACTTAAATGTCACTTTTGTCTATAGAGCAACTAGATTCCATTTTTCTTTTTAGTATATATCAATTAGAAAAAATATTTCAATAGAGAAAGTCAACGCCACCTTAAATGCGTGTAGGTTTTCTAGGGTCAAACTAAAACTAAAGCATAGAATGATTAAATGAGAAACTTAAGCCAAATATAAGAGATCATGATCATATTTTGAAGCGCTTATTCTGGTACACATTCGGCCATATACTCATCCCATAGAAGAACTAAACATTCTAACCTTTTAAAAGGTAATTAATTAGGGAATGACTGAATAAACTTTTTCAAAAAATCTAAGAAAACGTGAAGAAAATAAAATATTTTTAGAATCAAGCTTAGTTAATTACAAAAATTACTTAAGAAAACTTGCTACATTAATTTCTCAAATGCTTATTTTCAATTTTATGGATGAGTTTATTTTAGCTTTTAAAATAATTATTTTCATTTTTTCTTTTTATTTCTTTCACATGAGTTAATTTTAACGTTTATTTTCTATTCAAATAAATTTTATACAACCTATAACATTAATTTTTATAAACATGTAAAGGATTACAAAAACTTTTAAGTGTGAAAAATATAAAGAGGAAAGAAAATTGATTTCTTAAAAAAAATTAATTGATGAATATTGGAAAGAAGTAAACTTAAATTAAATTTAGTCTTATAAAATATGTTGGTAAGGTTTGCAATTATTTATAATATGTAAATTAATTTGATCATTAATCAATATGGAACACGAATTAATTTTCAATCATCAAGTTATAAATGGATTATTTTAATTTATAAAGAATTTGTTTTATTTGTGATGTAAAACTTGTCCAAACATATCTGGAAAAGATTATCTCAGTGCAAATTTTGACTTGTTATCTGCCTAACAAATTAGGATTAAAGGGTGAAAACAACAATGATTAAGTTGCATTGCACCTGGAAAATATTGAGTCAACCAAATGGCATCAGGAGTAACTTTCAGAAAGCAATATTGGTCGTGGAGGTGGATGTTATAACGACGTGTCAACATCCATGGAACTTTACAAGACACTTCCAATTTATAATAACAACCAAGTAACAAATGTCAAGTCGTGAGAAATAACTTCATTTCTTTTATAAAAAACTGTTTATAATTGGAATATGTCGTGTCTTTCAATTTTCCACAGTGGTTAAGCATGCGGATTGAATGTCTTTGTATGTGGAACGAGTCAAGTTTGGTAGATAAAAAAAACAAAACAAAACAAAAAATCACACGAAAATGCATCACCATAAGAACATGGTTTGGATTTGATTCACGTATCTTTTTCATTGTTCCTGAAACATTAATCTCCCAGAGGCCTGAGTTGTCGCTTCGTCAAAAGAGAAAAAGTGGGTAAGTCACCTTTTGACGGCAGCTCATGTCGGTGACAATGTTGGGGACACGTGGTGCGAGCCCAATGGGTGGTGACAAAGTCGTACTACACGGTTTAACGAGCATAACTTTGGTTCCGCAACGTGTCGTGAACTCTACGGTGTTTGGCGGCAGTTTTAACTTTTAACTTTGCGAAGCCGTTGGTTTGTTTGCATCAAACGACCGCGTTTGACTCAAAACCTGTAACCATAGTTTAGGCACATGGACGACGACGTTTGTTGATGTGCGATTTTCCTATGATGAAGCTCCACATGTCTAATTTACGAGTTTGATTCATCTTAAATTGTACCAAACGACACGTAATGACAAAATCGAATTAAGAAAAGGAAAAGGGGAAAGGGATTGATCTTTATCATGTTTCTTACCTCCTTCTTCGATGGTTCGTGTAGTGGACATTTAACTGTTAAACAGGTTTGTTAGATATGCCAAAAACATGGGCAAATTTCTTCTCTTTAACCGAAAGTGAAGTCTTTTCTTCTTTTTCCTGCGTGTTATACATGCAATATCATGAACCATTTATTTATTTTATTATTAAGTACAAAATTATCAATGATTTTGATGGATTTGTCGATGAATATATTATCAATTTGAAGCTCAAACAAATTTAAGTGTTTGTTTGGTATGTTTATAAAAGGGTTGAAAAAAATGATTTTCTATAAAGACGAATGTTATATGTATTTGAAGGACAAGGTGAAGTTCTCTATTCCAAATTTTATGAATGATTTGCAATTGAGCTATTGAATATAAGAAAAGAGATTGATTTTTACAATATTTTTTTCCAATCAAGTTAACAAGAACTTTAAATAGAAAAGAGTATTGCTACTTCATTAGTATAAAATTTACTTTATATTTGAGATATGACGAGGTGTCAAGGCTTCATAGAAGTTTGGTTAAACATTTTTATTTTTCCTATAATTGAAGCAAAAAGTCAATAAAACAAACAATTTGAAGATTTTCACCTTGGAGAAATCAAAGACGAAAATCGAGATGTTGATCAAAGCCAAATTCTCCCAAATTATCTGGGTATTATTCAAATTCAATCTAACGTCTTTTTTTTTTACCCAGTATAGAAACTAATATTAATTATTGTTTCTTATGGTTGAATTTTTTGTTTTGACTTAAAAATTTGGTGCACATCAATTAAGAATGAAATTGAGTGTTTTATGTTAACTTTAAAATAATTGCATGTAAGTTATTAAAAAAATTTAAAATTACAAATTCACTCCTAAATATTTTCCAATAATGTTTAAATTGATCCTTAAATAATTTGTATTATTTAAAAGTTTGTTCCCAAAAATTTTCATAATTGCGTAATAATACTAGTCAGTTTTTAATAAATTAGTACCTAGTCAATTGGTTAAGTTTACTTTTGTAAACAACTAAAAAATTCAATGTAATAATTTGTTTTAGAACTATTAAATTTAGAATGAATGATGTTTCATAATTGATTTCCAATATGAATTTAACTAATAAATATATCTCAATTAAAATTCTTACTAGTTTTTGTCTTTTACAAATTTATCACTTATAGAAATTTTTATTCTAAAATTTTAGAAAAATGAGAATTAAGACAAAACATCAATAATTCAAAGAAATAGATGTTAAAATATATGAATTTACAATTTGAAATATTTTTAAATTGAAATACATGATGTTGGGCTTAATTAGAGTTAAAATAGAAAAATTGTGTTTACAAACTCATAAAATTAAGAGAGTTGCTCCCTCCACCATTACGGCATGCTACCTACGTCTCTTCAAATTTTTTTATTTTCGAAACTATTCTTAGGTTAAAGGTTAAAACTTTTTTACTTTTACTACAAATTTTTAATTTATTTTTCCAAACCATAATTTTACCTTATTCATATTTCCTGAATGCACAGCAGCTGCACCCTCATGACTATGTCAACTCAATCTTCTTCTACCTAGTTGTATCCACATCAGATATAGATTTTTAATTATCTTTTGTTGATGAAGTACATAAAAATAATATCATGTATTCGATTATACGTAATAATTATTATTGAATTTTAGTTAATTAATCTTTTAAATTTGAATAATATAAATAAAATTAATAATGAAAACCTATTAATCATTTAAGAATAATTTAAAATTTGTGTTCACATATTTCTATTTTTTTTATTTCGACCTATAAAATTGAATTTATTTTGTAAGAGGTTAAATTTGTAGAATTTATATTTTGATGCAATTCATTTAAATTTAATTTAAAAAAAAGTTAAATTTATTTGCACTAATATTTCATTTAATTTGATTTGAATTGTACATAAGTTTTTTTAATCTAATCTAAGTTTATATTTTATTTTTTTAAAATTATAAAATATAAAATATATATGTGGATATCCAACGATATAAAAAAATATATTACAATATATTTTTAGATACTCAACTGATAACATGGTGATTAACAGATCTATTAAATTAGGTACAACTAGGTAGAAGAAAATTGAGTTGACATGAGGGTGGGATGCAATTGTTTCGTTCAGTGAATAAGGTAAAATTAGGATTTGGAAAATAAATTAAAAATTCGTGGTAAAAGTAAAAAAGTTTTAACCTTTAACCTAAGGATAGTTTTGGAAATAAAAAAATTTGAGGAGGTGCAAGGAGCATATCGTGGTGGTGGAGGGAGCAACTCTCTAAACTTCAAGCACATTATTTTATCCCAATTAGAAATAATAAAAGTGGGTCAAACCAATTTCTTCACTATTTTTTCAATTTTCCCCTAAAATCAAGAACTTTCAATTACAATGAATAATCACAAACTTGTTAAGTGAAATCAAACTTGTTAAGACAAGATCGTCTAGAGAGACTAGATTGTCTAGAAACACATGTTTTGATTTAACAAACAATACTCAAAGAAATATTATTTATAAAATGTAGCGTCTAATGTTTGTATATGCTAAAGAATAATACTAAATGAAATAAATGTTTATCAAATATAATTATCTATCCAAAGTATTGAACGAGATAAACATTTATAATCAATGTAGTGTCTTAAGTAAACTCTATCCAACAACAAACAACATCTGTCATAATCCAAATAAATGCTGAGCTAAATGCTGATGCTTACGATTTAATATCCAAAAGCCAATAAGCATTTGACAAAATAAAACATCTAAGATATAAATATAAAAACGCCATCAAATGGTATATAATTATCTAATATGCCAAACGTGTCTAATGCATAAACATAAAAAGTGACAAATGCTATAGAACTCTTAACAGAGTGTTTAAACATTACAACGCCTAAACAAAAGATATAACGTCTCAACAAATGATAAAGCGTCTAAATGTTCGCCTTTCTAAGCATGACTAAACAATGTATTATAGCTTAGACAACTTTATGAAACAAGCATTTAAAGATTATATTAGCCAAATCAAGCGCTTTGCCTTCTAACGATGCTTTTATCAAATGATGTTGACATGTGCCAAAGTGTTTTAAACACACAACGTACGTAATGATCATCAACGTTTAAAACATTTAAAGTTTCTTTTCTTGCATGCTTTACTCTCTTTGTCTATGCAGGTAATTTCAACACCAAGCTTTATTCAGAAGCTCTACACAAAGAATAGAAAGACATTGAGCAATAGGAAGACATTCCTGGAATATTTTCTCAAAGCTTTTAGCTCTGAAAGATCGTACAAGCTACCTATGAAAGAAAGCGCTGATAAAGCACTATCACTTACGTCTGGCTAACTACCTAAAAAGGATATGAAGTCTATCTGAATGTCAGTTTTGTGTCCAATGGTCATCTCTCAAAGAAGGTTGTATAAGTGAGAGAGGAAATATACAAGAGATCATTGAATACTAAAACCCAATCCTCTCCATTCCTAGAGTGTCATGTGGTCATTACTAAAACCAAATCCTCTCCAATGGTGGAGGGACATGTCATCACTACCAAAGAGAAAAACTCTCCAAAATTAAGGTGCCATGTGACAACTTTCTAAAAACCAAATTCTCTCCAATGGAAGCATGACACATGGCACACACTTTCCACTTGGTTTGGATATCTAACTTAGGGAAAATCCTATGTTACTTAGGCCTTAATACAAGCCTTAATCAAACCTACATTACATGGCCGAATACAAGGTCTAAATCCTACACTACTCATTTTTCTTTCATGATGGCCCAAATAAAACACACCTTTGTTTCTCCTTCTATGGATGGTTCGTCTTGGAGGAGCTTGGCCATACTTATAGTGGTTGGACCCTTGGCTATGAGTTTGCATCAGTTACCATTCCAAGAAATTATCTTTATCCTTTACACACATAACCACTAGAAACTTCAAACATTTTTGTGTTTCCAAAGTCATTCCAAATTCTCTATCAAGCACTCATCTCTCAAAAAACCTAATACCAAAAACCCTTTCTCAAAGAAAACCTTCACCTACTACCACAACTGTTGCACAGGAAGTTGTTGTCTCCATCGACAAAGTGTACGAAACTACAACACGTGTTTTGTAACACCCCACTTTTGGTATGCCACGGGTTTACAAAAACTTTTGAAAACTAAACTCTAATACCATTGCGGAAAATGGATTAATTTAAAACTTCTATTTATTATTATTGAATTTAGAAAACTTCATAAATCTAGTGTAACCATAAAGCGTTCACAAAGTCTCATTACAAAAGCAAATAATATTGAAAATAAAACCCCATAGTTCTCTCATGTATCTCGCCGCTCAACTTTGCTTTAGCTATATTTGTAACAATATCTACTCCCGTACAAGTACGATCATTGCAGGTGGAAACCACAACCACAACATGCAAGGGTGAGCTAACAGGAACAAGTCACATAACCATACATAAGCATTAAACATTAATTTAGAATAAGACTTCCGAATAGTACATATCTTCATACACCTACACATATATTCACATGACATCACATTACATAATCTCAAAACAAATCATTAACAACCACAACATCAATAATCAAAGTCATCACCAAAAGCCCTACAAGTATATCGTCAAAGTAAACAAGTCACACCTAAACTCACTCAATCAATCACAAACTCAACCAATTTGTTGTACACCATTCACTATATATATTGAATCATTACCAGATTACTCGCATGCACCCAAAAGGTCAAGTGTCACCTCCCACCACTCTCTTAAAGAGCTTCACCAGGCCGGTACACTTTACCACACCATTACACAATGAAATTTCTCACCACTCTCTAGAAGGCTTCACCAACAAGTACACCACTTCCCACCACTCTCTTAGAGCTTCACCAGGAAAGTTCATACTTTCCATCACTCTCTTAGAGCTTCACCGAGCAATTATATTCTTTCAACCACCCACTTAGAGCATCAGACAAGTATACACTTCCCGCCACTTTATTCTTAGAGAGCTTCACCAGACCAGTAATCACTCCCCACTACTTTATTCCAAGAGAGCTTCATCGTGCAAGTACCATTGCTACTACCATCACTCTTACAGGACCTTCACCAGACACCACAAACATAAACTCAATCCCAAAAGAATTAAACATCATCATACTCACATAACCATGCAATAAAGCCATGCATATCACACAACAATAGGCGATAATAACCATCCAAAAACATAGGTCAAATAATAATAGCAATAATAATAAATCTATGCAAATATTTATCACAACCCACTCACAAGAACACAAATATGGTTACTTCCCCTTACTAACATATACATGTTCTCATCATTCACAGAATCACAACCAACCAAAATAAGCAAGGTGAGCTCCCCTTACAACATCATAATAAATTGATTAATGCATTCATAATAATACCAAAAGGAATACCAATTTTACTCAATTAATCATGTACACATATAAACAAGAAAACAAGAAAATAAATCAAGAATGTAAGTTCCCCTTACCTATAATCCAACAAAGAGTTCTAGATCATCTATGCCCTCCTAACAGCTTGACTCCTAGGCTTCTTCCTTCAGAGAAAATAATGTTTTCCTCTCAAACCTCTCTCACGACTATCATAAGATTTTTGTTTTTTTTCCTGATGACTAGGATTTTTATGCTAACATAATATAAATAGGAGACATACTTATCGTTATTCAATTTATTTTCTAAATCTTTATAAAAACTCATAATTTTCATAATATAATCAAATAAAATTATCTTTGTTATAATTAATCTCATAAGTACATAAAAAATATATTCTATCCTAATATCTCTATTCTGATTGATTTTTATAAGTCTCTTAATAATAATATATTATTATTATTATTATTATTAAACAATAATATCTAAATATATCAAATAATATATCACAATATATTTTAACATGTAACCATATATCAAAATATCTTTTAATTTGTAAATATATCTAACAATATCCAAAAATATCTCTTAAAATATCTAACAATATCTAATAATTTTTTTTAATTAAATTATCCAAAATTTTCTAATTAAATTATCATCTTGTACATGCTAACTTTTATAACAATTATAGTAATTATATAATAAAATAATATACAAACTACAATTATATATATATATATATATAAAAGAAACTTACAACATATTCATTTAAAAAATATATATTTTATTGTTATTATTATTTAACCATAATATTTAAATACTATAACAATCCTTAATACAATTATTTATTTATATATTATTACTACATATTAAATATGAATTTATATTATACATTATATATATAATATTACTATAACCAACACAAACCATATTAAAACCACAATTTCATATTTTTAAATAAAATAATTATTTTAATATATCATGAAATCACCAAACCAAGGTGCCACGTAAAAATGTTATTTATACAAATAAATAAATAAATATATATATATATATAACTATTACTAAAAGAGATAAATTATCCTTTAAATATAAATAACAAACCATTTTATGTTTTAATTAAAATAGTAACAACATTTATTTAAAGAAAAATATATTTAATTTGTACATCAATAATTGCAACATATATTATTAAACAATAAATAAATAAAAATATGAATTACTTTATTTATTCACAAAAATATAATCACACAAAACTTAATTTATTTTATTTATTATTCACACCACCAAAGAAAAACCCACAAGGCTCTATCTTGAGCATTGGTTGGATCTTAATGATTTCTGAGCATACAACTACAATATTCTCTATCATATTCACAGATGTGGCATAACAAATTTCTTTAAGCGGGATACTCTTATACTGCCTAAGTTAGTGAGGCAGTTTTGGATAAACGTGTAAATGCAATTCAACGACCTTATATCTAAAGTCATTAGATAAGAAGTGGTGGTCAATATTGAGACCATTGTTGTTGCTATCGGATGCCCTAGGTATAACAATTGCTACTTCAAGGGTTGGGATGAATTATGTGTTTCCAAAGGAATCGTTGAACATACCCTCTATGGAGTAAACTTCAAAAATGAGTATGTTGGCAAGAAAATCATCTTTAAAGAGTTGTGAGCATATGCAAAGATTCTCTAGAACGTCTGTTCCAAGACGTTTTGATTGAGATTTCTTTGAAGATACTCCTACATCATAAGATGATCCTCAAAGTCAGTTGATGAAGCTTCTTCAAAGGGTAGATTCCATATGAACAATGATAGTAGCGGAAGCAAATAGAGATGAAGAGATGAAGATGTTGGTATTGTATGATCTTAGTAGATGTCCTTCTAGGAGGTGAGGCCAACCATGAAGGAGAAGGTATGAAGAGGTCTAGAAAAAGACATTTCATAAAGTGAGAACTAAGAAAGAGAAGACTTGCAATTTTAGCAAAGTAACTTTACATTCAACTAAGTTCTAAATAATTACATAAGGTTGTCTCTCCTTTTATAAGTGAAGGTGTAGGCTAGTATTCAATGAACTAAAAAGGAACTAGAAGCTTCCTATGGCAAGGAAGGAGGAATGGGAGACTTCATCCCTAACTACCTTCCAAGTTTAATGTCTAAGAGTCTCTCTTGATGTTGACATGTTCCAAAGGCTTTCAAAGGCTTCCAATGACCTATTTTAGGTAGATATTCACCTATATCAAGTCCTATGATGCGTTTGTTTACTCCAAAAGCTACTAAGCTTTTAAAACAAACCTAAACAAAGTGTTTTGGCCAAATACAAGGCCTAAAGAAACTATTTTACATATTTATAAAAGATATTAAAGACAAAAAAAAAATTAATATGTCATCCTTTTGAAGTTCTATCTTCCCCTTCCATATTCTTGATCTTGGTTGTGAGAGGTCTAATTAATGTCTTCTAAGGCTTGAAAGAAAGCAAGAGTAAGCTTTGAAAGTCCTCCTTCCACTTCTAATCTTCTAGCCTTAGCTTAAGTTGATGCTCCTTTGATGGATATCCATTTAGTTCCCTAGCCAGGGGAACAATCACAAGAAGCATGGCCAAGCACATTCAAGAAGAGTTGGATTCATCTATGGAAGGTGGGCCCAAGCTCTTATTCTCTTAGTCCATGATAAATTATAACTAATAGAGTAGGTTTACTTTGGGTCGTGTATAATGAGCCAAGTAGTCTAGGGTTTCCATTTGGGCCTTGCATCATGAGCCATGTAGTGTAAGGTTTTAGACGAAGGGTGAGATGACCTGGTGTGTGCGCCTTTTGTTGCTAACTTAAAAGTCAACATGCACATAAGGAGCCTTGGTCTCCAAGATTGAGGGTTTCTTGATCTTTCATCCTTGGAAGAGTAGTGGCCAAGTGTCATACTCCTAATGGAGATTAGTGGTCATTTTTCCTTCTCCTAAAGGAGAGGATTTTAACTTGGTCTCCAAGCTAGAGTAATTAGGATTTTTGTTTTTCCATTTTGGAGACACCTCTAAGGTTACTTAGCTTATAAATAATTGTATCTCCCCCATGTAAAAAATACCTTTTAATTGTATATTATTATGTTGTCAAATTTGTGTCATATTACATTATTAGGTCACCAAAGGCTAAAGCACCCCTCTTCTAGTCACCCTTCGTCTTAAGTTGGCCCAACCTATCTTGAGATCACCCAAACACCACCATCTCACCATCTCAAACACACAAAAACTAAGCCATCAATTACCATTCCCCTTTTACTTTTGCTTACCACTTAGATCTTTAAGCTCATCTTCATGCTTTGAGCTACCTTGCTTGAGGAGGAGACCATCACACTCAAAACTAAAGCTTTTTTATCAATTTAGAGAGTGAAATGTGAGGAGTTTTCTTAAGGGGAATCACAAGTACGTTTGCAGCACTTTTGTAGATGAACGAGTGAGAACATGCATAGGATTTAAAGTGAAGCTTAAAAGGTTAGCCTAAACGTTTCAATATCTAGGGGAGGGAAGCTAACTTTCATGCTTGTATGTGTGTTGTATTAAATTGTGCTTGTAAAGGAAGCTAGAGCATTATTTCTTTTGAGTTTTGAGTATAGTTATTATTTGACGATCAAAATGTGTTCTTGGTGTTGAAAAGTTAACATTCCTTTTCTTTTGGTGTTCATATAATACTAAAAAACATGTTTTCAAAAAATTTCGGATGGATGATTGGAAATTGTGTTGTGTTTTATTATGAATTTGTGTGAGTTGTATTAGTTTGTAATTTTTATTAAATGCATGTGAGTTGCTGCCTATGAGCATTGTGTGAGCTTTGGTTAAAGTGAAGTTGTTTGTTCGAACTAGGCGCTTTTGAGCATTCTTTTAGGCATTATTCAGAGCATGCTCCTCAAGTGGGTGGCCTTTAGATGACCCCTCTTTATGGGTAGCTCGATGGAGTGGAGGGTTCTTAGAGTGTCAAAGCTAAAAGATGGATGTCTTTGATTAGAGATCTTTATGAACTATGTTTAGGTGTGTTTGTTTATAGAGGATTTCTGGGGTGTTGAAGTCAGAGGACAAATGTCTATGGGCGAAGAAATCTTGTTACTAGTGTTTGATACTTCTTCTTGAGCGTCGAAGTCAGAGGAAGAATGTCTCTAGAAATGAGAACTCTATTAATTAAGACTTGTTCTTTAGAGTGTCGAAGTCATTGAACATATGTCTCTTGGTAAAGAATCCTATTGACTAGTGATTGAGGGAATATCTCTAGACCCAAAACTCTATAGTCAAGACTTTATTGCATTTTCAAAATTATTTGTAGGTTGTTTTCAATCATCTAAATTTTTGAATGACTATTACAATATATGAAAGTGATCTTGGAAAGACTCTAAATAGGAAAGACAAGGTTTTTAAGTTTATCCATTTGTGATTCATATATCTGTGGTAGGAATCTAACATGGTGAACTTTCATATTTTTTACTTTTAATCAAAGAATTTTTTTTGAAAAGATGTTTGGGATAGTTTTTTTTTTGTCTTATTTTTGTCTTTTCAATAAAATTTATGTCTATAAAATAATTATTTTTTTTCTTTAGATTTTCAATAAAATAAAAATAAAATTTTATCTTAACATATATAATTTATGTTAATAGTAAATTGTAGAAAATGACAATTTTGAGTGATACATTATTCATCTACAATTTTTTCTGCCTTAACCAAGTATTTTAAGCCCAACACGATAACCTGAGGGGTATCAGGCCTATTCATAGTCCAGCTGAATTTGGAACATATCCTCAAAGTCATCAAGTGAACATGCAAACAATTATGATCTCATTTTCTCTATTAAGGCCTTTGGATACCATTTATCACTAGTAATAGATTTATTCTTCAACAATCATGCATATCCACTAATACTTTCATTAATTAGCTAGAAAATCATACCAACTGATGTCAGCTATCAAGCTTATCAACTGATTAATCAAGTTTATCAACCAGAGTGTTCATCATTTAAATACTATAAATCACACTCATATTCCAATAGCATCTTAGGCTTATTTTGTTCAACAACTTTGTGTACCGTAGTCAATCTAGCTCATATTGGCTACTTTGGTTCAATAATTGTATAACATCTTATTACTTAATCTAACTTCATATAATTTAGTATTAATACTTGTGAATGAAAGTTCTTATCACCGGTAAACGAGTCACGTTACTGAATTTCATTATTATCACTATGGTATATGCTCAATGAAAGTTAAACAGTAAAATAGATATTACTAACTCTAGAAAAAGCATGTTTTTCATATTAAAAGACCATTCAATGGATAGGAATTTATTATATTTATTATCGATAATTATATTATTATTGTTCCTAAAAAATTAACTTTTATAAAACAAAATAATGAAAACTTCTTAATCTATTTCTACAGTTAAATTAATTATGAAATATTTAAGTGGGTCTAAAAGCTTTTCATGCGGGTATAGGATAATATGATATTATCACATTCTCACACAAATTATTTAGTAATGCATGTCTTGTTGTGATGTACAGTTTTGTTTGCTTTTGATTCCTCATACCCTCGAATAATAAAATCAAATTGAAAATCAAGTTTCACGTGCGTGAAGATAATGCATTAGATTGTCTTGCTTCAGAACGTTTGATATAAAAGCAAAAAACATCAATCGTGGGACAACAAAATTATCTTTTGGCGGGGTCCACTGATAGCATGTTCCTATCATCTTAGTTTCACAATAATTAATATTTAATAATGCTTCTTTCCCTCGATCTTCTCCGAATTACATGTTCTAAAGTTTTCACAATGAGTCAAACTTCTTTTATTTATACATAAAGTAAGTTAAGAGAATCAAAACCAGATTACGTGGTGAGTTTTAGGAAACTATTTTAAGTGTGTTAGGCATGGTATTAATTTCTTGACGAAGAAATAGTCGAGAGTTAGGTAAAAAAACCGTAAAGGGTCTACATCTATGAAGCTATTAATATACACTTTAAGAAGTTATTCGACTGAAGAAATTTGAACCAACTCTCTAATTTCTTTTAGATGTAAATGCGGATTTTTTAGATAAGGTAGGTATTATGAATATATTATACACGTTTGATTTGCACTTCATATATGATCTACGTTTTTTGTCTAAGATTGTATACATGGTAAACAATGATTTTGAGGTTAAGAAAATATCAATAGTACATATATTTTGTCCATTAAAAAATGTTTTTGAGGTTAAGATCAATAAGGGACACAATTGACCAAAACATTTATCGTCATCCCGAATCAGACTAGGATTGATCGAGGATCATAAATGTTCGTTAAGTACTGTTTGGGAATTTCTTGCAAGTTGGCAATGCTTCTAAACAAAAGATTACACCGTAAACGAAAGTGACAATAGATTATTTGCGATTATTTAATGTGTGAGTGCAAACAAAAGAAATTAATAACTACCCTCATAACTTGCTAGACCCTTCCTCTTCAATTTTTTGGACACATTGTTAAGCCCAGTGAGGTTTCCAAATTGAAAGGAAATTTGACAAGAGAGCACTATGATATCCACAATATTTATTATGACTCCCTTATCTTTTTCTTTCTCTCGTTTAAATTCGAACATTTACAAGTTTTTAAGTTCTGTTTTGTTTTTTTCTTTACATGAAGTTAAAGAGAGAAGACGACGTTCCAATTCCAAGCAGAAAGAACTTCTAACTCTATGTTGTAGTGGACCCTAGCTATAAATCAAATTCTTGATCTAAAAATTACTCTAAAAACCCTACATTTATTTCACCTAAATAACTTAGTGAATGTTCAAACTTATACAAATGCACTCATTTACATCTTCACTCAATTAATCTCGGGGAGGAAATGCATTTATGAGAGTTACCACCCTAAAGTTTCATAATTAATTGAGTAAATATTTCCCCTTAAATAACAATATTACGTGTGAATTGAAGATCCATCATAGTTTCAATTTTATGGAAAACATTTTAACAATAACTTATATAAGGTTTTTATAGACAATTTTATAACTGTTATATTATATTAGACGTCGTTAAAAGGTCGGGGAACACATGAAAGGTTTGGGAATCTATAATGGTTTTGAATCGTCGTTAAAAAAGTAAAAAAATGAAAATAGTTCTAAATTATAACCATTATTAAAAATTTAGGGTTTAAGATGTAGAGATTAGGTCGTTGTCTCATGAACTATTTATAAAGAGTGCACTGGGTTTCACTTGGACCACTCGCAAAGGTTTTATGCTACAAAAGGTCACTGGTGGATGTACAATAGTGCAGTGTGATAAGGAAAAGTTTCAAAAAGTGTTTGGCATCGTGCGAAGGAGCTTCGTAGGTGTAGAGTGATAAGTGTTTTAATATTAGTGAAAGTCAATGTTTAATTAGTACTTATTTGTTTCGATTATGCATACATATGTGATAACTACCCCAATTTTACTTGTTTTATAGAAATACATGAATCCAATGTGTTAAATGAAATCAAACCACTTTTTATAATAATCTCTGTCTTGCCACGGCTGAAGCGCCAATTGAGGGCTTGAACCATGAAGCAAACCCATCCATGAACGATTCCTTGAGTCATGAGTTGGAGCTTGAGCCTTAGAAGAATACTTCAATATTAAGCAACCTTGAACAGCCCTGGCCTAGGAGTTCATAGCGTGAGTCGTGGAGGAAACCTCAACGCCTGAGTCGTGAGCCACCACCTAAGTCGTGATGCAAAAGTTTATAAATATAACCTTTTGGACATATTCAAGAGAGAGATGGAGTAAGAGAGAACTAGAGAGAGAAGTTTTTAGCATCGTTGTTGGGATTTAAGTCAAGAAATCTTTGTTTTAGATCAGATTGATCATGGTATAAATCTGTACATTGGTGTGAAAAGAACTTACTCATTTTATTTTTCATTCATTTTACTCTTTTATTGGTTACTATTGATTTCACCATTGATTCTACATAAATTTCATGTTGTAAACGTTGCTCACTACTGTCTTAGTTGTTGTGTATGCAAAGAAGAAGGAAAAAAATAAGTTTTGTTGTATGATCCAGAGGAATAAAGGACTCTAAGAAGACGCACCGATAAGAGTAGAAAATAGAGAAAAATTATGAAGTCACCGCTCGAGGCGCAATCTGAAGTCGTGGAACTAGAGTTTGATTTTGTTATAAAATTTGCTAATCAAATGACTTCTTCCGATAAAAATCAATCGGAGAAACATGGTTCTAGGACTTCTGCTGCTTAGAGTCATATTTCAACTGCTGTCGGATTTGTGACTAAGTCAAGTATATCTAACTCTGCTCTTAATCTTTCTGTTGTTACTAGGGGTAGTTATTGGATAATTGATTGAGGTGCTGCTGATCATATGACTTGTGATCCTCATAAATTTACTATTTTTCCCTTTATTGTTCTAAAAGTGTTATTATTAATGTCAATGGGGTCTCATCGCCTATTGAAGGTATAGGTACTATATCCCTTTCACCCTCCTTAAAGATTCCTAATGTTTTATTTGTTCCTACATTGAACTGTAATCTTATCTCCGTCAGCAAGTTAACCAAATCACATTCTTGTGTTGCCTTGTTTTACCTAACCCATTGTCTGTTCCAAAACATTCATTCCAAGGAGAAGATTGTCAATGATAGAAAGAGTGAATGACTGTATTATCTTGAAAATGTCTCACAACAAACCTATAAATGAGTGTTGACTTGTTTTGCGAATAATCATATACAAGATAAAAACAAAAAGAAAATTTGGTTATGACATAGACGATTAGGACATCCCTCTTTTGGTTATTTAAAAAAAATATTTTTCATCATTATTTCATAAATTCAATATTTTTTATTTTCTTTGTGAAACTTATGTTAAGACAAAAAGTCATTGTGTTGTGTTTCCTTCAACCAATAAAAAAATTGATTTCCTTTTTTTCACTAATTCACACAGATGTTTGGGACCCTGCCCCACAATTTACACATAATGGAAAAAATGTGTTATCAGTTTTGTTGATGATTGTACTCGGGTAACTTGGGTGTTTCTTCTTAAACATAAAAATGATGTGTATAATGTTGTTCGTTCCTTCTATCATATGATCGTTACACAATTTAACACATCTATTAAGATCATTCGATCAGACAATAAGGGGAATATTTTATACTGAATTAATAGAGATCATGAACTCTAAAGGCATCTTGCATCAAACTACATGTCCTTATTCACCACAACAAAATGGAGTGGTTGAGAGGGAAAATATACATATATTAGAAGTGACAAAATCACTTTTGATAGATGGTAATGTCCCATCTCATTTATAGGGTGAGTCTGTGAGCTTTGTCGTTTATTTAATTAATCGAACCCTAGTGTGCTTAATTTTCGAAGGCCTTTCGATGTGTTGTCTGATCATTGTATCCTTCCTCCCATAGTTTATTTACCACTTCATGTTTTTGGATGTGTTATATATGTTCAGTTACACCCTCATCAACATACAAAGCTTGAAAAATGAGCGATCAAATGTATTTTTGTTGGGTATGGATCAACTCAAAAAGGTTATCGTGTTTAATATCCACCATCAAAGAAATTTAATATCTCTATGGATGTGACATTTAATGAGCATGAATTTTTTTATGTTGATTCTCCATTTCAGGGAGGTAATGAAAGTGAAGTACATAATCATGATGTTAGTATGTTTGATATCTCAGATATAAAATTATATTATGAAGATAAATTATCTTGTGAGGATCATTCTGCAGGAAGTGAGTCAATCTTAAATATGGACACTTCTTTTCCAGATAATACAGTGTCTTCTGATCATAATCAATTGGCTCAATCTTCTCCACAGGTTCAGCTTGACTCTTCAAAGGTACCTTCTGATCCTATCTCTGATAATACTAATGTAGATGAAACTAATCATGAAATTGTTTCTCTTGGTTCTACCATTGATAATACTAATTTAGATGAAACCGATCATGAAATTGATTCTTGTCTGCATGAGAAACACTGAGTCTACTATTGTTCAATATAATCTTCCACCTCGCTCTAAACGTGGTCAACCTCCAACCAAAATGAACCAGACCTATAAGCCAAAGTTAAATATCTCATTAGTAAATATATGTCATCTTATAGGTTATCTCAGTCATATGCATAATTTGTATCTCAATTATCTTTAATTATCTTCAATTTCTATTCCTAGTAATATACAAGAAGTTTTGGCAGATCTAAATGGACCAGCGCAATGGTTGATGAAACAACAACTTTATAAAAAAATAACACTTGGGATCTTGTGTCCTTACCGAGAGGAAAGAAAACTATATCTAGATGACATGATTGTTACAGAAAATGACCAAGATGAGATTTCTAGTTTACAACAATAACTTGCATCTGAATTTGAGATGAAACAACTTGGAAACCTCAAATATTTTTTGGGTATTGAAGTAGCTAGATCAAAACATGGTATTTTCCTATGTCAAAGAAAATATACTATTGACTTAATATTGAAAATTGGGGTGCTTGAGAGTAAACTAGTTGATACACCAATTGAACAAAATCATAAACTCTTTCTATGCTCAAATTCAACAAGCATAGATAGAGAGAGATACCAAAGGCTGGTAGGAAAATTAATTTATTTGTCTCATACACGTCCAAATATAACCTATGTAGTGAATGATGTTAGTCAATTTATGCATGACCCACGAAAGTTTCATATGAATGTTGTTGAGAGGATTTTGAGATATTTGAAGTTCGCTCCTGGAAAAGGAATTTTGTTCTCAAATCATGGAAACTTAAAGGTAGAAGGGTACACTGATGTAGATTAGGCAGGTTCAAAAGATGATAAAAGATCTGCCTCTAGATAATTTACTTTTGTAGGACGAAATCTTGTAACTTGAAGGAGTAAAAAATAGCTTGTAGTAGCAATATCTAGTGCTAAAACAGAATTCAAAGGCATGACAATAGGTGTATGTGAACTTTTGTAGATTAAAAATGTGTTATCAGCTTTGGGCTTTAAACCAAATAAAGCTATGAGTTTGTACTGTGACAATACGTCGGCTATAGCAATATTCGATCACAATCCTGTTCAACATGATAGAACAAAACATGTGGAGATTGATAGACGTTTTATCAAATAGAAGTTTAAACTTGGAATAATTTTCTCTCCTATTATAAGATCAGAATTGCAGTTGGTTGATGTTCTCATCAAAGGAATGTCAAGAAGATTGTTTAATGAGTCTCTATTCAAGTTGAGAATAAGTGATATTCATGTACCAACTTAAGTGAGAGTGTTAAAATATGTCAAATATTCTATTAGTAAATATTAGCTAATCAAATATTGTGTTGCCTATAATTTAAGCATTATTATATTTTGTGCATATTAGTACAATTGTCATTTTTTTAATAAATGAAGAATTATAAGACCATTTTATATATATATATATATATATATATATATATATATATATATATATATATATATATATATATATATATATATTACCTTATTCTTTGAAATAATATATCATAATTATTCTTTAAATCTTTCTTTTATAATATTATATATAAATAAATAATAGTCAATATAATTAATAAACATAATTAATTTAAGAATATAGAATTATTTTAATAAATTTATCTAACTTAAATTAAATCTAAATTTAAATTTATTACCATAATTTTGCAGCTGCTATGATAATCAATATAACATTACCCAATATGAGATGCATGTGCGTCACACCTACATCCAATTAGTAATATATATTAATGTGGAAACTATTAGCGTAACTTTCATGATTAATTGACATAAAATTGTTTTAATCTAATTTATATTTTTTTATTGAAACTATCAATGGTTAATAAATTTACTTATTTTTTTTATTATTTATTTTATTCAATTTGTTAGTATTAACAAATAAATCAATTTGACTGATTACTTTTAAATCAATCTAATTCTGGTAGATTTTTAATCATTTGTCATTGATAGATTTGGACTAAAGGTGCTTAAGGTATTACTAGTACACAATGAGAACTTTACCTCAACTTTAAATATTGGTTGAAAAAATAACTTATAAAGAATATATGCAATGATAATATTGTAACTTTGCCAAATTGTTCTACGCGGCTTTTTTTCTGCGTCAATTAACCTGATAATTAGTGTATAAATATTAATTATTTTATATATTTTTTTAAAAAAATTTATATTAACTAAAGATAAAATCAATTTAAAATATAAATTTTATCTTATAAAATGATTTTATGAAGTTAAGTTAAAAGGAGGTTAGAACCTATCCAATATATTAACCATTTTAACACCTTTCAAAATACTTTTTTTTAAGATTCCATCTGTCCAAATCTTGTCTCGAACACGTCTCATGCATTGTCTCACAGCATTTGTGTGTCCAACGTGAGCCTTCTTGTTTCGCTCTGCGCCAGACTTGTCTTTCTTGTTGCTCGCCGCTAGACATAACCCTCCACCTCTTCAGTACCATGTGGTCGCATCTCCTACTTCTTCCATGTATTATGCCTTCTTCACAGATATATGTATATTTCTTCCCTCCAGTTCTTTCATTATGAGTTATTTTTTCATTATGAGTTATTTGTATAATACGTTAATTAAATTACTTTGTTGTAAAAAATTGATAGTTTAATTGTTATAACACTATATTTTAGATACGATATGGGTCATTCAAACCGAACCTTTACAAATTTTTCTCTCACAAACAACTCATGGTAAAAAAATATGAAACTTTAATGTTGGTTATATCAATAATTAACATAAAATTTGTTAATCTGGGTTAATTTTTCATCTTAAAGTTGACTTTTTTACAACAACAAAAACGATGTAAAAAATACTCTAATTAAGGAAAAATCAATGTAAAATAAATTTTTACGTCACTTTTTAAATCATCTAAAATAGATTTTTTATCTATTTCTACGTGGGCTTTCAACATGATGTTAAATCTAATTTTACAATACCAAAGATAAAACTTTAAATTAATTTTTAGAAATTATTATCAAGTTTACATCAATTTGAAATTAAGATGTAGTAACAAGGATTAAGGATTTATTTAGAAGGTGCATGGTGGGAATAAAATTCTACATTGTTGGATCGGGAGAAAAGACTATGATGCTCAAATTTATCAAATTACTAACCTGAAATGAATCTAAGATCATTTGTAAGCATGATCACAAACCTAATAACTCTTATATATAACAATGAGGTAAATAATAAATTATTACATATGATAATATAGTTTATGGAGAAATATTATTCTTGAATTCACGTTCATATGTTAAAATAACGAAAATAATTTCTTTATACGACCAAGCTCTTTAATATGGAAGAACTCAATCATTTATGTAGACCAGGTTAGTATTTCATAAGAGTTCGAACGAGCATTACAATATATATACGTTGAGCTAATTCTGCACTAGTGATATCAAAATTGAATAAATTATAAGTAGAGAATAGTAAACCAAGAATGGTATTAATTTTTTTTTAAAATCTCACATTAACTATAAATAAGACTAATTTATGTAAGCGGATGCAAATCTTATCTTACAAATCGGTTCTGTGGAGTTGAGTTAGGCTTAAAGTTCACTTCTTTATATGGTATGTTAGCGTCTTCTTTATATGGTATGTACCTTAGCGTGAGGAGTATTGAATATCCCACATCAACTAGAGATAAGACTAATTTATAATATCTAAGTAGGTGCATACCTCCTTATAAACCGATTTTTTTGAGTCGAATTAGATTTAAATTCTACTTTTTAATATTTTTTCACTAAACATATTCGTAAATAATAAAAGAAATTAAGAGAGGTGAGGGGCTAAAAAATATTATGGTGCTAAAGAAATAGTTGATTGAGGGAAAAAAAGAATAAGATTAGGGTTTAGGTTTAAATGAGATAAAAAGGGTTTGTCCCCACAAAGCATAGGATAGAAAAGATGGGTATGTGTGTCTGCACTAAAAGTTGACACTAGAAGGCAGAAATCACAAGTGTCTACTTAGCAGGGTCCTTGTGTGTGTGGATTGGATTGGCATCCACAGTATATTCTTCAACATCCACTCAATAATAATATGCTTCTTTTTTATTTCACCTCAAACTCAAACCCTACATAACTTTCTCTCTCTCTCTCTCTTACCTCACCCTTTCATACAATTCAAACATGAAATCAAATGATGGAACCAACATACGTACACTCCTCTCTATTTCCTAACCCTTATCCCACCTTTCCTTTTTGTTCATGGCATTAAACCCTAGACCCTTGAAAATCACGAGTCATTTCTTTACCCTTTTATCTTTCATCATCACTAACCTACCTAAATAGATAGAGATAAGACTTGGTCTTTCTGTGGACGGTTTCTCCTTTTTCCCCTTAGGTTCATGGAAACTAATTGGTAAAACAGATCAAAATAAATACAAAATTAAATTATTCATGTTACGTATAAAAATAAATTATGATAAGTGTTCTTGTGTCAAGTTTATTGAAATTACATAATTAATTGAGATAATATTGTTATAATTAATCATTGCATTTAAATTTTTATGTGTTGTGAATGGAAATATAGTTTAAGTTTTATTTGGTAGAAACGAGAAAATTGAATAATATATATAATAAATTTATTATTTTAAAGTTTTGGGTTAGAAATGATATGTTATGGGAGTTGATTTTAAATTTTATTGGTGTTAAGCCTTCTTAGTAACCTATATGGGTGATATGAGATTAGATGGTTAATTTTGGTAACGGACTCATACAAGTGTTTATAATTAAAAATATTTTCACTTGAGAGAAAGTGTCCTAGTGTTGAGGAGAAAATTATAAAAAATGTATGTATGAGTTTAAATCTCATAAATATAGAAAGGTTAAGCACCTTATTAAAAAAAACACATAAATTTATTATCTTAAAATTTTGAAATTTTGAATTAAAAGTGAGTCAAAATGAATTGAGTTTGAATCTTATTGGTTTGATATCTTACAATAAGTTTTATCTTTGATACATTTTTTTAAATTTGAAACTCTTAACATAGATTTTACATTAAGAAACATGTATAAGAAATTAATATATATTTAAATTATTTTTTATTTCAACTTATAAACTATGTAAAATTATTAAATGTACTATAATTTTATTAATATTTTGAGTATTATTTTCATTATTATTTATTACTATCATTATAATAATAAATAATTAAGTAAAAATTCATTATAATTATAGTAAAGTTATTATTAAATTATAGTTTTAAAATTAACATAAATATTAACGAAATACTTAAAATATAAGTATTTTATATATTTTTTTCAAAAAATTTCTTTACAATCCCACGTCTCTCTTTCTTTCTTTGTTTCTTTTTTTATTTTCATTTCTCAAAGCATTTTTGTGTTGTAATCTTTTTATCGCTTATTGAAGCAAACATGTAGTTAATTGGGTTGGAACCGTTTTCTTTTGAAGAGATGAAGAAGCACATGCCATGTTTTGATTTTTCATGACAAACGTGTTGTACCTAAATGTCTGAAACCTCGTGATACAATGGCCTTTTTGCAGTGGAGAATTAACCGATCTTTTTCTTTTATTAATTAATTGTGGAATGAAAGGTAACGTGTGCCAATTGATTTTTTGTAACTTATTTGTTTTCAAAAAGTGTTGGATTTTGAGTTTGGATGGAATCTGCACTTGGGAGAAAGACAGAGAGAGAGGACGAAAGTAATTTCGGTGCTTAAATTTTCTTAAAGTGTGGGCATGTATTTACCCACCACGCCTTATGCGAGTGTTTTAACCATAATTACAAATTAATGAAAAAGTTTTAAGCTATGTTGTGATATGTCCCTAAATAATTACTAATTAAGAATTTGTTTATTTGTGCACATATTAAAAACAATAATAAATGCATTTTTCAGTTAAACATTTTTATTAAAATAAAACTTTTCTATATTTCGAAACGTAGGATATTCTCATAATTTAAAACTCAATGCCAAGGACAAAGTCAGTTTTTTATTCCAAAATGAATTATATTTTCGATACGGTAAATGACTTTAATAAGATTATCTCTTTTAAAGTTAGAACAGTAATTACATATAAATATTGACGTAAGTTTTGTGTAGCTTTTCTGTGTTTGGAATTGAGGTTTTAAGTTTTGTGCAGGGTTTTTTATGTCGATGATTCATGTTTTAAGTTTTGTGTAGGTTTTTTATGTTGTTTTTTTATTTTTTTGAGTTTTCTTCCTGTCTTGCTTTTCTCATAAGTTCCTTTGAATTTTTATATTCGACGTTTTCGTAGATAGTCATCATATCTGTTTTTGTTGTTGAATTTTTATATGTTCTTTCTATTTTAAAGCTTTTGCTTTGGCGTTTTAGACACTTTGTTTTCTACTCTTCTATTTTGGTGGATTGTGATTTTTATTAGTCCTTTCTAGCTTATGGTTTTCTAGTCTAGTCTTTTTCTATCTTCACCTAGGGTTTAATGATTTTTTAATTTAGGATGTTCTATCCTAGTGTGCGGTGTCTGTTTTCTATCTTAATGTTTTTTTTTCTTTTTTTTTTCTTTTAAGGTTTCTTGGCTTCTTCCTAAGGTTTCTTGGCCTAACAATTTTGTTTAGTGTTTTTCTAGCTTAAAGTTAGTTCTTCGATACAAAGACTTCTTCGTTTCATGTTGTTTAGTTAAACTTCAAAACCAAAATTTTTATTCACGGTAAGAAAAATCGTTATTACCTACAGCCAAAATCTATATGTAACCTCAAAAATACGTATGTAAAATAGTATTATATACGGATCAAAATCTGTACATTAAATGATCGTAGATAATGTTACAAATGAATTTTTTTCATATGTAATTAAATACGAATTCATTGTATGTAATTATTTACGAAAAAATCTATATATAAAATTTGTATATAATTACATAAAAAAAATCTATATGATTACATACAAAAAAAATATGTATGTAACTACATACGAAAAAAATTATGTATGTAACTAACCGAGTTTCAATTAAAGCTTGTATCAAGGACTACAATTTAATCTTTATAAATATTTTCTTTTTCAGGCATATGATATATAATCATAATAAATAGTTAAACTTTAAAATATTATTTAGTCACATGGTTAAATGAGCGATGTGTATTTTATTTAATCTATACAATCCAAATAAAATCAAATAATTTATATTTAAAATTTTCATTTTTCACAATAAGAAGTCTTTTTATTTAATTGATATTCTCATACACACAATATAATATCACTAGTATGCCGAAAATAAAATTGAGTAGGTTAGTGTGTCAACTAATGACATACCAAAGCTCATGATTCATTACATATAGTAGTGGGTTGAAAATTAATATCACGAAAGTAATCAAAATTAAAATATTTAGTTGAACAACTTGAATTTAGTAACAACGTTTAACAATTTTTTTTTTCATTCTTTTAAATAAGAAAAATTAATCAATTTGTTGCTAATTATCTGTAGTCATTAAATTAACAGGTTATAGTAAGGTATACGCCATTGGATTTAACTATCTGACTTGATGTATTATTTTTTTGTGTTGGACGTGACTACTCATCAAGACTATAACTTTGTCACCTTTAACCCACTATTTTATCTTTTTTTCTCTAATATATTATTCTTTCTCTTCACAGTTTTATTTAGGATATGCTTGAATCAGTTTGATAAAAGGGTTTCTCGACAGTATTCTACTACTAGTTAACCTATTATACAAGTTGGAAGAAATACAAAAGATTTTAAATAATGAAATATGACGAAAACATATAAGTGAACTTTATACTATATTAAAGAAAAAAAGTAATTAAAGAATTGTGTTAAAGAATTATTCTTTTTGAATTACTCAACTTTTATTTAATATGAACTTCTTACTCACATTACTAAACATGTTTCTTTCAAAATAACATTGAAATAATAGAGGGCCATGCAAATTGTTATTATGTTGATATATCATGAAGCTTTCATTAATTAAATGTATAAACATTACACAAACATGAGAATTGGTCTGTCAGAAACATTTCCGAATACAAAACTGTAGCTTCCATGATGTTTTTCTGCCTGGAGCCAGCACAGTTGTAGTGTTGTAGATGAAAGGAAACACCCCTCCCCAGCAACATACACAACAACATACACAACAACAATAAAGTGGATGAAATGACCCATAAGGAAGGTTTATGCACGACCAACCTAAGAAGATAAACATAATTAAATGTCTCTTACCAGAATGTTTTCTTTTTTGCAAGAAAAAAACAAAGTCTTCTCTCTTTAACATTGAGATAGATAGACAGCATTAATATGGAGTGGGCCAATGAGAACTTTTGCATCTCAGAAGTTGTTAGACTTCGCTCCATTAACTCATGAACAGAACTCAAAAATTATTCACTGAATAATAAGGATATTGCAAAGAGAATGGAAATAGGAATGATGAAGAAAGTTGGTGTTTGGTGCATGATTTTTTTTATAATTTAAAAATATTAGTTTTTTATTTTTTTAATTTGCTAAAATTTTCAAAGGTAGTCTGATTTTAGTTTCTTCTTTTCAATATTTTATGTTTAACCTGTAATTATAGTTTTGAAGGATGGATAAGTTTAATGAGAAACCTAACCACAGTAACAATGAGAAAACTCTAAAGTGATGTACATAATTAAACTATGAAACAAAATGAATCGATTTTTTTTATTTTATATGTTTATTTATAAAATATTTTCGAAAAGTTATTTTTTGAATTTTCGACAAAACATATTTTTAAGTGACCTTTTTATTTATTTTCAAATGAAAACAAAAGATATTCAAAATGAACCATCAAATTTTATGAAGAAGGGGAAAGTAGGATGGAAATTATGCATCAATCAACATTTTTCATAAATTTTTCTCCCTTTCTCTTGTTATTACTCTTCTTAATTAGTTATATGCAACATTTACATTTATTCAAATCTAACTTTTATTTTCCATTTGTAAAAAAAAGAAGACATTATTTTAGTATTTTTTGAAATTTATGAAAGTTTATTGCTTTCAAAAACAAAAACAAAAACAAAAAAACATAAATTTATCTATCTTTCTCTTTCCCACTTCCATCAATCTTTTCCCTAGCTATCAAAGAAGGCTATGAGGGAAATTGACTACATTCCAAGTTGGCCACTTGATCCCAAAGTTTTATGTCCACACCATAACCCTAAAAACATTTCCAACCCTACACTTTCTCCTAACCAACCTGAGAGAGAAAAGCTAATTTTGCAGCTTTTTGTTGGAAATTATCCAAAGACAAAAAAGTCAACTAAACCATGGTCACCCAAAGAGCCAAACTTGTTGTCAGGTAAAAGAAATGTGGGCCCCTAGACAAAAAGGGGACATGATAATGGGCCCACCCAACCCAAGCTCAAGCCCACTTGAACTTTCATTTCATTGCGAATTAGCGTCAGTGCTTACTCTTCTCCAATATATATACACATCAACAAATTGCCCCAATTATGTGGGAGCAAAATCATTGAAATTCCCCTTTACTTTGAACTTTGTTTTTAGTTTTTTATTATTATTCTCCAAATGGGTCAACTTCTCAACTCCTTGTAAATTTTAGTTTAATGCCCTTCAAACCAAGTGTTCTGACTGTATTGGAAATTCCATTTTAATAATAAGCTTTCATTACATAAAGTGCTAAGCATTTTTCACACTACTTGTTCATATTTTTATGTCCTTAATTGGCCAGACATTTGTCTGCATTTGTTATAATTAATTGGAGACAAATTTTACTGGAGTATATAAAATATCTGCCAAAAAGTGAGCATTAAAATTCAAATATTAATATCTAATGTTATACGGTTGATAGGATTCTCGAGTAAACGAAAGCTACTTCATATATATAATATACTATTTTAGACTAATTAAGATTACCTTAAGTGAGCTTATTCTATACATGGTGGTGCACATTATATTTTAGAATTTGTAAATCATTAACATTTTTAAAATATATTTTGTCCCTATTTTAATTATTATCTAATTTGTGATAATTACATAGTAATATATTAAGTAATAACTATAAATGATGAAAAAAAAATTAATGTTGTTTAAAATTTGAAAATGAAAATACAATAAAATAAAAACATTAGAAAAATAAGAAACTTGAAAAATAAGGAAAAATGTAAAAAAAGTGCGTAAAAAATTATACGAAATGAACACGTTGTGTCATATATGATAAAAATAAATATAAAAACATTGAATAAATGTACATGATGTTTTGGATAGACATTTGTTATCTTGATTATTTAAAACAAACTTATAATTGAATTGTATTAAAATATTTATAAAATAATGAAACGGTTTTTCTAAATTTTTCATGAATTTTAAACTAATTTGACAAGTTTTTTTTTTAAAAAAAATAACTTTCTATTAAAGGTGATTCAAGTGACTTTAACATGGTATTTCATTATTCAAGTACTTTATGTTAAATGAATCAAACACAAAAACTATTCACTAATGTTTGTTTTGTCCACTAAACGCCTCAGCGACTTTTCATCAATGGCGAATCATATGTGTTGTAGAATAATAGTGCTACACGATTAAAAGCATAATTCACTAAAACAACTCAATATGATTCAAGAGTAATTATTCCATAATTTTATTAGGAGACTTTGTAAATTACTTCAATTCTATTTTTTCGAACTTTACAATTATTTTGGTTGCATATGAGTTTCGGAAATGAAACCAAGCACAGGATTTCCATTTCAGATTAAACATGTTCTAACAATTAATAATGATTTGTTATTTAAAATTTGATGCTTTGTAAAGCAAAGTTTCCATTCTTAATTATAAACGCAATTACAACTATAGGTTTTTCACTTCTAGAAAATTATTTAGCTTCAGGCGACAAATGAACATCATAAACTTGTTTGAGCCTTCATGAGTTTAATGTTATCTTCTTATCTTCTCTTCAAACTTTGTCTATTTATACTTTTCTTGAAAGATGACTGCCAGACATAAAAGTTGACTTCAAAAGAGTAGGTTGTCTTTAGGTAAGAGTCAGACTCTAATCTACTTTTCAGAGGTACAAAGCTTTATCATAGCCTTTATCTAAATTGAGCTTGTACGATGTGACAAAGTAGAATGCTTCAAGGGAAACATTCCCATAATGTTCTTCATCTCTCACAATGTCTTTTTCTTGAGTGCTAATGGAGATTGCCTTGAGGACGCTCCTTCAATAAGAGATGCTCTCCATAGTGTGTGAATGAAGCTCTTTAAAGGATGGACTCCATGTGAGATGATGAAGCTTGCAGAAACTATTATAGATGAAGAAATATTGTTGTTGGTCTTGGATGGTCTTTATAGAAATGCTTCTAGGAGGTGAGGTCAACCATGAAGGAAAAGGTATGAAGAAGTATAGAGAAAGACATTCCTTATTGTCACATCAGCCAATCTTCTTGACACTCCTTTGGTGAGAACATCAGCCAACTACAATTCTGATCTTATAAAAGGAGAGAAAATTATTCCAAGTTCAAACTTCTCTTTGATGAAATGTCTATCAATCTCCACATGCTTTGTTACTCATATTGTCTGTTAGATGATTTAATAAGAGACGATTTCTTTTCTTAAACGTTGTTCATAAACTTAGTTCATCAAACTGTTTAGTCTAGAAAGCATTATTATAAGATTGATTTCATCTATTATAAGATTGTTTACAAAATGTTTTTCTCTTGGAAGCTATTTATTTAAAGTAACTTTTCATGTACAACGATATTTCGTTTGATTCTTTTTGTTAAACTTCAAAATCTGAGTTGCTTAGACGGTCTATTCTACAAACGATTTTGTCTTAACATTACATTTTCGAGTTCAATTGTTGTGCTTTCTTGTTGTGCCATCTATCTCTAGATCAAATAGTAAGACCTATTTTTACTCCTCCTTTGCATACATAGCTGCTTAAATAGTGGTGAGAAACATAAGTGCACAAAAAAGTATGTGAAGTCAATTGAACAGTAAAAAAAATAAATTAACTTAAATACAATTAAATACAAGTTTCTACAATGATCAATCTTGTTTAAGAAAATAATTTTTACACAAATCCCCAATAATGGTGCCAAAAACTAGTTGGGTCTATAATGCAACCCGAGTATACCGGCAAATGTACTAGGTAGTTAGTAGTATAACAAGTATCATATCCATATGTATTTGGAAGAAAATAATATGTTTTAACTAGTTTGATCTTATAATGTAAAGTAACAATGATTTTGGTCGATAAAAAACATATATGATTCGTGAAATAAGTGTAAAATACATTGAAAACAGTTTGGGTGCTAAGTGAGGGACTTTCTTATTATAAAGTTGTGTTGTACTTTTACTTCATCATTTTCCCTCTCTTATATTGAATCTATATGTAAATATGACACTGTCAATGTCAATGATCAAGTTCTAGGAGTTCTCTTAACTATTTAAACATTTATATATAAAATAAAGTATAATGAAAGAGATCGATCCCTCACTTTTTTTTTGCCATAAGATATATTAGGTTCACAGCAAAATTAGTAATTTAATGTAATTTAATTTAATAAAACTGTATATAAAAGTATTTAAATCTTAAAATATCCAGGGTCAAATTTGTTTTATGAAAAATAAGTTTTTATTTATTTATTGTCAGCAAAATAGCATGAAGAGAAAGAAATACACCTAACTCTTGTACTTGCACCAGCTAATATCCAGAAATAAGAAGAAATGATATGATTAATAATACAAATTGTGAGAAATGATATGAAATTTACTCTAAATCAGCTACAAATTTATTTTTGAGGAAGTTGAATAGTTTTTGATATTGTTTTTAGGTTATAAGAAGTGATTGTAGAAAGGTTTTGATATGATGGCATGCGGAGTCTAGAAATGAAATGTAGTATTGAGGTGGGTTTGGTGAAGTTGAATGAATGATGTTGTCCATTAATCCATAATATGGAAGGAATCTTGAGCATGTGGCAGAAAGGAAAGAAACAAGTGTTGATGAATAATTATAGTGGAGTGCACAGGGTTTTCGGTAGCCTCTCTAAGAAATTGCCACCTACACCACTCTTTCCACCTTCACCTCTTCTCCACCTTCACCTCTTCTGCTTCTTTCCAGATACTTTAAACCTACTCTTTCCGCGTTACGTTATGCACTTCTTCTTCGTTATTTCTCCATTCAATGTTAAAATACTAATTTTAAACCAAATATCTTCCACATGACATAAATATCTCTTTTATGCTTCTCCTCTTCCAATATGTACACTTTGGAATGAAATTTAATAGGAAATTCATTTAAATTTTCCAGTTTCATAAATTTTTAGCGTATAGTTTTTCCTATTTTAAGAAAGGCTTAAATGTGTACTTTGTCCCTATGTTAAGAGGTGAATTTCTATTTAGTACATGTTCCTATGTTATGAAAAGTATATGAATAATATCCACAAAGAACAAGTTCAACAAATCATCAAAGAAAAAATTGAACAAGAGAGAGAAAAAGCTAGACAGCAAAAGAGAGAAGAAAAAAAGTACGGCCACATCAACATGGACTTAACGTCGTTGCTGTCAGACTTAACGTCGTTGTTGTCAACTTAACGGACAAGACCTTATTCATAACATACATTTTTCATAACATAAAGATCTAATGTCTTCATTTCTAAAACCGAATACTAACAGAAATTCACCTCTTAACATGAGGACAAAGTAAACATTTAAGCATTTAAGAAAATACTAAATAAATTTTATAAAAAATAAATTATTTGGACAGTGACTAAAAAGTATATAATGTAGTAAATATTAAATGTATTATAATGTTCTTATTATTTTTTCTTTCAATTTAATCTTCACTTCTCATATTTTCATTCAGAATCTTTTTTATAATAATTTAATTTTTAATTAGTATTTGAACTTTTTGAATTAATTTGAAATTATTTATTTAAATAAAGGAAACTTTTGACTTTAAATAAATCTTATCATTATTTTTAATTTTACTAAATATTTAATTAATTTTATTTTCTAGCATATTAATCAAACATAATAGAAAATTTTCATCCATTAATTAAAATGATTTACTTTTTCATTCCTTTTTGGTTTTTTCTAATTCTTTCTTAAATTCAAAGAAAGCATAAAACTCTTTTCAGATATTTTCTAATGTAGGGGAAAATAATCAAAAGTTGATTGAGTTACGTTTTAAACATTCGATTGCGGAATTCTCGATAAAATAAAATATTAAAAAATATTTTAATTAAATTATATCACTTAAAAATTAGTTAAATTTCCAACAAAAATTACTAATAACATATTTTAAAAAAAAAGTTGTCGTAATATGAATTGAAATTGTTGATGAATTTTGAATGACGTAGTTGAAGTGATAGAATTGGAATTGCTAATCAATCTCTTTTTCACATCACATTCAAATCATGCAGCTTTTGATAAATTATTCAATCTTTCACTTTAACTGACTCATTCAAACCGGACACGTGGCATACACTTGGGTCCTATGAATTCGCAAACATAGCCATGATGTTCTTGTGCTACAAAACAATACGACCCTACGCGTTCCATTTACATTTTCAATCACAACATAAATTCCTCTCAAGTCTACCCATCACCACAAAATGAACCAAAATCTAACTCTTGCAACACTGGTCAATTTTTGACCATTTTTGGCTGCTTTTTCTATTATTAACTAAATCATTTTTTAAATGCTTAAATATAGTTTTAGTCTTACACTTTGCTTGCACTTTCTTGCATTAGAGACTACAATTCAAACAGTGAAAAATAATAGTAAGATTGTCTAAATTAGAGAAAGTCGAATAAAAAAATATGATAGTTTAATCATTTAAATAATTGCTAAAACAAATTTATATTAAAAATTAAGTATGAATAAATATTTAAATATTTGTTAAGTCACCTTTGTGAAACAGTTTGTCACAATAGATGCCTATTGTAAACATAGTTACCATCAATTATTGTGAAACTCCAAGGAGTCATTAGATTCTTGTGGGTACTTTATTTTCGTTAATTTTTTTTTAAATTTTAAATAAAATTATTTAAAAAAATATTTTTAAAATATAAATTAAAATAAAAAAATAAAGTAAAAGTGACCTACCAAAAGTAAGGGTAAAAGGAAGAAAGTACAAGTATCACTAGACTTTCCTTGCATTTTCCTTGTTGCTATAATCACAAGCTTCTTATTATTTTTCATCTAAAACTATCATGTCCAAATTAACGTTTTTTTTTTTCAAACAACCACATAGTAATAAAGTGTTAAAGTCTCTTTACTCTAAGGGAAGAAAAGGAAGGTCATTCATAAGTTTAAGTTTACTTAAGAAGATTTGTCCCAAAGGTAAGTGAGAGAGAAGAAAATATTTATAAATTCATGAGTAAAAATATTTGTTGAAAAACACATCCCTTATGATTCCTAATCAAAGTGGATGATTTATATCAAGTGTAGCGATATAGTTAATGTGAGATTAGAACATTATATTAAAATGAAAAAAAATCACAAACAAATTCTATTTTGATTTTTCTTTGCAAACTTATATCTTATTATACTTACACTAATTCTCTGAGTTTTAAACAATCTTTTAATTGTAAAAGATGAATAAATAATATTTATTTGTAAATGAAAAGGCTAGTAATCTATGTTACGTTACATTTTTAATATATCTTTTATCATTAATTAAAAAGTATCAAATTGAGTGAAAATAAATAATAAATCTCTTTATATAAGTTTCAATCAATAATATAAAAGACATTTAAAATAGTATGTTAAAAAATGTTTTGGTAGCAATTCTTTTTTTACAAACATAAACAAATAGGTTGTTGGTGATGTCTTTCATGATATGTTAGGTATTGTATTTAATAGTCTGAAAAGTTGTCTGATTTGAAAAAATGGACCCACAGTTTCGATTTTAATTCAGCCGATTGTGCTCTCCATGTGCCTCAACAATAGCTTCTATAGGGACATATTGGTCATGGATGCAGGGACACTCTTCTTCAAAATCTAAGAAACATGTATGAAGACAATCACTTTTTCTTTCAGCATTAATCAAACTTTGATCATTGCTCATTTTGCAAAAAACGTTAATTAATAGGGTTGTGTGTCATTTCTTCCGATGTCCTTAACTGCCCGCTACATGTTTGTGCAAATGCATGAATGAAATCAAGTAAAACTGTTCTTGAAGATCGCAGCCTCCATGTGAATGTAGTAGGATAAGAAACAAACATGATTGGTGGAATTTATAGTAATCTAAGTGGATGTTACACAAGGATGTTAGTTGGTGAGGACAGTTAAGTAGTTTTTTCTGGTAATCCGTTGCTAGGACCAAGAATCCACCAATTGTTTTCTTTGGATTACTTTTCTATCACAAGTGGAAGCACCAAACTTTCATACTACCCATCTACCTTTAAGGTTGTAAATATAAAAAATGGCAAGTTGAAGGGGTTTTGGTTTGGAATTGTAAAGTATAATTGCATTGCATGGAGATGAATGGGGTCATGCATGTGAGTGTAGCATTTGCATCCTTAATATTTTTGTTTAAAAATTTGTAACATGATTGTTGGGCAGCAGTGGATTGAACAAGTAAGATAGACACAATATATAAAATTTGGAGAAAACAAAGTTGGAAGAATATTTCATGATGCGGATCCCAACTGCCATACATTGGTTGGGGGGAGTTGCAGTTACCCATGTTTGGATTAGACTAATCTTGCCATCAAGGACGCAATGGAATTATTAATTAAGGAGGATTAAGAGGTTGTTACTTTTCAATTAAACTATGCTTAGCCACACCCAATTAAACAATGCTTCTGTTTAACATAATTTGAGGATCATGAGTGCGGGTTGCGTTGTTATATTTTTATTGTAAAAAAATAAGGGGATCGATAATGATGTGTCTTTTTCTAGAAAGGTGCAGAGATAGGTCAGCATGAAATATCTTCAGGAAATACAAAATAAAATCTCTTTTCAAACAATTATTTTCGTTCAAAATAGTTTATCCAATTTTCAGAAAAAAAAATTAGGATATTTGACGAGTAGCATACTTTTTAAAAAAAAATTTAAACATAAAAATACAGAAGCGAATTAAACCCTTAGATTTTCGCTTTGCATTGGCCATTTTTCCAAAGTCAGGGTCTAAAATTAAGATTATACTGAAATTGGAGATTTAAATTTCCGAATTAAAACTATTTGTTTTAAAAATATCACATAAATTAAAAAAGTATATCGTGAAATTTATGCTAAGTCTCACTCATCTTTATTCTATATTTTCGGCTATTGACTTAGAAGGAGTAATAGCCCAGAAGACTGATTGTGAGACGGGTTGTTGTCATATAAGTCAATAATGCTCTCCATGCACGTGAATCAAACCTTAACTACTCTTTCACACATCACATTTTCATCAAATTCTATTAAAATTCATATATAGTTATTTCTCCACCCATACTCAATAACTTGGTAATAATTTCAGACAAATTTCACATATTAGAGTACACTCCAAAGTTTCATATAACTTAAATCTATATATACTTTTCTTTTCAAATCTATATGTCATTTTATATCAATCAGGATTAAATAATTAAAATTTAAAATAAATCATATTTTAGAAGTTATATTATGACAAATTTGATAGTGGAGTTAATGGATCTTTCAAGCAAGATTTATTGGAGTGACAATATCAAAATAAAATACGAGTCCAATATTGATATAGTTTTTAATCTAAATACTAATTCAACATATATCAAACATATAAAAAAACACATTAAACATAAAATACATACTTTAACACAAATATAAAAAGAAATAATTAAAAACATATTTATAAAAATTAAATTTTTTTATGAACTTGGGAGCTACAAAGCAAATTGGAATCGGAAGCTTCACAAATCTTTGGAATATCAAGTGAAAAATTGCGTATAGTTTAAAGAACCTAAACAAAAAGTAGTTGTATTAGCTTTTTCAAATTAAAAAAAAAACATTTAAGCGAATCTTTTTCTCCCGATTTTGAAATGGAAGTAAAGTGAAAGTTATGGAGTTAGGGACATGAAAGAAAAAGGAAGATGGGAGAACCGAGGAGTGGAGAGTGGTAGCAGTGGTAACCGACGACATGATGACATTTGACAATGAAAACATTGGAGGATTGTGGAAAAATGGGGTCCGCAAAGAACGAAAACATTGACAAAAGATAGAAAGTAGTGGTGTCTTCGTAAAAATTTCGTTAAAAATAACCTTGGACAACACATTATATTTCTGTTATAATAGAAACCAAAGTCAAATTCTTTCGCTTAGATAAAATAATTAAAAAAAAATTTAAAATTTAAAAATTTTCGCACACCTTTTTGTCTCGATTCTTTAAAAATCGAAGAAAAAAATATGTGTGACTTTGGTTATTATATAATCGAGAAGCCAAATTCCCCCACTCAGAAAAATTAATTAAAATAATAAAGAAAATTTTGAAATTTTTAAAAATGTATGCAAACCTTTTTGCCTCCGAATCGGAGAATAGAAGCATAATGGTATGTATGACTTTGATTATTGTATAATTGTATCCAAAACTCTTCGATCAAATATATTGTTTTATAAGATTATGATAGAAGGTTATCTTAAATATCTCGTACGAATTGAGTCATTACTCAAAACTCATTAAATTCAAACATTTCCCTACTAATGTTGTTTATGGAAATAGTAAGAAAATACATACCGACTCTACTCAAAGAATCCAACAAGTTGAAAATAACATGATTTACATTCCCTGACTTTTATTAATAGTGAATATAAATTTAACTTTCCTAACTTATGCACTAAAACTGATATCTTGTTATTTTCTTCCAATCATTCTTCGTGTTTCATAAGACTATGATTAAGATGAATGGTAACAAAAACAAAGGAAAAAAAGATTATTTGTTTATATATATATATATATATATATATATATATATATATATATATATATATATATATATATATATATATATATATATATATATATATATATTATTAATTAATGTTAATCATGTTCAACCATGTACACACATGGAAGATCACTGCCATGAAAATTGGTAAATTAAGTGTAGATGATTCATGGTTCATGGTCCCTCCCATGTGTAGGTCAATCCTAACATAAGGGTTTGATCAATTTATGTGATATGATTAAGCAATTAAATGTTGAAATCAATTCCACTTGACCCATCCATTAATTGAATCTCGACTACTTTATACTATATTAATTGCATTTCAACTTCAATCATTGAGAGCATTTCTCTCCCAAACATGGATTTGATTCTTCAACCTAAGCATTTAGTAAATTTGTTGTTCTTACATCAGCTTTTTTTTTTTTTAATTCCTAAGGCATTCTTCAAAACTTAAGAACTAAAGTTCTTTGAAAGAGGTACTCTAAACAATATTAAACTTTGTTGAATTTTTTAAAGAACCATCCAACTCTTTGTTGAGCTTTTGTGGAGTTCATGTAAAAAACTGTACAAAATTTTCGTTGACTTTATTTATAAGTTGGAATGGAAGAGTTTTTAATTAAATATATCTAAGATTCATCCAACTCTTACGATTTTAATTTCCGTAAACAGTGGGTGCGCATTCCATGTGCTGGCTGCAACACCAAATACTAATTGTAATTATAATTATAATTATAGCTCTTTCATCCTTAATTATTATTGCCGTCATGCTACACTTGCACTTAGTTAAATGTGTCTGTTTATTAATTTGCTTGGTTTACTCATATTTCAAAGGCATATATAGGTTACAAGCACGTGTATTACCCCTTCTGGTGGGTCTTAACCTATTTATTTTTCCTTCTAATCAAAGGTCATACATGTGTTCTGTTGTCTCTCATCATCTAATATGGATGTGGAATTTTTGAAAAGGAATATATTAATATAGTTACTTCTCCACCCATACTCAATAACTTGGTACTAATTTCAGACAAATTTCACATATTAGAGTACCCTCCAAAGTTTCATATAACTTAAATCTATATACACTTTTCTTTTCAAATCTATATGTCATTTTATATCAATCAGGATAAAATAATTAAAATTTAAAATAAATAATATTTTAGAAGTTAGGATATTAGCAAATTTGATTTTTATGTGAAATTTGATAGTGGAGTTACTGGATCTTTCAAGCAAAAAGCAGAATTTATTGGAGTGACAGTATGAATGAAACAGGAGTCCAACTCATATATGACATTAATATCGTTTTTAATCTAAAACTTTAGAATTTTGATCTAAATACTAATTCAACATATATTGAACATGAAAATACCCACATTAAACATAAAATATATACTTGAACACAAATATACAAAAAAAATAAATTAAAAACCTATTTATAAAAAATTAAAATTTTTTATGAACTTGGGAATAGAAAACAAATTGAAACTGAAAGTCTCACAAATCTTTGGAGTACTAAGTGACAAATTGTTTCTAGTTTAAAAAATCTGAACAAAAAGTAGTTGTATTAGTCTTTTAAATACAAAAAAAAAACTTGAGTGAATCTTTCTCTCACGATTTTAAAATGGGAGCAAAGTGAAGTTTATGGAGTTAGGGACATGAAAGAGAAAGGAACAGAGAAGTGGAGAGTGGTAGCAATGGTGAACCGATCATGGCATGTGACAATGAAATGGTGAACCGATCATGGCATGTGACAATGAAAACATTAGAAGATGGTGGAAAAATGGTGTTCGCAAAAAGCAAAAACATGTGCAAAAAATAGAAAATAGTGATGTCTTTGTAAATATTTCGTTAAAAATAACCTCAGACAACACTTTATACTTATGTTATAATAGAAACCCAAGTTAAATTCTCTCACTTAGATAAAATAATTAAAAAAAAAGAAAAAAATTTAAAAATTTTTGCACACCTTTTAGTCTCGATTTTTTAAAAATTGAAGCAAAAAAAGATGTATGGCTTTGGTTATTGTATAATCGAAGTCAAATCTCCTCACTCATAAAATAATTGAAATAATAGCGAGAATTTTGAAAAATTTTAAAATTTTTCGCACACCTTTTTGTCTTAGTTACTGAGGAACCAAAGCAAAAACCGAAGCTAAATCCCCTTGCTCAAAAAAATTAATTAAAATAATAAAGGAAATTTTGAAATTTTTTGAAAACGTTTGTAAATCTTTTTGCTTCAAAACTAGAGAATTGAATCATAATGATATATATGGCTTTGATTATTGTATAATTGTAGCCAAATCTCCTCGATCAAATCAAATAATTAAAAAAATAACGAAAATTTTGAAAAATTTTAAAAATTTTAAAAATTTTCACTTACCTTTTCACTTCAATTAATGGAAAACCAAAGCATAAAGGTATGTATTGCTTTGGTTCCTTTACAACAAACGTCTATAAATTCACAAAATTTTAAAAATTGCCAATAGGTCTTTATATGTTTTGTTTTCTTAAAAATTAAAACATATCACGTGATTTAAAAAGTTAAAACTACACTAATGTATGTTGCTCAACTTTTTTAATACTTGAATTCTCAAGTCTAACTTTATATAAAATTAAATGAGATGAACAAAATATATATATATATATATATATATATATATATATATATATAATATGTACAAATATATTGTTTTATAAGATTTTGATAAAAGATTATCTTAAATATATAGTATGAATTGAGTCAATCATGACTCAAAATTCATTAAATTCAAACATTCCTCACTATTGTTGTTTATGTATATAAGTAAGAAAATACATACCAACTCTACTCAAAGAATCCAACAAATTTAAAATAACATGATTTGCATTCAATGGTTTTATTAATAGTGAATATAAATTTAATTTTCCTGACTTATGTGCTAAATAAAAGTAAATTAAAAGAAATAAAAAATATATAATGGTTTTGTTTAGCACTAAATTGAAATAGCAGCATGGTTTAAAGTTGCTTTCCAAATTAATGTGTAAATGAAGCATCTCAAACTGAAAAGTCAAGGTCAAACTAAATGTCATATTGATCAATTATGGTGTAAGTGCTAAAACTGATATTTTGTTATTTTCTTCTAATCATTCATCGTGTTCCATAAGACTATGATTAAGATGAATGGTAACAAAAACAAAGGAAAAAAATATTATTTGTTTATATATATATATATATATATATATATAATATATATATATATATATATATATATATATATATATATATATATATATATATATATTATCAATTAGTGTTAAGCATGTTCAACCATATACACACATGGAACATTGCTGCAATGAAAAATGGTAAATTAAGTGTAGATGATTCATGGTTCATGGTCCCTTCCATGTGTAGGTCAATCCCAATACAAGGGTTGGATCAATTTCTGTTATCTGATTAAGCAATTAAATGTTGAACTCAACTCCACTTAACTCATCTATTAATTGAATCTTGACTACTTTATACTATATTAATTGTATTTCAATTTCAATTATTGAGAGCATTTCTCTCCCAAACATGAATTTGATTCTTCAGCGTAAGCATTTAGTAAATTTGTTGTTCTTACATCAGCGTTTTTTTTTAATTCCTAAGGCATTCTTCAAAACTTAAGAACAAAGTTCTTTGAAAGAGGTGCTCTAAACAATATTAAACTTTGTTGAATTTTTTAAAGAACCATCCAACTCTTTGTTGAGCTTTTGTGGAGTTCATGTAAAAAATGTACAAAATTTTCGTTGACTTATAAATAAATTGGAATAGAAGAGTTTTTAATTAAATATATCTAAGATTCATCCAACTCTTACGATTTTAATTTCCATAAACAGTGGGTGCGCATTCCATGTGCTGGCTGCAACACCAAATACTAATTGTAATTATAATTATAATTATAGTTCTTTCATCCTTAATTATTATTGCCGTCATGCTACACTTGCACTTAGTTAAATGTGTATGTTTATTAATTTGCTTGGTTTACTCATATTTCAAAGGCATATATAGGTTACAAGCACGTGTATTACCCTTTCTCGTGGGTCTTAACCTATTTATTTTTCCTTCTAATCAAAGGCCATACATGTGTTCTGTTGTCTCTCACCATCTAACATGGATGTGGAATTTTTGAAAAGGAATATATTAATATAAGTTTATAAAAAAAAAGTATAAGAATCTTTTTAATTATATTTATCTTTTATATGAATGAAATTCTTTCTCATTTATATTTTTAAAGGAGTTTTTGTTATTTATCCTTTTTTAACTAGGTTTTCTGCTCACCTTTATATCACATCTACTTCTTAGAATGGAACTAATCCATTCATATTTTAAAAAATAAATTATAATTTTCATGATTTAACATTAAAATTTATTTTGTATCTATCAATTAGAGATCTCACATCTATTAGAGATAAATCAATTTCATAATATTTAAATGAGTGCAAACTTCATTTTATAAGTTAGTTTTATAAGATTAATTCTACATCAATCAGAAATAAGATAATTAACATAAGTAAACTTCATCTTATAAATTTGTAAGATTGAGTTTGTTTAAAGTCCACTTCTTAATAATTTTACATTTTTACTTTAACAATTAGAAATTTAACACGTTACATGTAACACTTAATATTTTATTCTACACAAAAATTATATATCTCACTCCTTGTCACAATTTCTTTTTCTAATTTCTTATAACGTTTTATATTAGAGTACGTGAAAACAAGAAATAAGTACTATTCAGTGTAACTAAGCTAAAGCTCAAATGGTGAAAATTTTGCCTTTCAATTATATCTTAGTTTTTGATATTGGTCCAAATAAAATAAGAAAATGTATCACAAAAACAATATTTAAATACTTTTATCAAAAAATAAAACGAAATTATACATTTTTGGAAATATAGTTATATTTCCAACATATTAATTTCATGTCATTGTTTTGACAAACCATATATTTTTTTAAAAAAGGCAAACTTTTACTTTTTTTTCCCCTTATTAAGTTTGTTTTGTGCAGCATATGATGACCGACTATTTATTCAAAATGTTTAAAGATTGAGATACAATCACATAAAGCAACTCTTTATTTACAGAAGTATAAAATATATGTTAAAAAGTTACAATTTTTTATTTTCAGAAATAAAATGTTGTTAGTTTCGTAGTCGTACTATTGTTGTACATAAAAACTAAGTTTTGATATCATATGTCATTGTGCACATTAAGATGAGATGTGACTGTGATTATATATGTCTCCCAAATGTATGAACTCCACTTTCTGTGATATCGTTATATCTGAGCCGTTTCTTGTGGAATTCTTATCATTAAATGCATTATATATGTCTATGCATGAATCCTCAAATTAAGTGGGTCGGTGTTTCTTTACTCACTACGTAAGAAGACCATTTCAGAAACTCCCATACGCGTTACCACCGTTAACAATGAATCACTATGCACATATACATATACATATACATATATATTTATATATATATATACATATACATATATATTTATATATATATATATATAATCACAAGCTCAATTCATTCACTATTAATTTTTTCTAATTATTCCAGTAGATTTTTCTTTTTCTTAGTATTTGATTTAAAAGTAGTTCAATTCTTGTTTACCTAGTGCTTTTTATCCTTTCTTAATATTTCTTAATATAATGGAATATTGCTATCTTCTATGTCTAGCATAGCAAGATTTAACCTAAGTTTTTGGGTTGATAATGAGTTATAAAGAATACATACTTATGTATAATCAATAATATAGGTTAATCGGTATGATTTCTTTTTTATGGAAAATATATTTGAGATCTTCTAGTTCTTTTACAAAAATAATTCTAAAAATGTTCAACTCAGGAAATGAGCTAAACATATAAAACTATATAACAGTTACAATAATAAAAACGGTTGAAAGTCTCACATCGACTAGAAATAAATCAAATTATAATATATAATTGGGATGCAAATCTTATTCTACAAGCTGGTTTTGTAGGGTTGAGTTAGATTTAAAAATCATTTTCTAATAAAAAACTTTACTCTTCTCATATTTTTCTTATTAACCCACTATTTCTACATAGTTACTTAATTTCTCTTTCAACCTATTTAGTTTTACATAGTTGATATAATATTCATCTAAACTAATTTGGATTTCGGTTTTCAATCTGTATTTGACTTAACTAAGTAGATCATGGTAGAAAAAAAAATTACTTGACTTAATCTAGAATGTACAGAATTTTGTGATACATATCTATGATCAATCGGATACATAATAAACCTTTTTTTTAGTATATGAAAAAAAAGTTAAAATATGACCGAAATAAAATATATTTTCATTCTCGAGTGTGAAATACAAATATACTATATATAAACAATAGAAGTTAGTTAAAATACACGAGCTAAAGGACATAAAAAAAAAATCTTTAGTTTATTATTAAAATTAATTAAAAAACAATGATATTTATTTTTGATTGTGGTAACAAATGGTTTTAGAACATTGGTTCAGGAATCAACTACAGTAAACTTTTTTTCTAGAAGAGTACTTGAAAAAAATCTTAGGTGAGTGTAATGTTACCGTTCCTAATAAAATGAAAAGTAAAAACACTATTAAATTCCTTAAGTTTGATTAACGTTTTTCTTATTTTAATAATAGAAAACGGGTGAAGGGGACACGTGAAAGTTTGTGAATAGATTGGTCGGAGTTAGTGTGTTAATCTTTTGTTCTAAGGAATCCTAAATGTAATTATGAATTTATGACTACTCTTCACTATCTATATATGTATATGGCTTTATGAATGAATCCAAATCATTAACTCACCTGCCCATTATTTACCAATATTCATGTTTACATTATTATATATTTTCAATCATTTAGCTATTTTAACTTTATTTAATAATTTCTTTCCAAAAATATAATCAAAGAACATTAAAAAAAATTATATTTGTAAATGTCATTAGCAAAAAGTTATATCAATGATTTTTTTAATTAGCGTAAAACTGTTTTTTTTTTATTTATCAACAATAACGAATATATAAACAAATTAAATATTAGAGATATCTTAATTCATGTACAAAAATATAGATAGATAAATAAGAAATGTAAATATGAAACATTTTAAATACTAGATATTTGTTTTGAGAAAAACCGATCATACCAATAAAAGAAGTAAATCATTTTAAAAACACCAAAGTATACCTATATTTTACACTGAACACCCAAATATTTACAAACAAACCTATTTAATTGTACTTATAATTTTAGTTTTTTCTTTTTACAAGTACTTCTATTACTTCTATTAGGGTTCACAACATACTATAAGAACTTTTATCCAGGAAAATCATACTTGATAATTTTATAAGGTGAATAAAGTATTTTTATGAACTGAAACTTAGGTAAAGTTTTTTTTAGATACTGAGATTTATTAAAAAAGTTGACTTATCTGCACATTACATACAGACATATAAGGAATTCAATCCTAATCACATGTGTAAGGAGATTAAATTATATGTTATTATTTTAACCACACATCTTAGTTTAGTGGTAGTAATGTTTGACCTGGAATTTGATTACCGCAGGCCAGCAATTCTGTGGGTCATATATATATATATGAAGAAGAAATAATTTTTTGATCTAATTATGTTTACTATTAACTGAAATATAATATTCTTGTATAAAATATATTAAATTGTTGAGAATTAAAATGGTAGCTGTGGTAGATGAACCCAAAATAAAAATTGTTATTCACTATCCCAAATTACATGTAAGTTAAAGCATTTACACAGGTTAAAAAGTAGTAATACATATATTGTGGTGATTAAACAATTAATATATATATAATGCTTAAAATTTATTAAAATTAAGATAATTTGTAGGAGACATTTTTTTAAAAAAAATAGTTAACAATGCATTGTAAACTAAAAATATAAGTTATTTTGAAATAAACTATAAATACTAAAAATCATAGATAATAGTAACTGTGTCTGTTTGATAAGGCCAAGTGATAATTGACAAATTAATTTAATTTATGAGTTGGCTGCCGCTTATAAACTTATAAGTTTAAAGCTGATTATCTAATTGAAGTAAAACTAATTAATAAACTAGTTATTAAATATAAAATAAAATATATAAATGTTGTTATATATAAAAATTATGGTTTATAGATAAACTCATGATACTATTTAATTGTAACTACTGTAGTGTAATTTTCTTTTCAGTTTTACTTTAAATTATTGTTATTTTGAGTTTCTCTTTTATAATTTTTATTTTCTGTAGTTTTCATACTATTATGCAATAAATAATAGTCACTTTAATATATAATGATAAATATAATTTAATTTAAATTACGGAAACAATTAAACGGTAATCTAACAAAAATAAAAAATAATATAATAGTTAGTATATTATTCAAAATGTTGCAATAAAAAAAATTAAAAATACATAATAATAGATAAAATAAATTTAATATAATTAATACAAATATAAAGTATAATAATATAAAAAATTAATTAAGTTAAAAGTTATAAAATTAATAAGCTACACTTTAAAGTTTAAATTAGTAATGATAAAGTAATAGGTAATTTTGATATTAGAAAGTAAAAAGTTGGGTTGAAACCGGGTTGGGTTGAACCGGGTTGGGTTGGAAAAAAATGCAAAATTTTTTATGTGAGCCAATTTTGACCCAGCTCACTAAGAACCCGGCTCACACGGGTTGAACCTGTGGTGAGTCGGATTGGCTCACAAACCCACCTATTTTTTTTAATTAAATCAAATTAATTAAATTAATTATTCAAATCCTATTTTTTTTATTGAAAATCAAATTAATTAAATTAATTATTCAAAACGCACAACCTTTACTTAGCAATAGAGTCTTTCGTGTTGCTGTCTTTCCCCCTCTGCAAATAAAACCCTAATATTATAGATTGGATAATATTATAGATGAAGATAAAGAAGAAAATGCTTCAAGAGAGCTTAATATTATGGATTTATCCATTCAGGACTCCAATTTAATAGATGAATAATATTATAGATTGGATAATTCAGGAATATATCATTTATTTTATCTTATTTTTAGACCTATCTACAAGCATGACAGTTATCTTGTGTTATATATTTTTGTTAATGACTATATGTAGTTTTTTGATCAAACAATTGTGTATGTTTCATTAAACTAAATTAGCAAAATTTTATGCTTGATAACTTAGAATATATATCAATTGATCCAATTTTATGTAGTTTCTTTTGTTTCATTTTCTTTTATATCAATTGATCGAATTATTACTGTTTCAATTTGATCGATCAAAGTAACATGTTATAAAATCTCAGAAGAAGAGGGTGAAAAAAAAGTTAATTAAGTGAACCAATGAGTCAACCCGTTTAATCCACCAACCCGTGGTGGATCAGATCGAATTTAAATTTTTCGGCTCGCTAATAAATAAGTCGGATTGGGTTAGTTCATTAAATGGTAAACCCGTGGTGGATCAGGTCGAATCGAACTGAATTACCCGTTTTCTACCTAATTTTAAATATGGTTAGAGCAATAATGTAGTTAATATGATTTGGGAAATGAGAGATTTTGATGATGGGGTGCGTAACATGCGGTGCAGCCGACACGTTAATCGCATAAGAATGTTGCATTAGTTTATGCATGATACAATAATAAGTTATTATATTTGAATTAAACTTTAGATTGAATTTTAGAGTCATCCATGACACTAAAGAAGAAAGTATAATATTAATGTATTGAAGAATATAGAGTAAAGTATTTGAAAATGTGGAAGCTCTATAGAGAGGATATGGTTGTTAGCACCCATGATAAGCCGAAAGCCAGTTATTAGTAAAGAAACACAGAATCTCTCTCTCTTGACAGCAAAAACAAATTACTAATACAATATATTGTAGTTGACAAGAAGAAAATCTTTCTGCTGCAGATACGCTTTCATTAAAAAACAACACAAGGAGACCTAGCCATAGTTTGTCTCCTAAATAAGGTATAAACTATATTTTTTATCGCAGGTATATCGTGGCCATTAATCAATCTTTCACCTGGTCTCAACTGTATGTATATATGTATGTATATATGTGTATATTGTTCACCAACTTTTCAATCCTCAGTCGTCTCTTTCTTTTCTTTCTTTTGCAGCCAGTTTTGAACAATGTTAAACTTAAATAAATAAGCTCCATAATTCAGAAGAAAGAGCCACGAGACAGAAAAACAAATCAACAATTCAAAAAGTTATATTTAGAAAATATTGTTTTTGAACGAACAGGTATTATAATATCTTATTATGAATAATACAATTATTTATACATACATAATTGTAATTCTATTATTTCAAACAATATCAAGAACTTGCTCAATTATTCTATCTTTGAATTATAGTATATAAGTAAAATGAATTTCATTTTATCAAACTCATTTAGTCACTATTTTAATATACTATCAGAGTTTAATATATCTTTCATGTTATCCAAACATCTCTTACATTTTTAACATTTACTTACTGTGTATTCAATAAAACTAATTTACCTCTTCTATAAGTGAGACAAATCTCAATATTGAACCAGTTTAGTAAAATAATGAAATCTCAAAGTAAAAAATCTCAAGATTTTATACTTAATATATATATATATATATATATATATATATTCATTTTTTCTATTAAAACATACTTATCTACCGTATTATTCACCTTTGTACTCATTTTTAAAATTAATGTATACTGCGCTTTAATTAATTCATTTTAGCGAGGTTACTATCCTTGATATAATAATCTCTAAAGAAATTCCAACTTACGTTTTTATGAAAAATCAAAGCTATATTAGTGAATATTGCATTCTTATATATAGGTTAAAACAAGTTAGTTTTCAATTAAAATATTATTTTTGAACTGTAATACATAAACTAATATTTTGAGTATTTATATTATGGGTTTTAGAATGTCATAATAATAATAAAAATATTTCCTCTTCTAAATTCTAAAAAAAAAAATTATAACACAGAATTAACGTGGATCACGTTGAAAGTCACAAATAATGGAAACAGATTTTACTGTAAGATGATCGAAATCGCATTATAATATGATTAAACGCTAAATATTAATTGTTTTTTTAGACCATGAGACAATTTAACGCAAGTATATATTTTAAACTCAAATTCGAAAATTTTGATTATGCTATATCAAGTTTAGTTTATCTATGTTGTCGATATGTATTGCATACTAAACTATAAAGTAAGATTATTTAGGTGTAGTTTTGATACTTTAAAAAATAAGATACCTTGAATAAACTTTTATAGTCATGATTTATGAAGTTTCTAAAATCTAAAGACATGTTGAATAAATTATTAAAGTGTTTTATTTTTCTTGACTACTATAAGTTCATATGGAAATAAAATGATAATATTAAAATAAAACAATTTCTTTTTAAATGGTTGAAAAGTCTATTAAAAATAAAACTAATTTGTATTTTATTTTATAAGGAATAATTATATTTAAATTCACTTTCTAATATAATATTAAGGTTATTTTAACAAAATTTATTACATTTATCCGATCATTACCTATCGTATTGTCGTGAGAGCACCAACAAATACAAGCATTCATCGTGAAAGGAAATTTAGTGTAATCTTAACTTAAAAGATTTATTCCCTTATGTTCATGTTTGATCGAGATACCTATGATATTTAGAAATTAGCTTAGTTTGTTTGCAAATGGAGTTATGACAACACAAAACGCGCGTCCATGACAACCTGGTCCACTCCGGTAGATGCTACCAGAGCTTATGTGTGTTTTGATTATGATGTATTTACCCATTGGCCATTACACATAAAGAAACAACAAATATCTCTTCAAATATTGTTTAGTTGCATCATGCATTACATCATTTTGTTTATTCCTTTTACTATACCAAAGTTTTTAGGTGAAAATTTTCTGTGTATTTATGAAAACATATCAAGCATCATTTCGTTTATGCCTCTCTGTGACTTCTAAAACCAAGTCTAACCATTGAGCTAATAAGCCATTGAACCAGTCCAGTCCCTTGAATCAAACCATATCCTTACACGTAGCAGAGTCAAATTTTGTCAACATTAATCCTGCCAAACCACAGGAATATTGTTTGCTCCATTGTCTCCAAGTCTTTGAAAAAGTTAAGGAGAATGAACGATGGTAATGGTTTTTGTTTTTTCATCTTACACCTCTCTCTTGTTTGCTTTATCAACTTGTTTGGATAACACCTTTCAGTACAATTAAAAAAAAAAAACTATACTATGCTTTCCAAAACTATATATACATTTGCATTAATTATAACTGTAAGATGATAAAGAAGAGCATATACATATTACTGGTTTATAAGATTTATAAAAAAATAAAAGCAGAGTATGAGAAACAATGTGTTTTGACATGCATAATGTAATGAGAATTTAAAAAGAATATAATTTATGATAAAACAGTGAATAAGAAGGTTATTAGTTGAATTGTACGTGATATAAAAAATGGCATTATAATATAATGACTAGGTTTGAGGAAAAGTAGAGTTGGAATTGTAATCCATAAACGTGAGAGAGTAGAAGGGAGGGAAGCGTGTGGGGGCAATGGGATGTGACGTGGGGAAGAAAAGAGAGAGAGAGCATGAGAATTGGCCACGTGTACTGTGAAAGAGGGAGGAACGCGGGGTTCGACGTGTGCAAAACAACAAATGGGTTCCCCACTCACTCACCCAATCCACACTCAAAAGCCCATTATGATACTTCTCCACACTAATGGGCCTTTATTTTATCTCTCTCTACCGTTTTTGTTGTCACGAATTCTGATGTGTGATTGCTCTGAATTTAAGGAACTTTCCCCATATTATAATTATGATTAATATTAAAAAAGAAAACAATAATATTATTAAAAGCATAGAGAGAAAGGGAAAGAAGGGGGTGCGTGGCATTGTAAGAGGCCCCTATGACCCACCTTGTCCCATTCACTTATTGGGCAATCTTACCTTTTATGAGTCCCCTCCTCCATTTTCTTAATCCTACACGTGGTCTTCTCCTACATGTCTCACATAAACCTCCATCCTCTCCTCCCTCTGCTTACTATATATATACCATATCTCACTCCCCACTCCCCCCAACTCACTCCCTCACACACCAATCTTCTTATTCAAGGACAACACAAAAACATATTCACGCAAATTCTCACTTCCTTCAACCTCAATCAAAACAAATTCAATAACCATGCCTTCGACAGCTTCAAACACTTTCTTTAACACCACACTCCCATCTCCCTTCAAAGACCTACCTTCCACTTCTTCTCCCATAACCTTACTTCCTCTAAAGAAAAGATCCTCTTCCAACACCATCACATCTTCCCTTCAAACCCTCCACTTCCCCAAACAGTACCACCCAACATCCACACCCACACCCACACCCACCACCACAATACCAACCCCAATCAAAACTACCTCCACCTCCACCTCCACCACCACCACCACCACCCCGTCCAGGGAAACCAACCCTCTCTCTGCCACCAACCAACCATTACCTCAAAAATGGAACTTTCTCCAGAAAGCAGCTGCCACAGCCTTGGACCTAGTCGAAACGGCGCTGGTCTCGCACGAGCGGAAACACCCGCTCCCGAAAACGGCGGACCCGAGGGTCCAAATCGCCGGGAACTTCGCGCCGGTGCCGGAGCATGCCGCGGATCAAGGACTCCCGGTTGTCGGAAAAATCCCCAAATGCATTGACGGCGTCTACGTGCGCAACGGCGCGAATCCGCTCTACGAGCCTGTCGCCGGGCACCACTTCTTCGATGGCGACGGCATGGTCCACGCCGTGAAGTTCACGAACGGCTCCGCCAGCTACTCCTGTCGCTTCACAGAGACGCAGCGTCTCACGCAAGAGAAATCTTTAGGCCGCCCGGTGTTTCCCAAGGCCATCGGGGAGCTCCACGGCCACTCCGGCATCGCGCGCCTCCTCCTCTTCTATGCGCGCGGCCTCTTCGGACTCGTTGATGGGTCCCACGGCATGGGCGTGGCGAACGCCGGTCTCGTCTATTTCAATAATCACCTCTTGGCCATGTCCGAAGACGATTTACCCTACCACGTGAGAATCACCCCTAACGGCGACCTAAGCACCGTTGGCCGTTACGACTTCAACGGCCAGCTCAACTCCACAATGATCGCCCACCCGAAACTCGACCCCGTCCACGGCGACCTCCACGCGCTCAGCTACGACGTCATTCAGAAGCCTTACCTCAAGTATTTTCGTTTCTCCCCCGACGGCGTCAAGTCCCCTGACGTCGAAATACCCCTGAAGGAGCCCACCATGATGCACGATTTCGCCATAACGGAGAATTTCGTCGTCGTCCCCGACCAGCAGGTGGTCTTCAAACTAACGGAGATGATCACCGGCGGCTCCCCAGTGGTCTACGACAAGAACAAAACTTCACGGTTTGGGATTTTGGACAAGAATGCGAAGGACGCGAATGCGATGCGGTGGATCGACGCGCCGGATTGTTTCTGCTTCCACCTCTGGAACGCGTGGGAGGAGCCTGAAACCGACGAGGTTGTGGTGATTGGGTCCTGCATGACCCCTGCGGACTCCATTTTCAACGAATGCGACGAGAGTTTGAAGAGCGTGCTGTCTGAGATAAGGCTGAACTTAAGGACCGGGCAGTCCACTCGCCGCCCCATTATCTCCGATGCCGAACAAGTGAACCTTGAAGCCGGCATGGTGAACAGAAACAAGCTCGGAAGGAAGACTCAGTTCGCGTATCTGGCTCTGGCCGAGCCCTGGCCCAAAGTCTCGGGCTTTGCGAAAGTTGATTTGCTGAGTGGGGAAGTGAAGAAGTACATGTATGGAGAAGAAAAGTTCGGCGGGGAGCCTCTGTTTCTTCCGAACGGGCAAGAAGAAGATGATGGGTATATTCTGGCATTCGTGCACGACGAGAAAGAGTGGAAATCAGAGCTGCAGATTGTGAATGCCAAAAATTTAAAGCTGGAAGCTTCCATCAAACTCCCCTCTCGTGTTCCCTATGGTTTTCATGGCACTTTCATTCATTCTAAGGATTTGAGGAAACAAGCTTGAAGCAGTGAATGGTTAAACCGAGGAGAGATTTAACTGAGGGATGCTTGCAGATACGCCCCCGGAATCTCCTCCTCCTCCTCCTCCTCCTGTAGTTTTCTGTTGCAGATTTTTATTTTTATTTCTTCTTCATTTTTATTTCTTTTATAATTTGGGGTTAAACTTTGAGTGAGAGGTTTTGGGGACCAGCGTGTAGCTTTTGGATGTAGTTAGCAGTGAAGCTCAGCTGGTCTCTGCTTTTCTTTCGCTCCAAGTGCATGTAAGTATAAGTAAAAAAAAAAAAGAGGGTGCATATATAGATAACATATATCACAGTACTATAGAATGTGATATACTGTCATGTGTTACGGTTTACTGTAAACTTCTGTTCACCACTACAGTTTTCTGTTGTAAATATCAGAAATAATTAATCATATTCTTCTTGTTTTGTTTCCCTATTTTTATAATTGTCCCTCTAGTTTCCTTCAAATCCTTGTCCTTCTAATGATTTGCAAGAAAGAGAGCAAATAAAAATAAAAAGGTCTTCTCTGAATTCATTGACTACCTGCCTTTTCGCTTGATTCAGTCTCTCAGTTAAAGGGAAATAGTATATTATTAATACGCTACAGTTAATTACTTTTTCAAAATTTTTATTATATTATACATGACAAAATTTCCAATGTATACGATGAAACAATTGTTTGTTTATTTATGCTTCGTACAGGTTTGTGTCAGTTGATCCATGGGTAAAAAAAATGTTGTTTGTTTGTGCAGTTAAAAGGGGAAATTCCTTGGAGTAAAAGACGTGTTGATGAAGATGGTATGGTTGGGTAGCACATGTTAAAATGGTGAGAAGTGAGTGTCCAATGAGAAGCAAACAATTGGGCGAGAGCAACTTCTGCCCGCCATAAGTTGAAACGATGAGTAAGATACACGTACATGGCAATATAAATAACTGTCAAATCGTGGCTAGAATATCTATATATCTTCAGGTAAGGTGGCAAGTCAACTTGCAAGTTGAAACTCGGAACTGAGGCACAAGATTTTTAACGAGAATTAGCTTGAAGGAAGTTAGCAAGCAATGATATTTATATGGTGATCTTATAAATGGTGTTTGATTGGTGAAACCAAAGAGAAAAAGGGGCATACAAAGTCAAGGGAATTGGGGGTGTTTCTATTGGTAGATTGTGGAGATAACATAAGTTGACACAACTATAGACCACAGAGGCCTGACAAACTCACCATATATATATATATATATATATATATATATATATATATATATATATATATATATATATATATGGTTTTATTCCTTGGCTTCAATTATTGTGGAGGGGGCTCTCCACATGTCAAAGTGCTGTGCTTGCTCTCTATGGAGGGTCCAACTTTGCAAAATTTTCATCTCCAAAATGAAACTTTTCATCATGTCAAGCAACCAACTTGGAACATTCACAACAATGTGCCCTTAGTTGTTTCTGCAGCAATGTGATTCGGCATGTGTGTGTTTTATAGTTCCTTCGTTCAGTGCTAGCTTTTGCAATTTGCAATTTGCAATTTGCAATGGGTTTTCATTCCTTCACTCATAGTGCAGCTATTGTCATGGCCATTTTTTGTTTTTATCTTCATAAGGGACTGATCATCGTGCTTCCTACACTCACTCACTCACTCGTGTTGAACCCAATAACTCGAGCTTTGAAGTCACACCCTGTCATGTATATACCCATCATCATGCATTAATTCATTCCCCACTCTCCATCATATTTCAAACCAGACAATATGCTTCTACTGTACAAAAACATTTCTAAACACAATTCTAGGAAACTTTTTACATAATTAATTAAATCTCAATCACAGTCACCTCACTAATTAACCCCCCTTAAGAAAAAGTAAGTTAGCTCGGACTAAAGCTGATTTATGGTTTATCGTTGTTGATGAATCTTGCCTGTTGGGTCCATGAAATGGAATATGTCTGTGGAAGGAAAAGAACCAACAATTATATCAGTATTAAAGTTGATTTCTTTGTCACCGAAAAAAGAAATTATTCACTAAAGTTGGTTCCTTCTATTTTTTTTCCAACACGTGGCAGCCTCCAATTTGTTTATGTGGAAGTTAGTTATCCGTCAGATTTTTGTTTTCCAACACAGTAAGTTCTCCTTTTCGTTAGTCAATGTGCTACCACTTTGCTTTTACGTTTACGTGGAAAGAATTAACATCGTGGCTCTATATTAAATGTTAAATTCAAAATAATAAATAACCAGATATTTACTTTACACTTTGTTCCATTTCTGCAATGCCTTTCTTCATAAATAATGTTGCATTTGGATTTTGGACATGCATTTTAAAGCACGCTGCGTGTTTCTTTCTAGTCATTAGTCAGCAAAAATGGCTTGTGATGTGAAAAAAAAGAGAGAAAACGTGGCTAATATAATTTACCATCAATCTCTTTTTATTTTATAAAAAGTACTGTTACGAGTTTTGTGTCGGCTTCAGACATGTTACACGTGATTTCTTGTCTCTTTATACTTATTTTTTTAATGTTGTTAAGGTTATTGAATGAGGTCATTTCTATTTACATAAATATAGACAAAAGTGAGAATGGAAAAAGAGCTTAAAAAACCAGAGAGTCCTAAAGCAATGAGTTACATGATTATCATATCTTTAACAAAAAGACCAAAACATTGTGTAAATGAATGGCTAATCATAGAAGTGCATTAGAATAAAACTCCCTGGTTTACAATTTTACTTTGACCAGTAACGACATTTAGTGTTCTTCGTTAGAAGTTGTCATCAAACAATTATTAAACCCACCAAAAGACTTGCAGATTGAGTGAAGAGTTTTAAATCAAATTTTCATTGCATTTCGGGCATGCTGTAAAAAGGTGGCAGGTTAAAAGGTGGCAGCAGGTTGCAGAAATGTTGTGGTTTCACACTTTCAATTTCGCAAGCAACCATTTTATATTTTATATTTTTATATATTCTATTTTTTTAATGTGATCATATTCGGTCAACACATATCTTCTTGTATTGACACATTATCTGCCCTACATGCGAAAATAGGAAGTCCCCAATATTCAGCATGTTCCTAAATTGAAATTTATTTCACTATGGTAGTTCGTGGTTATGTCATACCACTCTGAACACGGTTCCACAATCCGTATCAATTAAATACTTCTATATATGATGATGTGAAAAAAAAAAAGTGTATCTACATGGAAGATACTCACAAGTAGATGGTTGGAAATCTAATTATGAGTCAAAATGAGAATGTAGAACATTTTGTAAGGATGAAAAACTCATTAGTTCATTGTCTTAAGGTTTTGGATAGAAGGTCGTGTTAATTTTTTATATGGTTGAACTTATATCTTATATGATATTGTGTCTCCCCAGCGAACCTCCTCCTTAATAGACCCAACAATGATATCAAAGCCGATGATTTGTCTTGGTTAACGACTCAAACAAGTATAATTGTCTCTATATCAAAAGTCTTTCTGACGAAGGGTTCCAAGTACTCGTAGTTGTGGTTGATTGAGAATGTTTCCACTAGAAGGAAGTGTATCTATGTGGAAGGAACTCACTTTTGAGAGGAGATTGTTGGGAATTTAAATGTAAATCAAAATCCTACATTAAATAGAAATAAGAAAGTATAATACTATATAAAGATAAAGACTCATTACCTTAAGATTTTGGACAGAGAGTGGTGTCAATCCCTTATATGATTAAACTTATATCTATTTGGTAATATTATCAACTCCGGCCCAACACTATAAACTTATGGTTGAAATCAATTCCAATAGTAACAGTAAACAAGTTGAACTGACTCCACCAAATTAGTAAAACATTGCAACACAAATTCCAATGTGTGTTTTAACCCACAGAAGCTGCTACATATTCTCGTACCAGAACTTTTTTCAATGCCCATATCGTGAAGTTCTATGGTTGTGGTTGAGTTCAAGCTTCATGGAAGAGCTCGGAGGTGTTTGGCCACACAAACACAATGAGTGAGTGAGATAACAACGACAATATGGAAAAATAAACAAGAAGATATTGTGCAGCATTTAATGTTACGATAGTTACGTGTAACGGTGATTCGGTATCGTGCTTTTATTATACGACTATGAAATAGTCTTGACAAAATTATTACAGTGTATTTTCCCTTTCCTCTAAAATCGCATGCATATATAATGCACGTTAAAATGTTTGGATGCATAAATTTGTTGTTTTTAATTTAAATTTTATTAGTATATTTATTTTATTAACTATTTTTCTATTAAAAAAGTTTAATAGCACCACGATAAAAATGGTAGCATCTATACCCTGATAGGTTAATTTTATTATAAATAAGCTTAATAGGTTAGTGTAGAGATACATTTTCTCGTGCCTATTTTATAATTAATTAAAATTTTATAAGTTAAAAAATGGAACTCACAAATTTTATGATTTTAGTGAAATTTAGATAAATGCAAAAAGTGCGTTTTTAAAAAGAGTATATTGTTAACTCTTATCTACTAAGCTTGGTGGTAACTATAAGACAAATTAAATTTGAGTTAGGGCCCTATTTATTTGAGTCTTTAGACTCATACTTTTATGAAGAAACAACATCTATTATAATAGGACATAACCTACGGTAATCAACTTTTGTATAAAGTACTTCTATTCTAATCAAACATTGTGTAATAATTTATAAAAACTCATAATACTGGAACATAATTAAGTATTTTACAATTATATGAAATAAGAATGTAATCTTAAAAGTTATTTCATAGTGCCAATTTTAACTAATAAAATTGTATATATATATATATATATATATATATGTTTTTTTCTTTCACTACAAGCATTTGAAATAGAAGAGGAAATGGCAAAAGTTTATGATTTTCAACTAATTTAAACAATTAATACAAGATAATATATTCAAAAGAATGTCATAAAACTGGGTCTGCTCTAAATCTAATCATTGAAAAAATATTAAAACTAAATTTGGTTCTACTCTGATCTCATGCACATGACAACTGCAAAATTGAACTAGAAGTAATGAATTTGAACCACACATAAACTAAACCTTCTATGAGGATAAGATATATATGCATATATGTATATGCAGCTACGTTTACTTCCAACAATCATACTTTTGTGGCCATGGCTCCGGTAAAACTTTACTCAATTAACCAAAATCATACTTCAACAATCAAAAGGCACAATTTTTATGTATAAATATGGATATAGATATGAAAGTTTTTAAATAACTTGGAAACAAAGGAACCCTAAAAATACTGAATTTAATGTTGACACAAGTATATATATGAAGGTGCAAAGGTGAAGGTATGTAAGATTCAGGCTATTAGGGGACACATGTGATGGCTTAGACCTATGAGACATTATTTTCTAAAAGAAAAGTTGATACATATTAGACATTAGTTATTGGATCACGTCAATGGGATAATTATTTGGAGTCACTTTTAATAGATTTTGACATTCATGGGTATTATTATCAGATAAGATATGTACATGCTTCCTCTTTCAATGATAACAATAATATCTCTAAACTGTTTCTGTTGGAGTTGAAAAACCAAAGGATATTTTTGGGGATGTTCATGTTACATTCATTCCCCTGTCCCATCTTCACATAAAATATAATAATAATCTTCCTTTTTTCTTTTTTGTGAAATTTTAAATTCTCTCATTGTTGATTGAATTTGGCTGAGTTAGTGGGGAGAGAGTTCGTGGGTTTTTAATTTGGGTTGCTCGTTTATTAAAAAAATGATGTTTTGACATTTTGAATGCATTAGCTTTTCTTACTATTTTGCACTTATTAGTAAGTCATTAATGTGAAAGTCCAACTAGCTTGCCTCACTTACACTTTATTTCTTTTTTATTTCTATGTCTATAAACTTGTGTTTCTTTAGAGGCTTTGGATCAATTTTTAGTTTTGATCACTATTTACTTTTTTTTTAAAAGGAGTGAACATTATCCGAGAGTGAAAGAGAATCAAGAAACTTCTACCTTACCTTTTAAGTTAGTATAGTTTGCTCAAAATTACTTGAACACTTTGAATACGTGATCTATCAATTGCTTGTATTGATATACCATTTAACGAATTTCTAATCAATCAATATAAAACTTATACCCTCCAACACCCCTCATAGAACTCTATAGAGAAAAAGGAAACATATAAGCTAAGTTGTGAATTCTTGAAATGGGTAAATTTAAATTTAAAGGAAATAAAACATGGAAGAAAGAAAGTTTTGAAGGTTTGCTTCTTTTGTTTTTTTCACTTTCATTTTATTCAAACAAACAAAAATATAATTATTTGTGTTTTTTTTTCCTTACTCCTTGTAACCATTTATAATACAATCTCCATTATTTCTTTTACTTTTTAGAATTTGTCACTCTTTTTTTTTTCTTAAAATAAAAAAGGGTCAGATACAATATTCATGGCATTATGTTATTGTTTTTAAAAACAAATTCACAAATGCATCTCATTTGCATGCAACATTTAATTAATAAAATTATTTCTTTTACATATTTCTTAAACTTAAATCTAAAATAATTCTATCACCCACCATCATACTACTTTAACAAGTGCATTGAACCATATATTGAATGAATATAAAATCTTGAAGACACATGAGAACATTTGAATGTTAATAATTTGAAGTGTTAAAAAGTGGAGGTAATCCGATAACTGAGTAGAATAATATATTAAACAAATAATAAATATTGTTAGGATAAATTCTAATTATAACTATTTGTTATTATATTAAGAAGTAAACTTTAAGTCTAATTTAATTTCATAAATCGGTTTTTAAAATAAGATTTACATCTATTTATATATTTTAAATTAATTTTATCTTTAGTCGATATGAAACTTTCAACGTGAAATAAATAAAATGAGTTAGCAAGGTAGTAAAAAAAAGAATTGGGAGAATATGAAATGGAAGCCGCATTTGAGGAAGATATCGTTGTCAGGTGAAGGTGCAGCCAAAAGTGAGATATTAATGGTGAGTTTGTGAAGATATGAGAACCACAAGTTGGAAGAATCTGGTGTGACCCACGAATGATCCTTTCCTTTCAACTCAATGAATTCCAAAGTCCTAAGAGAGAGCCACTGACACAAATTGACTAATATTTCTTATAAACACCGAGAACGCCGCTTTCAACTGTAGAAACGTCTCAAACCTTAACTCTCTCCTTGCACATGCACACCGGAATATTGGATTTCAACCTCTGATTGCTACGTTAAAACAAACACCCCACTCTTCTCTTTCAAAATAAACATTCACTTATTTCTTTTTCTTTTTTTTTCTTTTCATAACATTAATTATTATCACTTTAATTTCTTCTTCTGATAACATAAGGGAGATTGGACAACAACCATACTTTAATCAAACTTATATATAAGAAACTAAATTCAAAATATTTAAATAATGCTTTTTGGGTCTTATTTATTATATTGTATTCAGATATTTTTCAATATATAAATTGGTGTAAATTGGTTTTATATGATGTTCAAATTTCTAATTCATATTCGTTATAAAACTATACTTTGTTTTTATATTTTTTTACATGTTGATTGTTCACTTCTCTCGTAACTAATATTTGTTTGAGAAATGTCTAATATCGTGAAGAAAAAAAAAATGTATTTTGGTTCTTATTTTCCTATTCGTATGATATATTATCAAACTAATTATCTGATGAATCGGTACGTAACGTATATAAAAGCTTAAAATATGGCAACGAAATGGAAAAAGAATAGATAGTGAATTTATATATAAAAAAAGATGTTGATGGTAAAATGTGTAAGTAAAATATGAATATTTAGTTATGTTTTTCAATGTCTAAAACTAAGGTTAAATTTAATATTTTAATTTCTCAAATTAGCATTTAATAGAATTTTTTTTTTCAAATTAGAGATTAAAACATCTTTTTGAAATGTGAAAGATCCAAGCTGAATTTTCACCCCAAATTCAGAAACTAAAAGACGATTAAAAGAGATATTATATTACTAAAGTTATGTGCAATATAATTTTTTGATGACCTTGAGAGCTTGTTAATGTGATGCATGTGAAGATAGAATTAAAATTTGTTAGTATGTTGAAAACCCGTTGAAAAGGAGTCCCAGGATTGAATAAAGAAATAAAAAGAAATGCAATGGTGATTGAATAGTTTATGAATATGATATATTAGGCAGCAATTAATGAGATAATTGGTTCAGATAAACGTCAACTTCTTCCATGGGATCAGTGGCCAGTGGATAAAGAGAATGGAAGTGCAACAAAAGGATATAAAATTGGACGTAAATGGGAAACTTTTCATCTTCTTATCAAATGGAACATGACGACCAACATGATGTATTCGATTACCTAATAAGCATTATTTAGGTCTATAAAATTCATTAAAAGTTGCAACTCAATTTCTTAACCCTCCCAAAGGATCCAACATTCCTCAATTAGCATGAATTAACATGCGCGTTTTGCTAATCTTGAAGTGCTATTAGGCATTAAAATTATAGCTTCAAGATATATTATTATATACTAAACTAAACAGGTCACATCTCATCACGTAACACAAGTTTCTGCCAGTTTTTGACTCTCACATACACATACCACATTCAAAGCTTGAGGCTTTTATTAGAATTGAATTGTTAAAAGGCACTATTATTATATATAATGGAAGCTATGTTGTTATCAATATGTCGCGTACGTATGCCTAAAAATTCATCAAACTTTTCTTCCCACATTCAACACCTTCAATAGGTTCCCTTATCTGCAATTTTACCCACAAAAATAATTTACAAAAATAAGCACCAAAACACATTATCCTTTCTTTCACACACACCACTTCTTATGTTACAATTTTCTTTCGGGTTCTTTAATGAATGACTCGGTTAATTAATGCCAAACACTGCCAAACTTTGTTTCTGTGGTACCAAACACTATACTAACATCATTAACAATGTGCTAAATTTCACAAGCGTTGAAAGGTAAATCTATTTTATTGATCAAAACCATGATTTTTTTTAAGAATTGAATTTTAAGTTTAATTCAACTTTATAAAAAGTAAAATTTGTAAACATTTATTATATACTATGAAATCTTTTATTTCTAGTCAATGCTACATCTCTAACCTCACGCTGAAAAAAAAAAACACACATATATATATATATATATTATTTATAGGTTTAATCATTTTCGAAGTTCATAATTTTGATGAGAAGTTCTCAGTTATTTTTTTTCCATTGGATTCCTCACTAGTAAAAAATTGGGTTTTTACAGCGCACATTATGCCACGGTTCCCTAGAAACCGCAACATAATGGTGCGCGGTGACAGTTTTGTAAATAAATCGAAGGAATATGCCGCGGTTCAGCGGGGAACCGCGGCATATACGCCAGTCAACCATCCCCTTTGACGCCAATTTATTGTAGGGGCTGACTGAGTCAGAGAATTTCAGAAGTTACAGGGTATATGCCGCGGTTCGCAGGGAAACCGCGGCATATACCCATGTAACTTCTGAACTTCTCCGTCAGTCAGAGAATTTCAGAAGTTACAGGGGGTATATGCCGCGGTCTCTAAGCAACCGCGGCATATACCCCTGTAATCTACTGATATTCCCCAAAAGGAAGTTGGGGAGACAGTTGTATTCAACACGTTACTGGGGTATAGGCCGCGGTTCTTAGAGTAACCGCGACCTATTCTCCTACCTGAAATAAATATAAAATGAATTTGAAATATTTCAAGGCATATACCGCGGTTGCCCGCTAAACCGCGGCATATAGTTTAAAAATAATTTCAAAAATGCCATTTAGGTTATTTTTTTAATGAGGATAGGCCGCGGTTTGTTGTGAAACCGCGGCATATAACCATATTATACCGCGGTTAAGTAGTGAACCGCGGTAGATTCTCCAGTCATGGTTAAAAAATAAAACTTTGGAACAATATTGTCGTGTTCGCGCAGAAGCTCGCTGGAGTTCGCGTTTTCTTCTCCCGCCGACCAGCCATCTCAGTTCCCTCGTTTCTTCACCGTTTAAACTCGAAATTGTTCAGTCATTTCCCATTTTTGACGATAAGAAACAGTTTTAACCGATCAAAATCGTTTGAAACGCCTCTCATTCCTCTCCGCTGCCATTCCCCATTGTTGCACCAAGCTTTTGCGCCGCCCCTGTTCCAGGTATTTATGCCCTTTTGCATTTTTAACATGATTTCTTCATTAGTTTTTGCATAATAACAATTGCTATAGTTTTGGTAATGTATGAAATTACTATAGTTTTGGTAATGTATGGTATAGTTTTTGCTAAAATTTTGGTAATGCACGAAATTGCTATAGTTTTGGTAATGTATGGTATAGTTTTGGTAATGTGTGTTGTAGTTCTTGCATTATTTATAAACCTTAAAGTATTATTCACTAAGTTTCAATGATATGTATGAAATTGCTAGTTTGATTTTTAGTAGCTTATCTTTTTATGTAATATTTAGGAATATGGATCGAAATTGGATTAATTTACCACGTATTAGTGCTGAGTACGAGAGAGGTGTAGAGGAATTTATACAATTTGCGCAACGTAATGAGGGGAGAACTGATGATGAAGTGAAGTTTAGATGTCCTTGTATGAACTATTTGAATGGGAGAAAGTTGAACGCAACTCAAATTAGAGAACATCTTATATGTGATGGTTTCCTAAGATGCTATACAACATGGATATGGCACGGCGAAGAAATGCATTTTCCCACTCAAATAATAAGTATTGTCATTATACATACTACATTAAACTATTTAAAGAATAATGGTGTTTTGTAATGTTACAGGACGTCTTGGTTGAGCAGAGCTCCCAAGGCCAATTCACTCCAGAGGGTCGCCAGGATATTCTTGCTGCTGCGATTGGACGACCTGAGCACCTTGGACGTGTACGTGCTGCAGGTCCTAGAGTAGGAATTAAAGATTATTTTGGGAGCTCTTCTCGTCAGCCTTCATATTCATACAGCGATACACAAAGGATGACAGAAGAGATCACAAAAAAGGTCCGAGAAGACCTTAGAGAGGAGATCAGGGCCGAGGTGAGGGCTGAATTCCACGTCATGTTCCAACAGCAGTTTCAGAGCATGCGCCCGGTGCCGTCTCCTATAGAGGAACATGTTATCCCTCCCCCTCCCACAGGTAAACTTAATAAACATTTATGTGCAATTATTTCTATCTTTTGTATAATCTAACATTTACTCTAACAGGGAGAAGCGGGAAAGGAAGTTATTCCGCATCAGCCATCCCAGAGGATGACATGGACGATGGTAGTCCATGTCTGCTATACATTTTAGAGGATACTGAGATGATGGTGGTAGCTCGTGGAACAGAGTTTAGGTCAGCGACTGTATGTCATGGTATGCAACTATTAGAGGATGAGGTGAAGGTCTCAGTGGATGAAATGATCATACCAGATGCCTCGGTTCCTCTGTCCACGGAAGAGATTTTCACTGTGGAACAAGCATATAAGTCGTTTATCACTTGGCCTAAATTTTTGGTTAAACCAGTTTCTGACCCCTCGGTATGAAATTCTTCTTTACACTTCTCAATTTTAAAGGTTTTTGATGTCAAAACTTGTCTTATCTTTTCATGTAACAACAGACGCAGACACAAGAGAAGATTCCTCTATCTGAGGATGACCCTCTTTCTTCATTGCATATACTTGCTGACATCCTTGATGATAAGCCTTTGGAGGTTGAGTATGATGCTAATGTATTTGGGACAGGCTCTGAGGTCCCAATATACCTTAATAGCCAAGATGTCCGTGAGCTTGCGTCGGGAACACAAGAGTTGAATATTTCAATTATTCAACTATGGACGATGTAAGTCTATGACCAATTATTTATATATAAAATTGATTTATATATCAAGTATCCTTATATCAAAGTTAATTTTTGATTTCAGGTATATGTCTGGGGTCAGTAACAAGTTGGGGCGTTCTGATGATTATGGATTCATTGATCCCCAATTAATTCATGAATCAAATGATTTTGACCAGATCAACATGAATCTGATAAGAAGTTTTGGAAGGGGCAAGAAAATATACTTTTTGCCTTATATATCCGGGTAAGTGAACTTTGTTAACATAATAATGTTCTATATGTGATTTTAATATTTAATAGTTACGTTATTATGAATTTCAGGCGCCATTGGCAACTTCTTGTTATGTCTATGCAAGACAACTATGCTTTGTGGTTCTGTTCATTGCACAGGCCTCCTCCCACACAACTCAGACAAGCAATTGATTGGTAAGAACCTCAATGTTTGGACTTTCTTTGTTATATAAATGAATGCTAAAACCTTTTTTTATATACAGTTCTATTCCAGCAAGTATAATGATGGGTGGGAGATCAATTGTTAATAGTAGAAAGATTGCTTGGATTTCTCTCAAGGTTTGACATATGCTAAAGCCATACTTTGTTATAATTGTTTTATTTTAATGTTATTCACTAACTATTATCAACTGTGATGATATATTGTAGTGTAACAGACAAAATGGGTCATATGAGTGCGGCTACTATGTAATGTATTGGATGACCCATATTGTTCGTTCTCACATCACAAGTCGCTGGGAAACGGTAATATTTAACTTTAACAAATTTTGATTTTTTTCCCAAATGTTGAATTCATATACACTAATTAATATGAATTGTCTTTTGCAGAGATTCAAGACTACTACACCAGTTCCTGAGAAGTCACTATTATTCATTAGGAACGCTGCTGCGAAGTATATAATTAGATTATACAATAGCCTTTAGATTTAAACATTGCATTTGATTAGATTGAATTTTCTTAGACTTTGAACTTTATTTGATGTTGAAATACATTTGAACATGTGTTTGTTATGTTCAAATTGAATTTGTGTACATGTTTTTATATGCAGGTCTGTTTTTGTGGTAGTGGATATCACAAAAACAGACCTGCAATTTTAAAAAACTGCAGGGGAATATGTCGCGATTTTAACCACAACCGCAGCATATAGTGTTTCGTTTTTTTTTAAAATGAGACATATGGCCGCGGTTAGTGCAAGAACCGCGGCATATACGGGAGTCTTTTGCCGCGGTTGAACCGTGACATATATGGACAAATTTTTTTTAAAAAAAATGGATTTAGGTAGCGGTTCCTTGGACAACCGCGGCATATTCCGCAAACCTATATACCGCGGGGCATAACCGCGGCCTAAAGTCTCTGACTTACTACCGCGGCTGAATATGCCGCGGATCGTAAACTGCGACGTATAGTGAAAAATAACCGCGGTAAAATCCCCTCGCTGCACTAGTGCCTATTTTCGAAAAATTAAAGCAATTAGGTCCTTGTGATTAGTTCCGTACTAACACTGTTAAAGGAGGTGACATGTGTCAGTTCCTGGTTTTTATGAATTTTTTAATTATTTTTATTTTTTAATTTTTAATTTTAATTTTAAAAAAAATGTCACGTGTCAAACTGATATTGTGCCACGTGGCAATGATAGTGTGACATGGTACTGACAATGCCACGTGTCATTGCATTAGTCTCAATTTGGTCCCTATAATTTTATTGTGTCTCAATTTGAACCCTGTATTTTTATTTTGTGTCAATTTAGTCTTAATTTTAAAAATTAAACAATTTTGTCCCTCCTCAAATTCAAACAAAATTTAAATTGCTTAATACCTCTTTTGGTCCCTCGAAAGGGGAAATGTTCAAATACGTCCTACCTTTTTTAAAAAGTTAAATAGGGTCCCAACTTGTGAAAAAACTATTCAATTTAATCATTTTCGGTCACTGCGTTAATTTTTTAACGGTGTTGCTGACAGCGTGGACTGAATAGAACGACGTGTCTATTATAGGTGAATACGTGGCTGTCTGAGGGTAATTTTGTGAAAATAAATAGAGATAAAGTGGCAGTGGTTAAAAATATAGGGGTTAGGGTTGCAGAGAATTCACGAATTGGGATTAAGCATTGTGGATGAACTGTGTTTAAATTGGGGTGTTCTGGAAGTTGAAATCTACAGAACGAATTGAAAAGTGCAAATCAAGTTAGTGTTTATGTTTTATAATTTTATGAAATTGTGTTATTGGATATGGTATCTGCGTCGTTGTCGCGTTTGGGGGGGGGTTAACTACGGGTTAAATTGTTGTGTGAAAAGTTGTCTTCTTTTGATGGTTGATAGTGGTCCCATAGGTCTTAGTTTAACTTAATTTAGTGGTCCCCGTTTGCATTTGCAGGGTTTGGGTAGGGATGTCTGATGACATGTTTCAGGTAGTGGTCTACCACAATGGGACCTTGATCAAAGAAGTCCCCTTTAAGTATATAGGCGGGGAGATAGTTTATTGGGACGTAGACCCCGATAAATGGTGTTATTTTGGAGTATTAGGTTCACTTAAACATCTGGGTTACATGGAAGTAAAAGAATTATATTACAATACCCATCATGTTTTACATAAGCTTGATGATGATAAAGGAGCTATGAACATGATGAATGTGGCTAATTATTTGGGGAAAGTGAACCTCTATGTTGTGCATGGGGTGGATGAACAACTATTGTAGAAAATTATGAGAATGAGATTCTTTACCTATGTGAAGGTCCTGTAAAGAGTGGTGAGGGTAGTGGCGTTGGAGGAGAAGCACATGTTGAGGGTGGTGATTAAGGAATTGGGGACATAGTTGAGGGTGCAGTGGAGGTTGAGAATGAGTATTTAGTGGATGTTGAGAATGAGGATGTAGTGGAGGTTGAGAACAAGGATGCAGTGGATGTTGAGAATGAGGATGTAGTGGAGGTTGAGAAGGAGGATACAGTTGAGGTTGTCAATGAGACTACAGTGGAGGTTGAGAATGAGGATGGAGTTGAGGTTGAGAACGATGATGCAGTGGAGGTTGTCAATGAGGCTGCAGTGGAGGTTCAGATTGAGGATGGAGTTGAGGTTGAAAGTGAAGAAGCAGTGGAAGTGGACAATGAGGATGTAGTTGAGGTTGAAAATGAAGAATTAGTGGAAGTGGACATTGAGGATGAAGTTGAGGTTGATAGTCAAGAAGAAGTGGAAGTGGAAAGTGATGATGAACCAGGAATGGATGATTTGAGTGGTGATGAATACGTGGTTGAAGACAGTGATAATGAAACCCAACAACAATGTATGGGTTTGTCAGATTCAGATTGGGAGTCTGATGTGCTTTTAACTCCTGAAAACAGTGGAAGTGAGGAGGATGACAACAAGGATAGAGTATTTGTAGGTCCTTTTTCAAAATATTCAAAACAGAAGTCCATGGCAGATTACAAGTGGGAAGTGGGCACCATTTTTAGCGACAAGGAAGACTTTAAGGATGCCATTAGAAGGTATGTTGTTCATGCTGGGAGGGGTCTAACATTTGTGAAAAATGATAACCATAGGGTGAGGCTGAGATGCATGGGTGGCCAAGGTTAGTGCCCATGGATAGCTTACTATGGGTATTTGCCATCACGCAAAATTTGGCAATTGAGGAAGATAATTGATACTCATACTTGTAGTAGGCAACTTAACATTAAACTGATGAATGCTAAGTGGTTGAGTCAAGAAATAGATAGGTTTTAGTTGACAATCCTAATTTAAGGGTGAATGACATTCATACTAAAGCATTTAGAAAATGGAATACAAATGTGTCAATATCAAAGGCACGAAGGGCAAAGTTAATTGCCACAAGACATGTTGAAGGAGATTTCAAAGAACAATATAAAAGGATCTATGACTATGGACATGAGCTGTTGAGGTGTAACCCAGGGTCAACAGTTCAGATTAAAGTTGACCTTGATAATGGTGACCCAATCTTCCAAAGAATGTATGTTTGTCTCAAAGCTTGTAAAGACAGTTTCATAAGCTGTAGGCCCATTATATGTTTAGACGACTATTTTTTGAAAGGTTATTACAAGGGGGAGCTGCTTACTGCTGTTTTTTGAAAGATTTTTTGAAAGGTTATTACAAGGGGGAGCTGTAGGCCCATTTATATTCATATACATTTTTCATTTATCTTTATTGTTGACGTGCTTTATGTATTTCAGCTGGTCTGCACGAAAGATTTTTGAGGTTAGGCACACTTCAGCCGTTGGGAACAAGTTCACACTAGACTTGGACACTAAAGAGTGTAGCTGCAGAAAGTGGATGATTAGTGGCATCCCATGCTGTCATGCAATTGCAACAATGAACTACTCAAATGTTGATCCAGAGAATTTTATACCCACTTGCTTCACAAGATCAATATATGAAGAGGCGTATGCCTCCATAATTTTTCTAGTCAATGGCCACCTACTATGGGAAACTACAAATTGCAATGATGTACTACCACCAGTGATGAGGAAGTTGCCTAGGAGGCCAAAGAAAAAAAGGAGGTTGGAGGCATGGGAGCTAACTAAGGATGACACTCAAATGCGTGTTGGTGGGCATAGGAAAAAATGTAGCATTTACCATCAGAGGGGGCACAACAAGAATCACTGCCCTTTACGGCCCCAGCCAGCAGCAACAACCCAGCCAGCAGAAACAACCTAGCCAGCAGAAACAACACAGCCAATGGACGAAACATAACCATCACAGCCACCTTCAAGTTCCCAAACCCCTCTACCATCACAGCCACCAAGTCCCCAAACAACACGTCCAACAATGTGGAGGACAAAATTAGATGTCAGAAGAAAAGATAGTTAGATGAATTGGATGTATTATGTACTCTCATTAAGAACTTCATGTGTTTACTTTGATGGTGATGTATTATGTATTGTTATTTAGATCAATTGGATGTATTATGTACTGTCTTTATTTTGGTCACAAGATGAAATGATATTTTGATCATGTACTGATAATATTTATGTATGCTAATGAAGGAAAGTGCTTTGATGATATTTTGGTCATAACATGTACTCATAACCTGTACACATATTTTGGTCATAACTTGTACTTAGATTACTTATTTCTACACAAAGTGGTAATATGTATGTTTTGTCATCATCATATACATTATTGGGTTGACCTATGTGAATATTTTTAAAGCAAATGGGGGAATAATTCGAACATTCTCTATTGAATTTAACTCATTAAAATAGTCAATGGTACGTCATACATTGCATTAATGATCTTACACCAATCAAAACACCTTCACATTGCCAACCTACTTTTTTCAACCATCCAAATACATTACATGAACGTAAACAAAACATAAAACAAACACCCAATTTCCTTATCTAACTACATCAAACCAAACAGAACCTGAATATCACAAGGTCCAACGCAATACACACACACAAAGCTACAACTAACAACTTCATCCTTTTCTGCAAATCCTTCACTGCATTTTCCAGCTCACTTATCCTCCTCACAATTGTGCAATATTTTTCATCAACGTTCTCTTCAGAACACCACTTGAAAAAGTTACAAGAGCTCCCTTGAAGATCCACCTTGTTATCACCAAGTCAAGGAATCTATCAACAAATCCATCAAGTGAAGAAAACATAAACTCAGAAAGGTATACTTCAAACCTTGTAATGAGGAAATCTCCGAAAATTTCTCCCATCATTCTTCATAGTTCTCGCGACTTTGGTTACAACAATATCACCATAGTAACAAGTAGGGATTATCCCAATTCCCCTCCAACCACCACCATGGGACGAACGAGAAGATCCTTTGGCCTAACTTTTCGAAAATGAACAACACCCTTGGGAAGAAGCCATTCCTATCTCGCCCTAGACACTTTCCTCACCTCAAAGACCAAGTTCTCTGCAACCCAAACCCTAACCCCTATTTTTTTAACCTCTCTATTTATTTTCATAAATTTACCCTTAGACAACCACGTATTCACCTATAATAGACACGTTGTTCTGTTCAGTCCACGCTGTTAGCTGCACCGTTAAAAAATTAACACCGTGACCAAAAAGGAGTAAATTGAACAGTTTTTTCACAAGTTGGGACCCTATTTAACTTTTTAAAAAAGGTAGGACGCATTTGAACATTCCCCCCTTTCAAGGGACCAAAAGAGGTATTAAGCCAAATTTAAATTGTATATAAATCTTAATAAATAATTTTTAAAAAATTGATATTTTTATTAAATATTTTTAACAAGATTAAGTTTAACAAAATTGTATATAAATATTAAGAAATTATATTTTTGGCCTTATGTCATAATGTGCCCTTTTATTTTCCTTAGCAATCCATTCTGAAAAATCCTCTAGTTTGGTCTTTCCATTTTCAATCTTGGTTGATTCATAGGGACCATTGATGACAGCCATCTCACACACCCTTGTCTATTAATTCCAAAAAGATTTTCATCCTAATTTTCTAAAAGGGATAGTTCTCACCAGCAAACAGTGTTGGCCTGTTTTTGGAAGGCCCTTCACCAAAGGTTTGATACCAATTGTTAAAAATGTAGCCTTTATATCTCAAACCAGGGGGATGAGGTAACGGGGGTTGTGCGGTGTGAATTGGGTTTTAAAAACTTTCACAAATTCTTTGAAATCTTTAATCCTTAAATCTCATAACAAAGGTATTTGAATCAAGCAAGAATGAAAGACAAGAATCAAGATAAACACACACTAAGATTTATATTGGTTCAGTTCTTTGAATGAGCCTACATCTAGTCCTCCTTCAACAACCTTAGTTGAAGGAAAAACCACTAATAAAGAGTTTGGTCAAGAATACAAAATATCAAACTCAATTTGTATCCTCACCAACACTCAAATACAAATCAAACTAAGAGAGGATCACAATATTGTCCTCAACCTTGCCTTCCCAGCAAAGGTTACAAGTTAACAACAATACAAATGGAATCTGAAAGCACACTCAATAGTGTAGATATTACAAATATTGTAGCTTGCTTGATGCTTTAGAGAGTTCCTTGTAATCTCCTTCACAAATCTTGCTTGAAACCTCCAAGAAACCTTTTTGCCTTGTGCTTGTACTCAAACTCAAACAATTATTAATATATTGCAAAATGAATTTTGTGTTGCGTCAAGTTTCAAAATTAATTTATATAGAAAATCACATTCTTTTGCAGTTTAATTGATTAGGTTAAAACCTTAATCGATTTGGAAAAATATTTTGTTTTTATTAATTAGGTTACTAATGCAATCTATTAAAACACCTAGTTATGCTTTGTTTTGTTTCTTCTGTCTTATTTTAACATATTAGATTACTAATATAATCGATTAGATTAAAGTTTCTATTTTAATTTATTAGGGTACTAATGTAATCGATTAAAACAGATAGTTTTGCCCTGTTTTGCTTCATATGAGTTATGACTTACTTTAACAGTTTTGCCCTGTTTTAATTTATTAGGGTACTAAGCCAATTTCACTTATAAACACATGATATATGCATCTCATTATTCTCATATGATTTTAAGCAATTGTTCTATCAAATTTATTTTGCAAGAGAGAACTTATTAATCAACTCATCACCAAAAAACTTTTCACCAACTTGTAGAGACCAAAGCTCCCCCTTTCAACATCCTAGACTACTTGATCCAAAATTATTCCTATTCTAGATACTCCATAATGACCTAAGATGGTCCAAGAGAGAGAGAGATAATCTAGACTCATGTTTCACAAAACGACTTCAATCTTTCTTAAAAGTGTTTGACCATAGTTAGGGGGTATATCATAAACGGTAGACTATAAACTAGAGTAGTGATTTTCGACATATGAGAACGCGACAGACCAAGAATGAGACTATTGTTGTTTGACAAAAAAACACATAATAGAAAATGAAGACAAAATCGAAAACTCATCATTCCAAAAAGAGAGAGACAACTGAGCAACTTGTGATTCAATGAACGCAGAAATAAAAAACAAAGAAATTAGAATTTCTTTTCTAGCTCAAACATAGAGTAGATTTTTTTTTAAATAAATGAATTACGGGTTAAGTGAACTTGACTTGAATATGCATAACCTATTAGTTGAATGAATCCAACCCATTTCCCCTTATAATTAAACAAAAAATCAATTTCTCAATCAACCCGATTCAAATCCTCCGAATTAACAAACTAATTCTGACTTATTATCATTACATACATGGAATGAGATCTATTATCATATCTTACTGTATACTATTATTTGACATTATATACGATTAAAAATAAATATAAGTTGCCACAGTCGGTGAGTATTATTTTGATTAATTGAGTGTGTATATATATATATATATATATATATATATATATATATATATATATATATATATATATATATATATATATATATCTTTCTGATAAATATTTTAGCTTAATTTTTTTTTGTATACTTTTCAACTCGTGTTTCTTTTCTTCTTCTATTCATTCTGTATATCAAGTTTTTGATTCATGCATTTACTTTTCCATGATTTTACATTGTTTTTTTAATTTATGTTTCACGTGTTTACATTTCAAGTACTTTTTATCTTTTTGACCACTTTACTAAATATCTGACCTCTTTCTCTTTCTAACATGATTTCTTAAAGTTTTGCATTTACAATCTAAGCTCTTGTTACATTCTAACGACATTTTTTTCCCTTTGCATTTTGTTAATTTTAACCTTTATTCTGTACAATTTTGAATTAATCTGATTTAATATTTTTATTCAAAGCAGTTGACTATGCATGATAAGCCTTTTAAATGTGGAAATTGTTGATATATCAATGTCTCATCATGAAGATTTGAATGAACTGATCTTGAGATTCGATTTGCATCTTATGTACTTTGTGATTGCCACATTAATTGGACTAATAATTTATAATTAAATTGTTTAACCTCATCTTTAGTAGGATAAAGTAATCAACTCCTCATCATAATTTGAATTACTCAATAACCACATCGCATTCAATTCAGTTATTTGTTCTTATTTCTTCTAATCATAGTATTCACTTTTTTTTTCTCACATTTGTTATCAAGTGTGACTAAATACTTTTGAAACAAAAAATGTGACTCCTTTAACACTTCGTCTCTAATGGTATTGGAGGAAGGACCATTTCGATAAACAGATATATAACCATATGCTTTAAATTAATAAAGTCTCTATTTAGTGTTTACCTATTAATTAACCTTTTCTATCTTATATTTTAATTTGATTTCTTTGTCTTGAACACTTTGCAAAACTCAATTGTTTACACTGTAATTATTAGCCATATGAACAGAGAGAAGGATTACTTACCACATCAACGACTCTGTGAGCGTCACCGTCAGCGTGAGAAGAACGAACTAGGTCATTGTCACTGTCACTGACAAACTCTATGACTAAACGCGACACAATGGTGAGTGAGATGAGAGTGATTAGAGTGAAGACAAACAATGTTGAAACTCAGCGATGAACGACGAAAAGGGAGAGTTTTCGTGAACTCTATCCAACACCACTAAAAGAAGGTAAAAAATTTTAGTGGTGGTTAGGTCAAGTTCGAGAAGTGACAAAATTCGGAGGAGAGAGTGGCTTAAGAATGGGAAAATAATTTTAGTTTTTTTTTAATATTTAATTTTGTAGATCCGTATGTAAAATCAGTAGGTAATTTTTTTTTTACATACGTATAGATTCTATACCATTACATACGAATTTTATCCTTTAAAAATATTCCTACTCTAAGGCGCCAAATTTACATACGAATTTTGCATACAAAAAATCAGTAAGTAAAACTCAGTGTGTAAATATAGGTAAATGACATACATTTTTCTTATAGTGACTATGACATCTTAGCTAGGCTGACATCTCAAAGTAAATCGATCATGTGTAATCATATGGAAAATATTATTAAGAAAGAAAATTAATAACAACAAATCATGGAGACATAAACAGTACATAACACGCTTCCTTCTAAAGAAGCTAAAAAACTATATGAACATAAAAAGTTTATACCTATTATGAAAAAAATCAAGAGCAATCCTTTATCGCATAATATCATACCATATATACTGAATTTATCTTTCAATCCTAAAGAAACTTTCCTCCTTAAAAATATAAGAACATTTAAACTCAATTTTTTTACATAGCTCTAAATATTTTCTCCATATCCTCATATGAGACCAAAGAACAATTTATAAATAAGAAAAACGTTACATAAGAGTACATACTCACTTTCCAAGCAAACACAATTAAAGTCAACCCTTAAATAATGATCAATAGAAAAAATAGCTCTTATATTTAACATATTAAGAAATTTCGATGCCTAAAAATATAGAGACACTACCAATATATTCATTCATACTACATATAAAAAAGTTAGCTCAAGTTGCATTATCAAGACTTTTATGAGTTCCATTAACAATATTCACCTTAATCCAACTAACGTTCGGTAATTGTTAAATGACTTGTATATGAGAAGTGTTTCGGTTATGGGGTTGAGTCACTGAACACCTTTACAATTTGTCCTTTCCTGTCGCTCGGTCTCACTCCTTGTTCTTCTGTTTGCTCTCCCGCCCGGAGGTGTACCTGTTAAAGGCGCTCTGATGCCAAAGTCAGTAAGTGAATCATTCGGTAATCCAATACGACAATGTGATGGTAATAAATACACAATAAATGTCATCACCTACCTCTTACCTTTTACTTATATTTATAGTTTTTGGGTGTGGGCCTAGGATTAGCGATATTTTAATCTCGGCCCAACCCCGGTCCAATACCCTTAAACATGATTTACCTTAATCTCCTTAGGATTAGTCGTTCTCTATTGTAGGGTCGTCCGTCCTTGCCGGGCGTTCCTGTGAAAGCTATTTTCGTACGACCGGTCATACAGTGCAAGAAGTATTTCTTCCGAGTCTAGTGGTCACATAAAAAGATTTGAAATGAAAAGATATCAAAAGATCATGTACACCATTCTTCATATGCTTCATAGAATAATTATCTGTCAATCTTACATATTTTTTAATAGTGTGTATCGTAGTTTGCAATGAAACACTTTGTCAAAATATGTCAAAATTTCTCATCCACTGAATCATCCAAACAGTTTAAGTTACAATAATTAGTCAGATGAGTTTCAACACAGAACTCCATGGGAACTTAATGAAAACAATTAAACAAGTCATAGACAACCAATACCAAATATACAACAACTTGACATTCAAAGAAAAGATGTTGAATGAAATCTTTTTTTCCTTTTAATGAGAACACATGGAGAATAAATTCAACCCTCTACTTTGTACCATTTCATCAATCCAAAGCCTCTTATGTAGAAGTTTCCATAAATAGACATTTTCAATGCAGAAATAAAAGTAGGCCAAATTAACTTCCCCTAATCCTTTGGAGCGTCAATAATAAAGAAAAAACATCTTGCTACCTTTTGATTAAGAAGAATCCCATAATCCTTAAAAATCAAATTAGGAATATCTTCAGAGGGAGTAACTCGAAGATTGTGTATATTGCAACTAAAAAATTTCACTTTGGAAAGAAGGTAGAGTTGAGAATAGTGCAACTAAAAAATCCCACTTGATTACTATTTTGCCCTAAGTATGCAACTATAAGCAAATCTCTAAGCCAACTGTACAATATATGATTTATTCTCCACTTTAAAGTTTGTCTCATTCAGACCTACCTTTGCTTTTGAAGAGCATATTTTAAACCAATTAACCATGACCAACCCCTGTTTGCTAGTGTCTTAGTTCAAGTAAAATTTCTCATTCATTTATCAATCTCCCTTATCAATATATTAGGTCATTTATAAACATAATTGTAAGAAAGAAAACCATAAAATAACATTATTAACAAGTTGTATTCTTCCCATTATACTAAGAATTTTACCTTTCGAAAGAAGTCAATTTAGATCTCACCTTATCCACTAAAGGATGTAAAAAATGGGATTTATGAGCACCAAGAAAAATAGGAACTCCAAGATAAGAAAAGAGAATTGATCCTTTGTTATAAGCTAAGACAAATTTAACACTCGTAATAAAATTAGATGTAGAATCAACTGAATAATAATAACTCTTTGAATGTTGATTGACTCAAACAAGAACCATATATAACCAAAAACTTCATAAGATTGTTTAAAGAATTACTATTAGCTCTAAAAATAAAAGAAAATATATCATCCACATATAAAATATGTGATGTAAAAGAAAAGCCTTACACCTCTGCTAGGCATAGACAAAATTTGTTTATTAACAATCATGGATGTGTTCCCTCTACTAAAACTTCTTCAGCTAGTAAGAAAAGTAGAAGAGACAATAGGTCTCCCTACCTAACAGCTCTATTATAAAAGAACTATCCAATTTCAGTTTACTCTTATGGGAAGCATGTCATAATTCGTGATCATTTAAATCCAAGATTAAAATGTACTATGAAACCAAACTCCTTCAAAACTGTAGCAAAATGTTCCAACTAAGATTGTCAAAAAAATTTGCAATATCAATTTTAAAAGGCACATTACCACCTTTAACTTTTCTAGAAAGCTTATTTATTTCTTCAAAGACAATACATATATACTTTTTACTATTTTCCTCTTAAGAAAATCAAATTGGTTCTCAAATGTAATCTTATTGACAACAATTGCCAACCGGTCTACAGGAAGTTTAGAAATAAAATTTTGGCTTAATTAATAATTAGTTCCTATATTTTGATTTATAATTCACTTCTGTCGCTATACTTTTTTATCCAATCCGATATTTGTTAAAAATATTTAATTTGGTCCATTTTATTAAATTTACATTAACTCCATTTTGAGTGACTGTCACGTATTTAAATCTCATTCATCTTCTATCTTAGAATTATTTTAATTTTGTTTTTCATTTTTTTTCCTCCACCTTCTTCCACCTCCCACTAGCTTCCCCTACCGCTCACCATCTTCCTAAACATCAGACAACTCCAATAATACACTGTTTAGACAACTTCAAAAACACAATGTGTAGACCACTATCATCTTGTATTTTATATCTTCTAGAATACTTTATTTCTTCTTTAAGTTAATAATTTCAAGTTCTCTAAGTCATTGAAAAATCTCCAATTATCATGCTAGTATTGTCTATAGAGTCATTAGACCATATTTCAATATATCATTTATAGACTATTTATATGCTTGTTCATGTTTCAACTACACAAAATACAAGTTAGAATGCTCAGAAAACATTTATGCATTTTATCATATACTCAAAACTTAACACATGGATTATTCATCAAGCTGTTTAAAGAAATTTCATATACTAGAGTACTCTGTAATTGAACTCACTTACCTTGAGCATATAGTATATTTTATCTATCTAACCGTCTATTATCTGACATGACTTAAAAAGACTAATTTTAATGAAGACTTTATTTAAAGCTTAATCCATCTCATGTGTAACAAATCCCAAGATAAAATACTATACGTTAATTCAATTGTTTTGGAAGAAAATTAAGATTAAGAATTCCAAATTTGCTAGAATACATATATATATATATATATATATATATATATATATATATATATATATATATATATATATATATATATAATATTAAATAGGATTAAAATTATAACTACACATTATCAGCCAATTTCACGTGAAATCAATAATTTTACTTCTTATTGTTCGCTTATATTGTTCAACAGCCTAAAAAGGTTATTTTTTTGTAAAAATATCAAAGTGCTAAAGCTTTAAAGTTTTAAATTTTAAATTTTGTAATATGTTTAAACAACTTTTCAATAAATACCTTTAAAAAGAGACACATAAAATAAATTTTGTTAGTTAAAATTAATATATGTTCTAAATACAAAAATTTACAGAAGTTGTATAACATATCCTCTTCAAAAGTAAATTAATTTTTTTAAAAATTTTATAAAAAAATAATCTAAACAAATCCATCCTGAAAATACAATTGAAAACCATAAAAACCGATCCAAAAAATTCCCTGTACACTGTAACATCAACTCTTTCCCAACGATAAACAGATAACTGCTGATGTCACTACTTGACGTCCCCTCTTTCGAGAAGTTCATGATCTCACAGCTTCTGCACTTAGTCCACACACACGTAGCTTAATTTATGTTCCAAACCCTTCTCCCTAACCGCAATTTTTGTTCTTGGCCCTTGAAGAACTTGGGAGTCAATTCATGGATATATTTAGAACGACAACGTTTGCAATCAAAATTTAAGGACAAACATGATTCATTAGTAAAAACAAAATTCGGTTACTATAATCGCTATTTGTAGCACAAGAATCGAGTATGTAAGCTTTGTTTTCTTTAACCATGTTATTAGTGTAATTATCAGTCTTTGTTAAAAATCTTGAACAGACACAAAATAATTATTTATTTTTTGACATGATTTATTTTATCTATTAAATAAGATAAGCAATGAATGTTGGTTGGATACGTGTGCATGAGCAACCGAGTCTAGTCACATTCTGCATGCAAAGACCAGAGGACACGAATTTTCCCAGTAACAGCTAGCAAAGTTAAACATGAACATCAGCAAAGTTGGCTAAATCTTTATTCAGTGGTCCAATATATACACAAAGGATTAGCTAAATTTAACTAGCAATGTCTGTAGCATGCATAGCGTTACACCTGTCAACAAGGTTTCAAATTGGAGCAACCACTGTGTCGACACTGCAACTGCGAAATTTCAAGATAATTGCAGAAGAAAAAAAAGCTGACGCAGTGCTTACCTGTAATCATGAACATCTCCGTAAACGCAAGATCTCTGTCATAATTATAGCTGCACAGAACAAATTTAAAATTAGATAAAAAAAAAATCCATTATTTTCTGGAGCGTGCAAAAATGTTTGATATGTGTTAATCGCAATTGATGTTATGTAGTAAGATATTTATTACATAAAATATCTTAGGTATTATATTTATTACATAAAATATCTTAAACGGTTAAGATATTTATAAGTAACTAATCACATTTTTAGGTAAGGTGGTTATTTTTATTTTGCTTATAAATACAATGACAGGGCAAAAGTTCAGGTACGTTCTCTCTATGTCTAGAGACCCTAAATAATATTTCAGAGCAGTATCATAATCACTCTCTTGAGAGCTGAGGCTCCATAACTCACATCTGACTTGAGCGTCAGAGTATCTTTGCAAGTACCTCCCCCTCCTTTGACGAGTATGAACAACAACAATTGGAGAAGAGCAAGCATCCCAGACAGCTAGGAGCAACAAAGACACACCAGACAACATTTACACCGAAACATTTTGGCGCCCACCGTGGGGCCGAGTGCCATCCCAAAGAAGCCACAAGAGGAGCCTCGGCCTCCACGAATCATTTCTTCGGATAAAGCTACTCCATCAAGACGAAGCTGCCGCATCATCGCAAGGATTCTCCCCGTGAGCCATTAACGCCACTGTAAACACCTTTGCGAAATCGTGCCTCTTTGCGGGTCAGACCCAGCGCAGAGACCGCCTCCAAATCAGGTTCGTCCATCAGCCTCCGTCGCGCCACCAGACACCGCTGTCACAGGGGAACCGTTAATTCATCCCCATCGCCTCCCAAATACGATCACGCTGATCCTACGACAGTGGTGGAGACCACCGAACTCCTGTCCATGATGCTTCTCAACAAGCCGCCGTGTTATGCGGTGAACAGCCCCATGAAGCACTGATCGCCGCACTTGTATTCTTTCTCCGGGGAGCCCTCCGCCAAGAAGCTTAACCAGGAGGACCTCTCCCATTGTGGCTTCTCCTCCGTCCCCATTCCGCCCAACCTCAACCCCCCGTCCTCCGCGGCTACGTTTCCAACCCTCCTCCAAAGAGAGGATCCGGGCTGCCACTTCTGCAGCTGGGCGGCAGGAGGAGTGCCACCACAAATCCACCAGTCCATCCCAAGCCTGGGGACTCCATGGTCTTCGATCACCTTGGATCGCGGCTTCCGTCGACGACAACCTCAGGATCGGCCGTTCCGCAGTGTGGCTGATTCTAGGGTTTTTTGGGGCAGAAAGGGATTTTATAGAGAGGCGAGAAGAAGACGGTTGTCACCCAGGGTAAACCCTTTCGGTGTCTTGCCAGACCCATTCTCCACGTCTTCCGCAACCCTCGCGCAATCCACGCGTCGTTCGGTTCTGCCTCCACGTCATCCAACCCAAATTCTATTCCCCAAACTTCAAACTCCGAACGACCTTCGACCATTTCCTGTTCGACCACCAAGAACGAGCCGCACTCCATTGTCGGTCATCCATGACCTCAAATACTCCTTCATTCGGCAATTCGGATCCACCAGCGTTCGGTCATTCGACCAAACTGATGCTCGGTTATTGAACCTCAATGACGTTCGGCCGCTTGCTCTCAAACGTTTCGGCATTCGATCTCACGGACGTTCGGCCCTACTCATGATCGGCCATTTGACCTAACGGACGTGCGGCTACAAGCGTCCAGCAATCAGCCTCACCAACGTTCGGCCTTTCGAATTCATTGACGCTCGACCATCCATGGCCACGAGCGTTCCAGCGTTCGGCCGTTCGACCCCACTGATGTTCAACCATTCGGCCTCCCTGGCGATTAGCCATCCAGCCTCCCTGGCAATCAACCATTCGGCCTCCCTGGCGATCAACCATTCGACCTCCCTGGCGATCAACCATTCGGCCTCCCTTGCGGTCAACCATTCGGCCTCGCTCACGTTCAGCCACTCCCATTCTTCCTCATTGACGCTCGCTCAATAACCTCAATAGCGATCGTCCAAAAATGATCGTCCAAGACAACGATCTTGTCATCCTCTAAAGGTCACCCATCCAGGTCGACCATCAAGAACGAGCCGCACTCCAAGGTCGTCCAACGTTCGGACGCTTGGACTCAACTGTTCGACCATCCGTCTCACTAACGTTCGTCAACTCGGTCTCCAACGGTCAGCCATCCGTGGACTCAACCGTTCGACAATCCATCTCATCGATGTTCGGCAGCTTGGCCTTGACCGTTCGACCTTTCTTATTGACGTTCGGTCTCTAGCGCTCGGCCTAACGTGCAACTCGGCCGCTCGACAACCTATGTGTCGACCGTTCACACAGTCCTCACGTTCGACCTCACATGTCGCTCGGCCTCTACCGCTCGACCATACATCGACACGAGCGCTCCAGCATTCAACCATACTCTTGTTCAGTCTCCTGACGTTCGGCACCTCGGCCTCACTGACGTTCGGCCATTCGATCTCTTTGACGCTCGGCCTCGAGCATCCAGCATTTGGCCTAACTGACGTTCGGCCGCCAGGTTTACAACTCGACCGAACGGTCTCACCTATATATTTTATATATATCTTATGCAGGTCACAGTAGACGGTCAACCGAAAACCGAGCGTTCTACTATCTAAAACCGATCGGCCTTACAACATAATCTGTTTTTTATGTTAAAATTTTCCAAACCTGGTACATGCATTGGTTTGTCTCGCTACTCTTTTTTCTCTAATTCTACAGTGCAGATAAACACATCTTACATGCATAGGTGGACACCAGAGATTCGTCCATGCTGAAGCACTCAAAACCGGGAAAACACTCCTAGACCTGGTAGATGTTCGCCCTAGAACACCCAGGAGCATTGAAAAAAGGGATACACTCCCTCTGGTAGTTGTTCGCCCTAGAACACCCAGGAGCATTGAAAAAAGGGATACACTCCCTCTGGTAGTTGTTCGCCCTAGAACACCCAGAACATCAACCGCTCGACAATCCATGTCCACGAGCGTTCTAAGGGATACACTCCCTCTGGTAGTTGTTCGCCCTAGAACACCCAGAACATCAACCGCTCGACAATCCATGTCCACGAGCGTTCTAAGGGATACACTCCCTCTGGTAGTTGTTCGCCCAAGAACACCCAGAACATCCACCGCTCGACAATCCATGTCCACGAGCGTTCTAAGGGATACACTCCCTCTGGTAGTTGTTCGCCCAAGAACACCCAGAACATCAACCGCTCGACAATCCATGTCCACGAGCGTTCAAACAGTCGGCCGTTCGGCCTCAAAGGTATTCGCCCTTTGATTTCAAGCGCTCGACAGCCCATGTGTACGAGCGTTCAAACAGTCGGTCGTTCGACCTCCCCTTTGATTTCAACCGCTCGACAACCCATGTGTACGAGCGTTCAAACAGTCGGTCGTTCGACCTCCCCTTTGATTTCAACCGCTCGACAACCCATGTGTACGAGCGTTCAAACAGTCGGCCGTTCGGCCTCCCTTTGGTTTCAACCGCTCGACCATCCATGGTCACGAGCGTTCAAACATTCTGTCGTTCGGCCTCGAAGGTATTCGCCCTTTGATTTCAAGCGCTCGACAGCCCATGTGTACGAGCGTTCAAACAGTCGGTCGTTCGACCTCCATTTGGTTTCAACCGCTCGACAATCCCTGTGTACGAGCGTTCAAGCAGTCGGCCGTTCGGCCTCAAAGGTGTTCGACCTTTGGTTTCAACCGCTCGTCAATCCATTTGTACGAGCGTTCAAACAGTCTGCGGTTCGACCTCAAAGGTATTCGCACTTTGATTTAAACCGCCCGACCATAGATAGCCACGAGCGTTCAAACATTCGGCCGTTCGACTTCAAAAGTGGTCGTCCCCTTGGCTTCAACCGCTCGTCAATCCATGGCCACGAGCACTCACGTATTCGGCCGTTCGACGCCGTTAATGTTGTCCATTCGGCCTCACATGCCACTCGACCTCTACCGTCCGTGGCCTCAAGCATTCAGCTTCTATGACCTTCGGCTATACAGCCTCTACCGCTCGGCCATCAGGTCCTCACGTTCAGCCTCACTCGTTCCCGCTTTTTTGCCGTTCGGCTTCACATCTTTTTGGTCCTTCAAACTCAACCGCTCGGTCATCCTTGGTTTGAAACGTTCAGACCACAGATGAGCAACAACCAGAAACACGCTCTCTAATACAGCGAATACAGCCTCCATCAAACTCATAAGTCCTATAGTTACCACGTCCGTAAAACAGAACCGTTAACTCGGACTTGGGGGGCATGTTATGTAGTAAGATATTTATTACGTAAAATATCTTAGGTATTATATTTATTACATAAAATATCTTAAACGGTTAAGATATTTATAAGTAACTAACCAAATTTTTAGGTAAGGTGGTTATTTTTATTTTGCTTATAAATACAATGACAGGGCAAAAGTTCAGGTACGTTCTCTCTATGTCTAGAGACCCTAAATAATATTTCAGAGCAGTATCATAATCACTCTCTTGATAGCTCAGGCTCCATAACTCACATCTGACTTGAGCGTCGTAGTATCTTTGCAGGTACCTCCCCCTCCTTTGGCGAGTATGAACAACAACAATTGGAGAAGAGCAAGCATCTCAAACAGCTAGGAGCAACAAAGACACACCGGACAACATTTACACCGAAACATTTGCATTCAAAGATTAGGATAGTTTCAACGCTACCTTGGATAAGGATAAAGATATTTTAGTTAGTTTCTAATTTTTGTCTTGATAAATTGGTAAAAGTTATTTTGGAATATTGTCTACATGACCAACTCACCAAGTCTAATATTTATATGTAGGCAGTAATCTTAATTAGAGTGAATCATTTGATCAGGGAGAGAAAGCGGGGGAGACTTTAACTAAACTTCATCGTTTATCAATAGAATAAAATATACAAATGTTTTATATTGGTTCACCGGTTAAGGTTACATTCTTCTCTAAGTTAACTTAGAGGATTTCATGAAATATTCAATGAATACATTTGTGTTTAACTTACTCCTGATTATGTAATATTATTCACCATTTCTGGTATCGCTAGACATTCTCAATGCAACTTATAATTTTAGTCTAGTTTAGTTTCCCCACTTCTGGTTTTGAAGTATTATTCACCACTAGCAAATAACCTCAAGTTACTATAGATCAGTTGAATATTCTCATCACTCATGGTTAATCAGTATTCGCACCACTCTTGGTACTAGACAACCACGCTTCGATTTTCTTGAGTATTCGCACCACTCCTAGTATCCCTAGGCATTCAAGTATCCACGATACCGCCTAGTAGAATTTCACTCACTCTTGGTTATGCAGTATTCTTCACCACTCCTAGTATCCCTGATCAACGAATAACATTCAATTACCCTAGATCAATTGAGTATTCGCATCACTCTTGGTACTAGACGATCTTGCCAAGATTTCCTCAACTCAAAAGGAGTTTAGTTGTAAGTGTTTTGATTCTCTCCAGAATTGCAATCAACGATTGTTTACAAGTTGCTCAGACTATTACTCTCATAGAGAAAATATGATTACAATTCAAAGCAGTTTAAACACTCGCAGGTGTTTCTCTCATAACTCTTTTTCTCTCATCTTACACAAGTAAGCAAATGATACAGTAAAGCACTAGAGCAATGCTTTTCTCTCTTCTCTCTAAATATAAGTAGATATTGCAATGAGGCTTGAGAGATCTTTTCCTTTGTTTCACTCTTTCACTTTCTCTTCTTTGTACAAGTGGATGTTCTGATAAAGCTTGAGAGTATCTTTCTTTTCTTGAGCTCTTATCTTTATTTGAGGAATTTTGATTTAATAGCTCAAAGAGATTTCCTTGCTCAATGGATGATGAGATATTTTTATATCTTTAAATTTTCTCTCTTCTTCATCATTTTTTCTTGTTTCTTTTTGTCTTTTATTTATACACCTTAATGATATAGTCGTTATGATGATGTTTGCCTTGAGATTTGATAATATGATAGTTTGACAAAGCTTGTTGATAGGCTGTCGTTGAAGCTATCAAATTAATACTACTTTTCAAGGGAACTTCAGTATTGCCAAGTAGTATTCAAGAAAGTAGATAGGGTTAAAGTAACCCTGAGTCGTCTCCCAACGAATACGGAATTGCCTTTTAATATTTGAATCTTATGAATGCAATGCAATGTTCAAGAATAAAAATGATGTTTGGAGAAGGTTTAAAGAACAAATAAGAAACTTAAAAACGAATATAATGAAATAGGCTAATTCCACTACTTTTCCAAGATAGATTCATCATCGGTTATTCACATATAATTGTTCAATTGATTATTATTTAAGTTTCAAATTAATTAAAGTACATTCTTAATTAATTTGAGGGCGATCATGCACTTAACCAAACTAAATTCTCAATCAAATGCAAAACCTTTCTAGATTATTCACAATGAATTCAACCAAAGTACATTCTCAATCAAATCCTATTGTGTTTAATCATGTCTATTCTTAAATCGCCTAACCAAATTAAAAACTAATCAATCAAAGTAAATTCTCAATTGATTATAGTTGAAATTATTACTACCAATCAAAGTACATTCTCAATTGATAGTAAAAACCATTTCATCATATGAAAGTTCCTAAATTAAATCAAAGTAGATTCTCAATTAAACCTAGAAATCCTAGAACTCATATAATCAATATGCATGTAGATTCAAACACATTAAGATGTAAAAATCTTTGTTTTTAATTTGATAAAGAGATGAAAGACATAGAGAGAAAACAACTTAAATCAATAATCAAAATAAACAATTGCATTAACTCAATCTAACCTCAGAATCCATAATGGAATTACAGCAGAATAGCCCTAGATGCTTAGCTCTCCATGAATGGAGTTGAATACAAGATGAAATAAGAGAGAGAAGTGGTGAATGAATGAATGAAGTGAAGTCCCCCCTGGGTCACTTTATATAGGGCTTGATTGGGCTTGGACTCTAAATATTCAGTTGACAGAATCTTTTATCTTATATCTTCCAAATAACTAAAAGATTTAGATAATTATAACATTATTTGGAAGATATTTTCTGTTGATATTCCCAAATTAAATTAATTCAACAACTGAATTTTATCTTTTAGCTTAAATGCCCTAAAATTTCTTCTATATGCACTTTAACCCCTTTTTTAATTTCTGAAATTGTAGGAAAGCCCCTCAGTTGACCACCTTGACCAGATTCAAACAGCATTGACCATTTTTTTCTCAAGATGATCGTGGCCAATGGAAGCTTGCCACGTGGCAGCCCTCTTTCTCACCCAATTAAGGTTTCAGATTGGGAAAGGGCTTCCCCCTTTGCTCCTGTGGCGGCTTTGACGGTGGAGGACGATGAAGTCTCGTGGTGGCTGCCATGGTTGTGCGTGAAGGAGATGGCTCTCGTTGATGATGGAGGTTGCGAAGTCCATGGATGAGAACAAACGCAGTGGCGACGTGGTGGCCATCGTGGCTGGGAGTGACTAGTGGCTGGCAATGCGGCGGCGTGGAGGTGGTAGTTGACGGCGCGTCCGCGGTGGCTAGGGTGGTTAGGGTTTGGATTTGGGAATTAAGGTTTCTAGGGAGATGATGATGATGTGGCAGATGGGGTGATGTGACAGCATGCGGTTGGTCTATTTGGTGTGCAGAGGATTAATGACGTGGCTGCTTCTTAATGGTTAGATATGTGTTTGGAGGATTTGGACACGTGGTAGAATCTGGTGGAGTTTGGCTTAGTATTTGGCCTGGTTAAGAGAATAAGGGTGTATGTAGGGAAATTGGGAGGTGCAAGGGTAAAAGTTGCATGTTTGGCCCATCTGTACATTATTTTCCAAATAAAACCTTATTTTGGGCCTTGAATTGCCATTTGGACCAATAGAACTTATAATTTTAGCTGCACAAATAAACGTAAGAACATCCAAGAATATTTTATGCGCTAAAACTCACTTTTTACGTCTCTTTAATTCCCAAACCCAACAATTCCAAATATCACAAATTCACTTAAAATCAACCATTTAAGCACAATTATCCCATCAAAAATTTAAACTTTAAGGCATAAATGTGGGCATAAATATGCACTCATCATACCCCCACACTTATCCTTTTGCACTCCTAGGCAAAATTGATTAATTCCAAGACTTTGTTCTGATTCATTTTATTCTATATTTGCATTTGGATCAAAAGAATGAACAACACCGAACATAGATAAATCATTTAGGCAAGGACATGCAAATGAAATCACTTTATTCTTCACACGAGTTGACCTTTTTGAATTCCCAAGAAAATCAAATATGAAAGATAACATTCAAGTCAAAATGAATCTATTTCTTCCCACTCTCTCAAGTGTTTTTGGCTTGTGTTTACACTCAAAATACCCATGTAAGTAGACACCATTGATATTTAGCAAGACTCTAACATTCACACACTTCAGAAAAAATGCAATTATTGATCATGAGGACTTTTTAAAGGTTGTATTGAGGCCAAGGCAAAGGTAGGAAATTTTCTTGGAATTTCTGAGCTTTTGAAATTGACATAGAAAGAGTAATGATATTTGATTTCAAAAACAAATCTATTTCTTGCTCTTTTAAGGAATATTTACTTTTCTTTCTTCTTTTTTTTTTTAAACTCCAACTTTTCATCTTCCTTTTTGCCTTTTTTATTATTTTGTGGGTGAGGTACTCACCCACACACTTATTCCTCACTTTACTTCTAACATAATCAATTACTCCTTCTTCTTTCCTAAGGTAAGGAACATATGATTTTTCTTCTTTTCTCATTTGACAATGACTGGAAACAAGAAAAATAGGCTTAAGGCTCAAAGAGGGTTCCAATGGATTAATGTTAGGACAAGTTTATTTGGCCAAGTAGCTAACAAAGAAAAGCCTCAATCATATCAAATCATGCATATTCACCTCAGTTGCACAACATAGAATCATGGTAACTATTACAGTATCAACGAAACATGGGCAAATCTCACAAGAAAAATAGGTATGGCACATGGTGGTCCATCCTTAACATTAAGCCCAAAACTCACATGGTTTCAAATTTCTTTCACAAAAGATTTAATCAGGAAATTCTCAAGTCAACTCAATCAGCAAATCATAAAAGCAATCCACTCATATCAACATGACTCATTTTTTTCTCTTGAATTCATGATCTTTCCAGTTACTGATTCAAACTCTCAAATCCAATGCAAATATTTATTAAAAACAAACAAAATAGGGAACAAAATTAATTGTTTCCCCACACTTAAACTATGCATTGTCCTCAATGTATGCCTTATATATAAAATGCAAAGAAAAAGTATGAGGGAACTTACCTCCTTCATGGTGGAAGGAATGTTGGAGTGGTCAAATTCACTCCATGGTGGAAAGAGGAGAAATTGCGAGGGTTGTGAGGATGGTAATGGAAGGTGAGGAAGGGAAGGAGCTACTTCACTGAATGAAGCAGTTGAAGGCGGTCGCTGCCACAGCTCTGAGGGACGGTGGCTCTTGGTCAACCCAAAATTCTAAATTGGCACTTCTTTTTCAATTGTAGACTGCACTTAATTTTATATGTATTGTCCACTTTGCCCTTAATTATATTTGATTTCCCCTCTTTGTACTCCAATTTTTAATATAAAATACATTTTACACAAGTTTTTAATGACACGTCATTTAAAACAATATCCTCAACATGCCACGTAACGCCATTTTAAACGTCGTTTGTCTAATTTGACGAAAAGCCTTTAATTGCTTCAATTTTACAAAAACAAGGACCCAATTGAGACGCCGAAAAAGAAGAGGACCTATTTGAGATTCTGGACAAAAATAGGGACCTACCGAAACATTAAACCTAGAATTTACTAATAAGAATTTAATTCATAAATTTTTGGTCATTAGTAGACTATCGATAATTTTGATTACCGATGAATTTTAAGTATTACTGATGAATTTGGAAAGTCGATAATATTAATTTTTCTTGTAGTCTGACTTGCAAAATACACATTTCTCATTAATTTTAAATTTAATTAATATGATAATTTTTATATTTATATGGGTTTAATAAATGATATCAAATGTAATACATATATTATTGAGTGACATCTAATGAAGATCTACAATCAAAATACATATTAACAAATAAAAAAAATTAAATGACAATTTCAAAAAGAAAATTGTTGTTAGTTCTTAATATTTTATTACTAAGAGGAATTGAAGGTACATTTTGTGTCATCATTTCTTTCAAACCTTTCAAGCTAATTTTATAATTCTAAAGTGTTAGCAGAAAAAGTTAAACATATAATATCTTTCATCCTTCTGGTAAATGTTGAAATAGTGTCATGTACAATCAATATATGTAAATTCAATTAATAATTACTAATCATTAATTTATACACTACAAAAAAATTGTTTATTATCAATGGTTTGTTATCGATGGGCTATGATCCATCAGTAATTGTGAATTACCAATGGAATTATCGATGAACGATATTGTTTTATTTATTAGCAGATAATGTGTTGGTGATTTAATTTATCGTCAGTAAGTTCTTCAATCAAAATTAGGGTAATCCATCCCCCAAATCCACTTCCAATCTAATCATTCTTTGCCTCTGAGGTGTTTCCCTCTCCTATTTTCACTATGTGTGCTCCTCCTTCATAGTCTTCATCATGTTGTGGTCGTTGACTACAATCAGCATCTGAAGTCCAGTGATCTTGGTTTTAGGAAACCCTATCATCGTTAGAATGTCCTTCACAGAGCCTTCTCTCCCACTCGTAGAGTCTGTTCTCGTGCCTCCTCCTCTCGGCACTCTGCCTCTTGTCACGCCTCCTCCTCACATTTTGTGTCACCGGCTATCGTGGTTCTCTACATTTTGTAAGTCTATTTTTGTGGCATTTCACAAATTGCCTTTGACGTGATTCTATTGTGGCTTTCATTTTTCAGGCAATTGTTATGGTGCATCCAAGCTCCAGCAATGCCTCATTGACAAACCAGGTGTTGTCATTTATTCCTTTCTCTCTTGTGCCCTAATCTATGTGTTTTATGTTGTTTGGTTTGTTTGATTGGGTTGGGTTATGTTAGATTTTGATTGTGTTGTTGCTTCTGTCGAAGGGTACTTTGAATGCAGTATTGGATATTATTGAGCTTAGATAATTTGTGAATAAGTACTAGCTTGGAGAGGATATGTTATTGAATCGGGTATTATTATTTATTTTCCAATTTAATGTTTGTATGCTTAGGGTATAGGTCAACTTTATGTAAGAGTTTAGAGATTAATCATATGGGCAATGACATCTTTTCTTCTTATATTTAGGCTTATGGAAGAATTCATTTGTTACTATAATTAGTATTGAGATTTGTTGTTTTTATTTTGAGCAAAAGGTATTCTTATTGACAAATGGATTGGTTTTCTTGCATGAATGCTACAATGAATGTGATGGCACATCTGAAGTTAAAAAATTGGCATTATTACTTTAAAGAGTTGGGAGCAAACAGTATAATTGTATTTGTACAGGTTTGGCATAAATCTAAGATAGAAAAGTAATATGGAAGAATTCATTTGTTAGAATAATTAGTATTGAGATTTTTTGTTTTTTTTTTAGCAGAAGGCATTGTTGTGGACAAATGAATTGGTTTTCTTGCATGAATGCTACAATGAATGTGATGAAGTTAAAAAATTGGTATTATTACTTTAAAGAGTTGGGAGCAAATAGTATAATTGTATTTGTACAGGGTTTGGCATAAATCAAAGACAGAAAAGTAAGTGTAAAATAGATGGATATTAAGTCTAGTACTCTCACTTGTTAAGACAAGATCGTCTACACGACTTAATTGTCTAAACATTCTCATTTGTTTTGAAGTTTAACAAATAACAATAAACAAAAATGAGCATATGATAGTGTTATCATTAGAAAACCAATATAGCTAAAATATAAGTAGTTTGTGAAAGTGCTCTGAAATATCTAAACATCTTAAGAAAAGCTTCAGTAACAACAATAAGGTATGAACAAACGCACCACTAAACGGTTTCCTTAATTAGTGCGTCAATGAGAGTCTTGCTGAATACAACGAATGTTATACATCGTTAGGTGATGATCAAACAAACTCTCAATATATCTTGTTAGATAAAAGTTTCAAACGACGTTTTTGGGAAGCACACTAAAAGTCTTAATTGATATTCCAAAAACTTGTGTTGAAAGACACCTTACTAAACACATCTTTGAATAAAATAGATAAAAATTTCAAGAAGCATTTACATAGGATAGACGATATCATCTGCTAAACAATCTACCTCATCCAATGATGAAGTCTTCACCAAATGCTTGGTATTTTAGCGAAAAGCTTAAACGATTAAATCCTACCTGAACGATAGAAAACGTAAAAAAGTACTTTGTTATTTTGAACATGCATTAAATGACATTAAATGCTCAACGTTTAAAAACAAAAAAAGTTATAAGAGAAAGGACATATTGATAGAAAATCCCTTAGTCATGGTCAAACACTTTCAAGGGAGTGAAAGTCATCCTTGAAGATGGTGTCAACTTTACCTTGTGGACCACCATTGGAGCCATCATGAAGCATGGATTGAAGAGTAGTGTAGGAATTTAGGCCATTGTATTAGGCCATGTAGTGTAGGTTGATTTAAGGCCTAAGTAGCATAGTATTTTCCTTAAAAGTTAGACATCCAAACCATGTGGAAAGTGTGTACCATGTGTCATGCTTCCATTGGAGAGGATTTACTTTTAAAAGGTAGCCACATGGCACCTTAGGAGTGGAGAGTTTTTGCTTTTAGTTGTGGCCACATGGCACTTTAGGAATGAAGAGTATTGTGTTTTGTGAGTGGCCACATGTCCTCCCATCATTGGAGAGGATTTGTGGACACTTGTCCACTCCTTAGAAGGCCTCATTTTTTGGCCAATGAGAGCAAAGGTGGGCGATCATGCTTTTAGGGTTAGAAGGAGACACCCTTGGCCTATAAATAGAGGTGTCTCCACCCTTGTATTTCATCTTTGATGTTGAGTAATGTTATGTTGCCCATTTTTGGCCATACTACTCATCTTAGATCAAGATTAGAGCAACCCATGAGGCCCCTCTAGTCACCTTCCTCCTTGAGTTAGCCTAACCTCTCTTGGAGCCACCAAACACTACACCACCACCACCATATCTCCTAGAGGCTTTGAGCTTCTACACTATTCATACATTAGCTCATTATCCCTGGACCATTTACCACCACATTTCCGCATCATTCATCCAAGGAACACCCCTTCATGCACATATCCTAGCTTTGGCACAACCTAGCCAAGGAGGTTGTCATCACATATATGATGCATGCATTGTTGTAATATTTCAAAAGTTAAACGTTGGTGTTGGAACGTTTTACAATGTTAAGATTCTTTTATTAATTGGTAACGTCAGTCAAATTTTTAAGTGCTGTAACGGTCAAATTATTTATTGCTTTTATTCTCTTTTATTGATTTTATTCTTTCCTAGCTCTATAAATAGAGAGCTCTTTCTCCATTCCAAAACACATCCCAAATCATTTTTTTCTAATTCTCCTTTCTTCTTTTCCTCTTCTAAAATTACTCTGGTTTATTTTATACTCTTTTTAGAGATCCTTACTAGTTTTGAGATCCTCAGAGATATTCTGGGAAGTTCTTGTTGTATCCTGGGGGACTTGCGCAATACACCGCGGATAAGTCCTTAAGGACAGTCCCCTCTCCGAACTTTGTTCGTCCTTGGGACGCCCCCTCTCCCTCCATCTCCAACATTCTCAACCTCACCATCAAAACACGCGTCAATCCCTCCCCATCCTTTGCCTCATTATGTTCCTCACCACTCCTCTCCAACTCTTCAAGAACTACGTTCCTCGTCCTCTCTGTCCCCGCCATGTGTAGTGCCTGCTCCAATGCAAAACTCCTTTGCTCTGACAGGTTCCTGTGCTCTCTACCCTGCCGGTAGTACATAAAAGAGAAACAATCTCTTGGGAGAGTGTAATCAAAGCTCTCCCACCCCTTTTCCCCGTGCCTACTCAAGAAATCCTTCTTTGCGCGTTGCAGCTCCTACACTGCCTTCCCGTCACAGTAATTCTCGACAAGGAAAAGCGCGGCGACCACCCGCCGCAAAGTGTTGAGAAGGCAGATCTCGTAAATGCTGCTGCGGCGGAGGCGGAGGCTGGTTGTTCCTGAAGGAAGAAGGGTTGATTATGGTAGATATGAGTTTGATGGAATGGCGACGGTTAGTGAATGATGGAGAGCTTATGATCGTCTTGAAGGAAGAATTTCTGCATATTATATATGTTCAAGTGGTGAATGCAAATTGTTTCAGAAGCAGGATGGATCAAATGCTTGTGTTTAGGAGGGTCTTGCATCCATTTTTGTTATGTACCTTCTGTATTACTGCCAAAAATTTTCCTCTGTCAGAGTACAACAGCTACTTTATTCTTAATTTGAATGCCTCAAACATTATTTCTTTTACTCACATTTTGATAAACCCTAAATCCTAATTTGAAGGTCTGCATTAAATTCTTGATGCAATAATGAATGTTATTTTTTTGAATGTTTTGGATTATCATCATAGAATTCCTTATTGATATACTCCTTTATCAGAAAACCAAATCAATTAGTATTAATTACCCTATTAAGAAACATAATTGTTTACTGATCTGGTTTTTCTAATTCGAAAAACCCTAAATTTGTAAATTAGGAACTCTAATTAATCCTTCAGAATCAAGAAGGGAAAAATCTCAAATCTGAAACCTTATTGTTAATGAACCCTAAATTGGCGAAAATCCCTAATTTTCGTCTTCCCAATCTATCTTCTGCATCCTTGCTTCACCACCAACGGCGCGTCTTCGTCATGACCAATCCAGTGTTTCGTTCTACCCATGGATTTCAAGAGAGAGTTTTAGAACTTGAGTTTCTCGCATTCTAGCTTTCTTCTCTTTTCTGTTTTTGCGTCGTGCCATAGAGGAACAACTTTATCTCCCTTCGCGGTGTGGTCTGGTTCATTGCCGACGAACAACAGAGGAGTTCACTGTGATGGCTCGCGTAGAGCATTGGTGATCTGTGGTGTTTTTTTTCTGTTCTGGTTTTCTGCAGGTGGTGGACTAGCCTCACGGTATGGTTCAACTTCTTTGACCTGGTTCATCGCCGACGAAGGACGGAGCTTATAGTTTCTTCCTTCAGCGGCAGTCTTTGTGCTCTGTTGCGGTTAGACTCGCGGCGCGTCCTTCTTCCTTATCCCTTGATCTGCCTCAAATAGCTACTTTATTGGTGTGGATTTTGCATAAGCAAGGGGTGGTGGAGGGATGCACCTTGAAGAGTGGAGGGGTTTGGTTGGAGAGGGCAGTTTCAAAACCTGAGATTTGATTCAATTTCATATTTTCAATTTCTAACGTGGCATGACATGTGCATATCGTTAGCCAGCTCAGCCAAAATTTAATGTCGTTACTTTTGTAGGACTAAAAATTAAAGTTTCTTAAAGGTAAAGGATCAAAGTGAAACAAACTTTGAAAGAGGGACGAAACTCAAAAACGCTTAATAGTTAAGGGACTAAAAACATATTTAACCCATTCCAAATTAATGAAAAAATAAAGGAGAATCTATATCTCACCCTCAGTATGCCTAGATAATTGGGAGCTTACTGCACTTGATGAGCTTTTCTAGACCTGATATTGCTTATGCAGTAGGTAGACTGAGTAGGTACACTCAATGTCCAAATCAAGAACATTGGGATGCACTTGTTAGGCTTATGAGATACTTAAGAGGTTCAATGGATTATGCCATTGAATATAGTGGATTTCCTGCTGTACTAGAAGGGTATAATGATGCTAACTGGATCTCTTATTCAAATGAGACAAAATCCATTAGTGGTTATGTATTCACACTTGGGGGTGGTTCGATTACATGGAGATCAGCCAGACAAACAATTATTGCAAGATCAACAATGGAATCTGAGTTTATTGCTCTTGAAATGGCTGGTAATGAGGCTGAGTGGTTAAAAAACTTCTTAACAAACATTCCACTAGGAATGAAACCAACCCCCTCAGTGTCAATACACTATGATTGCCAATCGGCAATAGCTATTGCTAAAAACAAGAATTACAATAGAAAGAATAGACATCCAATTAGTACACAATTTGGTGAAGCACCTACTAAAGAGTGAAACTATTTCCATTGATTATTTGAAGTCATAACGGAATCTAGCAGATCCTCTGACAAAACCCTTGGGAAGACAAATGATATTAGAAACATCGAGGGGAATGAGACTTAAGCCACTTGCAAACAAACAAGTGATGGTAACCCAACATTTGTGATTGGAGATCCCGTGAATAAGGTTCATATGGGTAAAAACAAGTCACTTGTTAGTTCTGATAGCACTAAATTGATTTTAATCAATTATGTTCACTCCTATGGTGTGTGTGAAAGTGCTAAAGACTGCATTATTGAGAGGCTAAACTTTGTTATTAAAATGCTATGTGGTGAAAGAATTTTAGTTTAAACAAAGTTATTAATGATTTTCATATCCCTTATGGGTGGTGTATGATTTGCAGCATACACTTGATAAAATCACCTATATGAGTGTCGAGTGAGGCCGCTTGCATGAGATCTTGGCATGATCTTTAGAGCACTCATGAATATCGGGCACGCACATGGCTTAGTAAGCACAACACAGCGATAACAGCAAGGATTGTGGGGGTGTATTGTGATTGATAAACCTCTAACACACGTCAAGTGTCTTTGGTTCATATAGTTTGTTATACCAACTACATTGTGTGTTAAGTTTCTAAATCTAAGAGTGGTTCATATAGCTTGTTATACCAACTTTGATGCATTACATCCTTTGAGACCCAGAATAAAAGTTTCTTATCTTTTCTTTGAACTCTTTTTTGCAATATATGCGGGATTGTTTTAATATTGCAAAAGTTAAACGTTGGTGTTGGAACGTTTTACAATGTTAATTGATAACTTTTTGGCAAGTATACCAAATCGTTCCAAGTAATATAGAGTAAGTTCAGAGTATCGTTCTCCCAAAGGACTTGTGCAACACATGACAATTCTTCCTTTTATAACTCAATTAGACATCAAAATGCACAAAACAACACAAGAAACTCTTTTTGGTATTTTATCAAACAGTTGGTGTGCAAAGAATTTATATTTAAAAGAAACTTTGTTGGAATTTGGTTTCATGAATCATATGAATATTAAACTCTGTTCAATATTTCATTATTTCATTCAAACATTCACATCAAGGTATACTAGTCCTAATCCCTTTAGCAACTAGTTCTAAATTAATATATCAAATTGTTAATCCTTTAATCAATTTAACATACAATTTGCATTAAGTCTGATGCTAAGAATGACCAAGTTATTGAGTCTATCCCTAGATCCCAAATCACTTAGGTGCTCTATCTATGTCCATGTTCAAAGTTACTTTCCAGTAATCAGAAACATTCAAATAACATTATATTTCCATACAATGATAGTAAATTAAAGAAAGAGCATATGAACGAACAACGATATATTGAACAGGAAAATTACATCAGAGTGAGTTCATTACATCCAATTCCAACGAAAGAAAAATTTAACTACTCCTAGTCATCTAGAACGTACACATTTGAAGCAATCCCTTGCAACAATGGTGTCTTGATGTCTTGAAGTGGGCTGCTGAAGTTCCTGAGATGTTTTCTTTTCTTTCTTCCGTTTGGAACTTCTCCTCTAGTTCTTTCTGTCTATTTCCCACTTTAAAAGCCAATTGAAAAAATAACTAATTCGCTAAGCGCACAACTCTTTATGCGCTAAGCGAATATTCAATTGCAACATATCTTTAATTGTCCTTTATTCGCCAGCGAGTTGTGCTGGTGTGCTGAGCGAATAAAACTCTATTTAGCTGAGCGATTTAATGTTGGTTTAGCGAGAAACATCTGATAGCACTCCACTTTGATGTATAAATTCATGTACAATTTACTACACACTTTCCTACTTCTAATTACAACTTTTCAATGAGGAAAACACATTATTTCATGAATAAATACAAACTTTGAGTTAATTAATAAATCTGAAAACATGTATTTTTCATACTTATCATTAATATTCTTTTATTAATTGGCAACATTAATATTTTTATTAATTAGCAATAGTCAAATTTTTAACTACTGCAACGGTCAAATTATTTATTGCTTTTATTGTCTTTTATTGATTTTATTCTTCCCTAACTCTATAAATAGAGAGCTCTTTCTCCATTCCAAAACACATCCCAAAACAGTCTTTTCTCATTCTCCTTTCTTCTTTTCCTCTTCTAAAATTATTCCAGATTTATTTTATACTCTTTTTAGAGATCTTTGCTAGTTTTGAGATCCTCAGAGATATTCTAGGAAGTTCCTGTTGTATCCTGGGCGACTTGCGCAATACACCGCGGATAAGTCCTTAAGAACAGTGAATCTACACGTCCTAGGAAATTTTGTTCGTGTTTCTGTCAGCTTTTATCCAAGATGCATATCTACTCTACTTTGTGCAAATTGCCTATTACACGCATCAACCTACTTCATCCATTTTAAATCAGAAGTGTACGTTGAAAACAAAGAAGACATTCACATAATGTTCTCCTCAATAAAAGTCGTGCCAAAAAATTCGTACTATCTACTTTTGTCAAAGTACTGAAAAAGCAAGTCCGCTCTGACAAGTTGACTTTAACTAACGGCTGCCATATGTAACAAGAGTAAGAAGACTCAAGAATCAAAGCAAAGCTCTGTCTAATAGATATATTTTTTAGAATCCTTTAAATAGAAGATCATTTAAAAAGAGAATCAAGAGAATAACATATAGAACAAAAAGGCTCAAGCGAACAACGTCAAGGAAAAGGTCAAAAGCACATGAACTCAAAAGAGAATATTTAAGAGAGAAAATCTCAAGAAAAGAAACACTCTCAAGCTTTATTGATTTATAAGCTTACTGTTGTAAGAAGAGAGAAGAGAGAAAAATTTCGTGATTCTGTTAGATTGAATTGTATTATACACATATCCTCTCTGCGAGAATTATCGTCTAAGAACTTGTAATCAATCTTTTGGTTGTAAATTCTAATGAGAATTAAAACACTTTACGTTTAAGTTTGTGGAGTTAAACAATAGCTAAACGGGTGTGTCTAGTGGAACCAAGAATGGGTGAAACTCTAACATTTAACTTGGTGGAGTTAAATGGTTGCTAGACAAGTTTGTTTAGTGGAAACTAGGAGTGGGTGAAACTTAACTAGACAAGGGGTACCAGAAGTGGTGAAGAATACTGGAATTGCATATACTTTAACTGCTACAAAAGTTCTTGTCACCAAATGTGTTTCTATTAAGAGCTAGTTTTATCAAAACACTGTAGCAAACATATTTAAACGATTGAAAAGTATTTATTAAAGAACTTATAGTTTAAACTAAATTTTCAAGTCAAGCATTTAACAACTTACATAAACTTTTCAATCTACAAAAAAATTGTTAAATTATCTCCTTCGCAAAATGTTTTCCTATAACACTATTCAACCTCCCTTTTAGTGTTTTTCCAAGTACTTCATGTGTAATAAACATCCACCCTCAGAAAAAAAAGGAAAATAATGGAACCGAAAGCAACTTATATACATCTCTATTTAGTGTAAAGTAGATGGATATTAAATCTAGTACTCTCTAATTATTGCCCTTTGTCTCATCATGTCAACGTGTCCTTCATCTCACCCATAACATAGCACTGCACAAATGGTACCCAACCTCACCCATCATTATCTTTCACTTGTAACTACCAATGATGTCACTCTAACATAGCATTGCAACCACTTCATGCATGTTCTCTTTGTCATGAGAGTAAAAATCATAAACTAAAATAACTTGTTTTCTCTCTGTTTTTGCTCTGTTCATTAGTTAATGAGAAAGATAAAGCTACAAAAAAAAGTAGTCTGCCAAGTTTATGTTGTCATGATGGGTGTTCAAGCCACAACTCCAATAATGGCACCTTTGAGATCAGTCCATGAATTGCAATTTCATGACTCGATGAATGCATTGTCTTTTGGGTTTGTTACCAACCATCCTTATTTTTATGTTTCTTCTTATGGCTATCTTGACAGGTCTTTTAGGCAAAGGTCAAGTAAGCTTGGAACGGAGGTAAGTAATGTTTGTAAATATTTTAAGTGTGGTTAATTTTACTACAGAAGGCAACAACTTTGATGATGACTACAATAATTATTAGATAGTTACTTTATGTTATGTTTTGTATAATTGACATTATTTTATGTTTTTAATGATATGGAATACATTTATTTCACTATATTGGTTGATCTATGATTACATATATCTAAATTCTTTGATTTGGATTTTCTTTTATTGTCTTTGATTTTGTCTAAGTTGAATGTGGTGGAGAGCAAATGTTACCCACTACACTTCAACCTGTTTCGCAATTACAAACGAATCACGTTATGTTTGCTAATAATTACCAATGGAATCAACCATCAATAAATACCGACAAACATAATTCGTCGATAAATATTTCAAACAAGAAATTATTGATAAATCTTTGTCCGTCGATAATTCGTTGAAAAAAGTCAAATACTAATAAACTTTCGACGTTATCAATAATATTTATCCGTGAATAATATAAGTTTTTTTAGTGATAGTTGATTTTTTCTTCTATTTTTAAACTATTTTAGGTTGTTTTTTCTATTTTTGTCTAGCATGACATAAGGAGGGTTCATATGTTGGATGTTGAAATTGGCCGAATATGTTGGAGAATAGTGATGAAAAAACAAATGAAAAAATAGGTTAGATGGTGCAACATTTTGGTGTGGTATGGCAAAGGTGGATGGTGTGGTCCTATTACTCATCCAAAATTCCTTATGGGAAACCCTCTCTCTGCATTATTGTGTTCAAGAAGAACATAAGGGACACACATGGTGATGGAGATGAAACATGTGTCGCGCTCTCTTAGAATATGTGCTTCAGTGTACCAAACTAAAACAATATAAAAATTGGTGATTGATGTAGACCAAGCCAACACAACAATAATAGATTAATATATCTCCGGTGAAGAAGAAGGTGTCTGATTCGGTTCCAAAACAATGCACAGAAACTTGGAGAAGATGCATGTAACACATCGCAACCTAATTAGATTCAACCTTTTTTTTGGCAGACATGCATACATAAGCAATGAGAGAAGATTTTAAGGTATATACCAGCATGCATCGGTGATGCTCCACCACAATGTCACACGTGTCCGATGGATTGACATGTAACTAACTTCACACATTTTTTATTTTCTAAATTATATATATAATTTTATAATGATCTAAGAAAATGGTTATAGGTATTATTGCTGCATTAAAAAAATACATGTTTTAATAGAAGCTAGAATTGCCGATGTTTTCCTGTCTTATTTTTCCCATAGAATAGTTGGGAAAGTTTTGCTGTTTTGGAATTGATTATTGTAACCGAATGCCAAATGTACCCTACATCTTTTTGCTTTTATCAATATATATAAATCAAGGTGAAAAAATAGAGTTAGAGACTCGTTATTAATGATTAAAAACAACAAAAAATTAAATGCAATTAAATAAAGTAAAGAATATTTTACAAGTTTGACATCTCAAACTTTCAAGATTTGTATGGTGATCAGATTAAGAAAATGAATATCATAAATATTGTGATTTATTAGAATGCAAAACTGGATTATACACTACAAAAATCTGTATTTTTACCGGGGGTTTTTCTAACTATTACCGGCGGTTTTAACCCCTGCAAATCATATTTCTCGCGGTTGGAAAAACCGGTGGGAAAACGTCCGTCGCCAAGCAAGTACCGGCGGTTCTGGAAAAAACCGCCAGTATTAGCGGGGGTTTCCAGAAACCGCCGGAATTTCCAAGGGTTTTGTAGAAACCGCCGGAATTAGTTGGTGTTTTATTAAAACCGCCGGAAATAGCGGGGCTACTCAAAAACCGCCGGAACTAGCTGGGGTTATCTTAAAACCGCCCCTATTTTTGATGGTTTTGTTTACCGGGGTTTTAAAACCGCCGGGAATTTGTATAGTTCATTTTTTTTTATTGTAATAAAATTATATTATAATAAAAATGATTTTATTGACAAAACAAACAATAAATTAATATGAACTAAAATTTAATAATATTGCATAAAATAAACTACATTGTTCAACCTAATATCATTCATATAACTAATTGTTCATACATAAAAATTAAAAAGAAACCGGTTCATTATGTTCAATACTAAAAGTATGACTCATAAAAGTATTCAATAACAATATCTAATATTTTTCTTCATTACATCTATTGTTTGGCCCACTCTCTTGATCAGATACCTACAATATAAGATAATAGTTAGTCGATAATATATTTAATAAAAAAATCATACAAATAAATTTAACAATTAAAAAAATCATATGTGCAACATACTCCTAGTGTTTACATGATCATATAAAACACCATTTCAGGTCCACATGTATCCCCTTCATCACCCTTCAGTGTATCTTTTCAATCTTTCAATTAGTTTCCAGTCTCATGTATGACATTCAATTAATCGAGAAATCATTTTATTTTTGAACAGAGGTGAAATGGATTAATTTTTTAACTTCGTAATAATGACTTCTTTTATTTTATTCAATAGAATTTAGAAGCAATAATTTGGGGATGACCTGCTTCTTATTATATCTTTTCTACTATATAATATAAAATAATAATCAGTTTTACAAATTTGTATTTGATAATTTAAAATTAAAAACATGTATATATAATATAATTTGTAAAGAGGGTATTGCTACTGTTTTTATCAGTGAACAGTAGTATTATCCAGTATAATATAATCAGATTATATCCCAGTTCTGAGTTGGATTAAATTTTGAGATTATTTATAATTTCAAAGACTGAATTCACATTATAACTTATATTTTTAATTCCCTTTCTTTTTATTTATCTATTTAATTTTTTATCTTGTTAGATTATTTCTTACCCTGCTTTCTTAAGACATTAATTCTAAGGTGATTTAAGAGGAAGTGGCTATGTGTTGAGTGTGTCCCACACTAATCTTATATTTTGCTATATCACATAATGATAAATAACCTTTTTATCATCACGTCAATGATATTTTCATAGCTATATATATATATATATATATATTCAACAAATGAAACACTGATATAAATACTGTAAATTTAATTATATCAGTTGTGTCAAATTATATGTACAGTACACACATGCATTTCTAAGATCAAGAATATGGTTGACATTTGCAGGAACAACTTGAACAAGAAATAGATAAGGATATTCTTACTAGAAGCTGTAGTCTCACCAAGAATATCCTTGAATTGGTGTGAATCAAGTTTAGGACCTGAACAAAGCATTGAATAGAATAACCTGTAAAGGGAGGGAAGTTTACCAGATATCAAGCTAGAATCCTTTATCTGACAAAAACGTTCTTGCTATCACAATGTCTCTACCTATTAATTATATTAGAAAAATAATTACAAATTTGACACTTCATATTGTTTTCTTAAAAAAATATTTTTCATATATTTTATTACTGTTTTTTGTGTTGCCAATTAATATCCTAAATTAGTAGTTAAAGAGTTAAAAATATATAATGAAAATATGACGAGTTGATGATATTAAATAATTAAAGGAAAAATATATTGATAAAATATAAATAATACGGGAATGAATCAGATAATAAAGTTGTTTTTATTAAAGATAGAAAAGATAGGAGAAACGTCTAATTACAGGAATTAACCGATAGTAGCTTACGAACTTGAATCACTACAGCTATAAAATCACAAGGTTCCTTTCATCAATTCCTAAATGGAACAAACTTCATTATGATCAGAAGCCACAAGGTCCCAAGCAACTTCCATCCACTACTTTTTGCCATGCAAATTTTGTCCTTGTTCATTTTATTTATTTTCGGAACACAGCCCAAGATGTTGAAGATAATGCTCTAAATACTTGCAATAAGAATTTAGTTAAATAAAATATCACCAAAATATCAGAAAAGATGAATTTAATTAAAAACTATAAAACCAAAACCAACGGAGAATATTTAAATAAAATACCTCTTCATCTGAATCACTAGTACTTGAGGTCTTAACAGGCTGCTTAGACACAGGCATTGACTTGGCATTGGAAACCTTTTTGGCAGCCTTCTTCTGGAAACACAGAGACATTGGGTTTGTTTAAGTTCAATATCTGATTTACTTGATAAAAACAATCACAAACAACTAATCATTTGACTTCCAGAACATGAACCAAAAAGCACTATTAAAAGATAAATAAAATTAGTAAATTTACATTGTCTTCATCAAAGCTGCTATCATCAGAATCAAAACTATCAACTTTCTTCTTTGACACAGCAGGCTTTGACACAGTAGTTGCAGAGGGCTTGACATCCTGTATATTAACAATTATAAGAACAGAACATAACGCCCAATAACAAATTTATAAGAGTAAAATAAGCTCAGTTATCAATTGCATCCAATCACCCACAACTTACATCGTCTTCATCAGAGTCTTCACTTGAATCATCGTCTGATGAAGCAGGCAGCTTTGTAGTTGCAGATATTTTCTTTTTCTAATATTATCAAGCAAGTAAACCACGAGACAAAAAATAGAAAATTATTGCACAATGTTCCCACATATATTGGCGAAATAAAGATTGTCCAAACAGAAACACATTGAACAATCTACTTGATATAATTTCTTATTTTAATTCCAGATAAAATATACAACAATTTGGTGATGTCCCACTGAGTATAAAACTTACATCGTCCTCATCAGAGCTGCTATCAGAATCAGAATCAGAACTTCCACTTGGCTGAGTTTTCTTGTTAGAAGAAGTTATATTCTTTGTTGCAGCAGGGACCGCCTTAGTTTTTGGAACCTTAAAACAATATGGAAAAAAGAGGAACCGTAAATATTTCAACAAACAAAAATCCCAAATACTGAGTTGGTTTTCTCCAGTTGAGACATGATGAAACGTGTTACTCACATCATCCTCGTCAGAGGATGCCTCAGATAAATCAGAAGAGCTGGCAGCTGCAGCTGGCTTGCCTTTCTTTGCAGAGGCAGTTATAGAGCCATTCTTGGCAGCAGGTTTCTGAAACCAAAAAGAAAAAAGATGACAAAGCCCATAAAAATACAAATGTGAGTGATATTTCAACTGACGTAAAATTTATATTCTGGACCAAATAACAATAAAAAATAGTGAGAAACGATAACAATCACATGAAAGTTAGGCCTACTAATGCATGAAACCATGAATATAAAAAAACAGTAATTATATTCTCAATAACTCTGTCTGCAATTCAACAACTTATTTTTCTAAAGAACGAGTACCAACCTCAAAATCCTGAAACTCCTCATATCACCTTCTTGATTTTCGGGGTTTGTCACAAAAAGAAGAAAACAAAGCTAAACAAAAACCAACTATAAACTAACACTGAAACCAAATACCAAATTCATAAAACATGCATCATGTAAATAGAGAAGAAAAAAGCTTTTTGAAGCCATTCCACACTCAAGTATTTGACTTACTAATGAATGAATAAGTGAACTAACATTATTCTTACAATGTACAACAATCAAACACATAAATGGGATGTACCTTTCACAGGGATCTCTTCATCACTTTCACTTTCCTCATCACTCTCGCTATCATCATCCATATACAATTTTCAATGATGGAAATTATCACATAATCAGATAAGAAAAAACAAGTCATTATTTCCATAACAAATTTACCATTATCTTGACCTTTCACTGGAAGATCCTCCTCCTCCTCTTCTTCACTGTCTACTCAAATTACACAAAACAAAAACATGCTTGACTATAAAAACATGCCATAGTGTATGCTTTCTAGGTTGAGGACTAGTCTCCTTGAAGAAAAAAGGTTGTCTTGCGAGTTGCAATACACAAACACATCAATAGTTCAATGAAAATGAAACTGAACATTCAGCCACAACATACGTGTTTGTATTATTGCATTGTAAAAGAACACTCAAAGTAAGTATACAGAGAGGTATGTGAACAAATTACAGCTACAATCAACGAGCTAGGTCCCATATCAAGACAATTTTCCTTAAGTGACATGATATCTGACCACTGGATTTCCATATTTCTCTTTAGTTTGCCTTCAAGAACTTTCCAAACTAGATTTCGTTTAACGAAGTAACATTTTGCCACTAAATCACCCTCATGTTTTAATTTATACTGCCACAAAGAGAGACATCTTTGAGTTATTTAAAACTCAATGAAAATAATAGTTTCCCAAAATTCTAGAGACAAGTAGTTATATCTAGAATATACCTTCCACGAAGCAATTCTTAAAAGTGAAGTTGGGAAATTTGAAGCCTTAAGCTTTTCAACAGAGCTTGATGCAGCCGCAGCCGCAGCCGGACTTTCCCTTTTCAAACTAGAGCTTAAATTTTCATTTTGTGTATATGCAATAAAAGGTAAGTCATGAAACTCGTTAGTAGAACCATGAAAAACTTTGAGTGAAGCAAGAAATGGTGAGTCACAAAATCCCTTAAAAAAGAAAAAGAAAACCCTTTCAACCTCTTTTCTTCAAGACGGAACTGTGTTTTCACAGTTTGGGTGGCGCAATGTTGCTCGTGGTAGCAGATTGCAATTTTTGGTTTTTTGCAGGTGCTGATTTGTGATTTGTGGTTGATATATTCGTAGACTGTGGTGGTGATTTAGGGCTTTGCGTTTTGATTCAATGAGGGAACAAAAATGACGTTGTTGTTGATTCTGATGACTCACGGTGATCGATACGGGCGCGAGGTGGTGGCTGGAAGGTGAAGAAGATGGAGATCTAATGAAGGTGGCGCAGTGAATGACGGCGTGAAGGAGATGGTGGCCGACAAAGATGAAGAGTCGAAGTGGAAATGAAGAGTTGAAGTGGAGATGAAGAGATGAACTCAAAACGGCAGTGAAGGAAAATAAAAACGCGCTAAGGAAGGCAGATTAGGTTAACCAAAATAATATTTTACTCCGAAAGTGATTTTTTTTTAAAATATTTATAACTTAACTGCGGTTTCACGAAACCGCCAAAACTTAGCGGAGGTTTTCCAAACCGCCGGAAATAAACCTCTGGTAAAATTGAATGTTTTTGTAGTGATAGTAATAATAATATAAATAATAATAAGACTAATAGAAGAAGTGAGAATAGTAATAATAGTAGTAAATTGTGAGAATTAAATAGTTAATGAAGTCTAATTAAATTTTCACTCTTTGCAAGAACAGGGGAAAAAATCATGCAATTATAAATTTAGTAATTGTAGCTGGGCCTTTATTCTATCTTTATCCAATATTTGGATCTCAAACTAGCCCATTTGACTGGCATGTAACCAACAGTTGGGTCTTAAACTTGCTTGAGAGAAATGTGAGCACTAGGGTTTTGAACTACTTTGTTCGAACCTCCCATTAAAAATTAACATGATTGTAGATAAAAAAGGATTTTTCAATCTCTCAAGTGCGGTAAACAGTTAAATAATAAAACATGTTTACTAAATTACTTAATACAATAAAACATGTTTACTAAATTACTAAAAAGGTTCTTTTTTACATCTGAAATAATTAAAATCAATCGTAATTATCTTTTGGTTAACGTTATTTATATGTTCATCTCAAACAATTAGTTCAAAAATAAAATCAAGTACAAACAATTTCGCACATTTTTTTTTAGAAAATCACATTAGTTTGATCTCTAACATTAAATGTTTTATATATATATATATATATATATATATATATATATATAGAGAGAGAGAGAGAGAGAGAGAGAGAGAGATGTAGCAAGATTTGAGTTGTTTGGTGACTTTTGATGAGTGTTGTTGAAAACTGGAATACGAGAATGATATGTTATCGTTAAAACTATCAAATTAATACTACTTTACAATACAACTTCATTATTATCAAGTTAGTAGTCAACAAGCTAAATAGAATTAAAGTAAACCTAAGTCGTTTTTCAACGAGTACGGAATTGTTTTTCAATACTTGATTCTTATAGAGACTTTGAAAAATTAGTAAATGTTATACAATGCTTAAAAATAAAAGTGAAAAGATATGCTAATGAAATTAATGTTTGAAGAATATTTGAGTTTAATTGAAGAACAAATAGGAAACCCAGAAACAATTATCGAAAATTCTTTTGAGGAGGGGTGAATGTAAGATCTGAGAAAATATGGGTATTAGAAATAAGTTAGTCTTGATTCTTTGGTACTTTTTGTTTGGTAATTAATGTTCTTGTGTGTACATATTTATTAATACATAATTATTATATTATTTTCTTTTTATATTTATATTTTTGCCTAAGGGTAAAAGGATCTTTTACATTTTATTAATTAGGTGTAGAAATTAAAATAAGGGAGTGTAAAAAGAAAAGACATGCAAATTAAATAATATGGAAATTAAATAAAAAGATATTATGTGAATCTTTTAAAAGATTTAATTGTTGTCATTTTAAAAAGTAGTTGAAAAAAAATAGAAGATATAATCTTGGTAGGCTTAGAGATTAAGATATATCTTATTATTGGAAATTATTAGATAATTTAGATATATTAAAAGATATATTGAGATATTATTATATAATTAGATATTATAGCTAGATAATAATAATAATAAAATATAATGCATTATTTAGTGACTTATAATAATCAATTAGAATAAAAATATTAAGATAGAATATATCATCTTAGGACTTATCAAAATTAATTAAGTTAAAGATTAATTTATTTTATCTTATTTATATCTTTTATTTTAGTTTATTGTTATTACTTTTTATGGACTTTTCTTATAAATAGAGTATCCTAGGTATATTTTACACATAATTTTAAATATATTAAACACTTCCTATAGAGTACCCTGTATATGGAGTATTTGGGGGTATAACATGTATAATGATTGTGTTTAGATTATTCAAAGTGTTGTGATGTATGTATTTGAGTATGTTACAAGGGTATTTGATTCTTGAATGCATCTATGATGTCTTAAGCATGTTTTCACGTGATTTGGAATTTATACATAAGGGATTGAACCTTAGGTTTTGAGTCCAGAAATGTAATTATTGCGGGAATAATCGATTATTTGGGATGATAATCGGTTATCTGAGATGATAATTGATTATTTTTTCATGTGTGATGAATTTTGGTGATTTATTGTTGGAACCACTGAGATAATCGATTATCTTAAGTGATAATCGATTATTATAGTGTATTTTGTGTGTGTTTTTCGGGAATAATCAATTAGCACTTATGATAATCAATTATCCGAGAATATTTTTACTGGAAATAATTCATTTTGATAAAGAATAGACGCGGACCAAGCTTGAGGGTTGTGGAATATGATGGTAATCAGAGATTGAGATTATGGTTATGATTAAGGTCAGGGTTGACTTGTGGTTGATATTGGAGCATGAGTGAAAGATGGAATGCACTAGAGTGTGTGGGGTTAGTGAGCATGGGACTTGGGGGATTAGTCTACTTGTTGTACCTAGTAAATCCTGGTTTTATCTGTGAATAGGTGCTCCCTTTGGCATTGGTTGTTGAAAGGGGAGGGATATCCCCTTTGGCATTGGTTGTTGAAAAATGGGTGACTCTCTTTGGCATTGGTTGTTGAAAAAAGTAGCATTCTCTTTGGCAAATTGTTGTAGAAAAGAGAATGGTATTCGAGTGTTTCTTTTGTGATTGGGATAGATGTTATGCCTTGTGTGATAGGGAAATAGGTCCGAAGCCAGAAGGATGACTCAGGTGTATTTGTATGAAGAAGCTACAGATTGGGCTGTAAGAATGACTACAGTCGGTGAGGTAGGGTACAAGACTGTGACTGAGTCTTGTCATGATAGAGTTCATGGTTTGGTAATGCTCATGGTATGATTCATGATTGGGAAAGTCATGATAGTGATGTATCTATGATGATGATCATGGTATTCGAGATGCTCCAAGTGATGTTATGTTGATATTGGTATTACTATAATGGTTATATTAAGTAGTTAGCGTAAGTGTTAATGAGTAGATAGACCAAGGGTCTATGTGTAAGATATTAGTGATGACATCAAGGGTTAGTGATCAAAGAGCAAGGTTCGAGGATCGAGGATCAATGATCGAGTAATTCATTATGATTGAATTATTTATATTAGAGGATTAGGAATGTTATTGTTATTACTATTATGTATGGGATGTTTGATTATTGTTAATATAATCAGTATGTTTATATCTTGTTATTATGATTGTTTTATTGGTAGTTATCTCATACGTGTTTATGTTTGTGTTTACGAATGATATTATTAGCGGTGATCTTATAATATGTTATAGGCGAACAGATGATATTGCAAATGATATTATAGGTATTCCAGAAGCATGATAGATTCATAAGATAACGGAAAAGATTTGGATTTTTTTAAAAAGTTCTTTTGATATAGACTTTTGAAACGATGTAATTGTAGTTGTTTTATTTTCTTAGTCATTTTAAATATTTTTGGAATAATATAATTGAACAAAGCTTTTGGAACACTGTATTTTGAATAAATTACGTATATTTAAAAGTTAAGATTTTTTTGAAAAATCACAAGAAAATTTATAAATATTTAGCTTTTTATAAACTCGTGACATCCTAAAATTTAAAACGCTACACATACAGTAAAAATGATACTAAGAATGGCAACCTAATTTGGTAAAAAGACTAGAGAAAACTTTCAAACTCTTCTAAAAAAAATATCAATTATCTTGTCATAAAACTAATAAACCAATAATTTATTATAGTAAGCTGCTCGATGCTAAAATTCAATTTTTTTCACTATTCTAAACAAGATTTTCAAAAATATAAATGTTGACAATGAATATAATCTCATATAATGTCAAAATCTAAAGGACAAAAGGCCGAAAGGATATTCACTTATTCTATTCCATATGCCTTTCTAATAATTGAATATCACAATTAATTATCATAAAAGAAATATGTTTTCTCCATAAACTTTATAGAATAATCTATTATTATAAATACGGAATATTCTATTATTAGAAATTGTAATTGATTATTCTGATCTAATTTTAGAATGGATCTTTTTCTTAATGGATCAGTGCTTCTTTTTATACAATGAACAAAGTTCTATGTTATCAAGCAAAAAAGTTACGAAAATTAATTATGTAATAAACTTAGGTTGATGTGGTTTAAATTTCTGTAAGTATGTTCTAAGATGGTGCTACTAAAATTTGGAGTTTAGTTCAAACTATTAGGTTTAATAAGAGAAATGTTTTTCATCTCTAAGATCTCATTCTTTGTGATCTTTTAGAAAATATATGGTTACTCAAAGCAGGTATGTTCTCATCCTTTGAAGTTTTGCTTTTCCTTTTCTTAATTATTTTGTTGTATATTTTATTTTGTATTAATGATTGTAATAATCAATTTAGAATAATAATTTATAATCTTGAAGATAATCGCAAACTCTGATGTTTGTAATTACAACTCTATACGAATTTAAGGTATTCTAAATATAAATTTCCAATAGCTAAAAAGTTTGAAAAATCAAAATCTTACCTTCAATTCACCTTATTCCACCTTCTCTTTTATTGTAAGATTTGTGTTCCATTAGGCCTTGTTCACTTGAATAGATTTGTAAATTTTTTTGTTGTTTTATTTAAGTGGATTTAGAGGTAAATGAGAGTGAATTTCGAAGTAAAATTTGTAAGAATTAATGTAGGATTTGATTGACGTAACACATTAAAAAAATTTACTTCCAAATCCACACTCATTTACCTCCAAATTCATTCAAATAAACAACAACAAATTTACCTTCAAATCCTCTCAATCACTCTCCTCCAAATACATAAGTAACAAAGCCTTAGAGACATTGAAACAAGATTTCACGTGACTGAATTCAAACACGGAAAGAAAACAAAATTTAAGAAAATAAATTATCCATATTAAATTAACTGAATACTATGATAATAGCAGTACTATGCCATCAAAATAGTAACAATTTTTTATTTCACTATTCATATATGTATGAAGAAATTAGGTTTAAACCATTGATGTTCGTATTTGTCAGTCAATTTCAAATGGGTCATCATTATTTTTTTTGTCTCAATCAAATTCATAAATTTATAAAAATGAATCAATTAAATCTTTTTCATTAAATTTTCTTTAACACCGTTTAACTACGTGATCTACATATTATATGTTAATGTATAAATATTATATTACGTGAAATTTATTATTTAAATAAAAAGTGTTTATCATGACCGTAATTATTTTCTCCCTTCTCCTTACTCTCTTCACGCTTCACGCGAGAGAGAAGTTCTTTTGTTCCTCCATAGCCTTTTGAGCGAGCCCGGCTGTCGCGAGTCGCGACCACGAGTCAGGGCGCCACCGGTCACCGCCAAGCTCGCCGCCGATTTTCCCCATTTCTTTCATATTATCCTTTCTCGTTTCAAAAAATCAATTAGTCCCCCAAAAGCTTACCTTTTTCAAATCTAGGGTTTTCTTGCCCCGAATCAATTAGTCCCCAGAAAATCAATATGTCTTTGTTGTTAATTAATGTTTTATTATTCCAATAATTAATTAGATCCCTATTTCCATTAGCTTTCCTTTTTTTTATTTTGTTCTGTTATCAAATCAAATCTCATCTCCTTGTTGGAAATGACGTCGATTCAACGTTCGGCGACGAGCTGCAGATCTAAGGCAGTTGATTCGTAAATCGATGAGAGAAAGCGGAAGAGAATGTTGTCGAACCACGAATCCGCGCGGCAATCGCGGATGAGGAAGCAGAAACAGTTGGAAGATTTGACCGATGAGGTTAGCAGATTGCAAGGTGCGAACAAGAAGGTTGTGGAGAACATAAAGGCCAAAGAAGAAGCGCGCGCTGAGACCGAATCAGCAAACGCATTTTGAGGGCTCAGACCATGGAACTGATTGAACAATTGCGCTTCTTGAACTCTATCCTTGAAATTGCTGAAGAGGTCGGAGGTTTATCCGTTGAAATTCCTAATATTCCAGATCCTCTCCTCAAGTCGTGACAGATTCCTCTATGTTTCCATTTCGTCCCGTGGGTTTTATTTTTATTAGTTTAATCAATTAACTAGGGCTATTAGTGTGGTAACCTTTGTCATGTGTTTTATTAGTGTCTGTATTAGTATTAACCCACATGCCCCTTTGCCTAATCGTAGTCCTACACTTCAGCTTGGCCATTCTCTTCCACCTCGGAGCAGTGATTCTCCTTTGGGAATCTCTGAATTTTATCCAGTCTGCCCCTTAGTTGGTTCCCTCCAAGACTTGGAGTGATCGTGATGTTTCTGGGGAAGGAAACTCATGATACGAGAAACCAATTCAGTCAGTGTTAAAGGAACTGAATAAGAGTATGAGCCGTGTTGTGGTTGGGAGGAACCAATTAATACACATTTTTATGAACTCGATTGAGAAAAAAAAAAGACCGAAAAAAAAAACGTTGATTGATACAACACAAATCTCCTTGAGATTGATACAACACAAATCTCCTTGAGATTGATACAACACAAATCTACTTGAGATTGATACAACACAAATCAGGGTTTAAACAAAGAAATTATTTTCACATTTTCATGTCTTGGTATGAATTTTAATTTGCAAATAACACATTCGGGTACGGGATTTGACAATTTTCACAAATTAATTTCTAATTCTTCTGAGAAAAGCACCGCGGAAAGGAAATGTCAAGTCGAGTTACGAGAGAATGGCAAGCTAAATTCAACTTTACAATTTGAAAAACTGAAAAACTTTGAATGATCCACTAAATAATGTTAGTTTTGGGCCAACAATCAACTTTAACTCTTATCTAGTACGCACCAAAGTCAAGCAAATGGAAGAGCATGGGACATTAAAACAACGCTTTTATTAACAATAATGAAAATTTTAAAAACAGAAAACACAGGATAAGTTTAATTTTGAAATGGGCATGCCTACAAAATGACACGGTTTTAAAGAAAGCCCCTACCGTATATAAATCGGTCCAAAAAAGTGTAGGCTCAATATATCTCTACATTAAAAATGTTTAATATTACTAATACATAATAGTGCAACTGTTCACTGTTAGACATTTGATTAATAAAAACTTTTAACCAATATATTTACTTATCTCAGCTAGACTATGTAAACGGGGGAAAAACAATATTATATAAAATAAAATCTGAAGTAATTCGCAAAATTTTTTATTAATAACTTCAAAAAAATATAGGCATGGGGTGCATCACTATCTGATTCATTACTACAGGTAAATGGCTACCAAATTCTGCATTTCATCCGGAGAAAAAAAAATCTGTTCTCACTGAACTTCCCCGTGGATCTACAGACCATATCCTGGACAAAACAAACCAAAGGTCAGATGTACGCGCCAGATACCTGAAATCTAGACTTTTGTTATGAAAAACAAACTGGAATTTAAGATTCCTGTTGGAGATACACACTAGCCCAAATACACCATAGTATACAAATAGATATAGTCCGTTTGAAACTACATACCTGAACCGTCCATGGGGTTTCCAGCAGGTACGGGCTCAGGTTCCTTTATCTCAACAACCACGCAATCTGACATTAAGAAGGTCTTCGCAACAGAGGCTGCATGTTCCAAGCAACATCTGACGACCTGCGCAAAGATGCTTGAGAACTCAGCTTCAAATCACACATAACATTATTACATAGACGATGATTACAGAAACATGCCGCATGGCCTTGCTTCAGATGTGATAGGATGTACTGATGCATCTCCAGACAGACATGAGAAAAAGTTACAAGTAGAGATCCAATTTTTGATTTATGATAAACAAATATAAACTTGACAGAACTTTGGTCAAAGTAGGAAAACAATGTTCTAAAAATGTGCACAACTCTTCATAGACATTGTGGGGGGAGAGAGATAAATCGGCATTCGTACAAGATTATCCACTTACACCCATGTATGAACACATGTATTATTTCGAAATCTCAGGTTTAGCACGAACACGAAAAAAAAAAAAAAACAAGTCCCAAGACCTATGTTTTGAAAGTCATTCAGAAAGTTCACACCATCACATTAAAGCAAGCCAAAGGTAAATTAGTCAGTAATTTAGACCTGCAATTACAGTTTACTTGCAATCTGTCACACAAGTAAAATTAAAACTAATGATACTCAAACACCAAATCACCTTTGTTGGGTCAATGATCCCAGCAGACATCAAATCTTCATAGTTCCCAGTGGCAGCATTATATCCATATCTTGGATTGTCGCTGGACAATACCTAAACCACAACACAAGTCACATCAACCACATCGATAGAGAAAGAGAAAGAGAATTGTAAATGGAGCAAATATTAGTACCTTCTCGCTGACAACGCTACCATTGACACCAGCATTCTTGGCAATTAATTTCAGAGGGTAACTAAGAGCTCTTTTTACAATATCAGCCCCAACCTGCAACAGTTAAACACAATTTTATAGCCTTATCAAGAGCATTCCCAGCACCCAGACAAAAGTATTAAACCAGATTCACGAAACGTGTATTCTTTCACTATCAAGTAAATGACTCACTTTTTCTTCATCATTATCAAGACTATCCCTGATTGCATCCACCTTTGATGCAAGTCTCAGCAAAGTGCAGCCACCACCAACTACAATACCTTCCTCTACAGCTGCCTGAAAGTCAACAAAGTATTTAGCTTACAGAAAAGGAATACAAAAAGTTCTAACTGTTTTGGGAAAGAAAAGGACACCTTTGTAGCATTAAGAGCATCTTCAACTCTCAATTTTTTTTCCTTGAGCTCTGTTTCGGTTTGTGCGCCAACCTACACATGTAGAAAAATGTCCCTAATTGATAAACCTTCCATAGTACCAAACTACAATATGAACACATTTTAGTGAGTCCATTACCTGTATCACAGCCACACCACCAGACAATTTAGCAATTCTCTCATTCAGCTTTTCTCTCTCATAATCTTGCTCTGCAGCCTGTATCGCAAATAATCGTATTGTTAAAACATGAAGAATGAAGCTGCCACATACTATCTCATGTGCGCGAAATTTCACCCAGTGCACATAAAAACTAACTATATGATATTAGTCTTGCTTTCTGTGAAATTTCTTAAGGAGATCCAGCGCATGCCACGTTTGCATGTGCTAACATTATGGTGGAAGAGGAAGAAAGTGAGGGGGAAGAAAGAAAGACCTCAATTAGGTTCTTAATTTGTGCAACTCTCTTGTTCACTGCCTCCTGGGTACTTCCATCACCAACAATTGTTGTTGTATCCTTGGTGAGTACCACCTTGGACGCAAATCCGAGAACCTCTTTCCCAGCTTTGTCCAAAGAAAGGCCAACCTCTTCTCTGATTACAGTACCTGTAAAACCAATTGAGAAAACACATTCTTATCAACATCAGGAAACAAAAAGAGGATGGAAAAAACATATCCATTGCCAAAAAGACATGAAAATTCTAAATTTCCAGACCTCCAGTCAAGATTGCAATATCATCAAGGTACTGGCTCTTGCGTTCTCCAAATCCAGGGGCCTTAAGTGCTGCAATCTTCAGTGACCCTCTAAGTCTGTTCACCACAAGAGTTGCTAGAGCTTCCTGTTCAATATCCTCCGCAATAACCAATATAGGGTATCCACTTCTAATAGCATCCTCCAGTATGTTGAAAAGGTCCCTAGCATTGGTTATTTTTTTGTCAACCAACAGCAGCTGCACAACATACATTACAAAATTAAAACTACAAGGAATTAAAAAATAAAAATAAGTTACAACGAGCACAGTCAGATGTCACACCTTACAGTTCTCATACTCAACCGCCATTTTCTCACTGTCAGTAACGAAATATGGAGAAATGTAGCCACGGTCGAATTGCATTCCCTCGACGACATATAGACTGTTATCGGCACTCTTTCCCTCCTCAAGGGTCACAACACCCTTTCTACCAACTTTACTCAATGCTTCAGCTATCATATTTCCTACTTCATAATTGTTCCCAGCACTAACTGCTGCCACATCTGCCAACTCACTATCTTCAACCTGCAATCACCCAACCGAAATCTCATCATGTCTCAACAAAAAAGGATGAGCAAACAATAAGTATATCAAAAAATGGGAAATTTATAGTTCTCCACGTGTCATGCTTACAGAAAAACACACAACAACGTTTGTATTTAAATAATAGGTAGATAAATGCTTCAGATAAATGCTTCACCTCTTTTGACATCTTCTTAAGCTCAGACACCAGAGCCTTTGCTGTCTTCTCAATGCCACGAGTGATGAGAACAGGGTTGGCACCGGCCGCGACAACCTGCGAAAATTGACAAAAAATGAGACCTATATACATGATAACAACCAAGACCAAACCAAGTAGCTATTACTCTATACTTTCAATAAAACAACAAACAAACCTACCTTAACACCTTCGGCGATAAGGCCTTGAGCTAGAACAACAGATGTCGTGGTTCCATCACCAGCCAAGTCGTTGGTCTTGGCGGCAGCTTGTCTCACCAACTTGGCACCAATATTCTCAACGGGATCCTCCAATTCAACCTTCCCGAACCAAATTCAGCAAATAAAATCAATAGAAACACAAACGACTAGCCACCTAAACACGAGATTCAAATAAAATTCTATCCGGCAGAACAAAGTAAATCATATTCAAAAAGAGAAATAACCATAAACGATAAAAAAATTCAAAAGAAAAAACACCTCTTTGGCAACAGTGACACCGTCGTTAACGATTTTCGGCGAACCATACTTGCTCTCGAGAACAACATTCCTTCCTTTGGGACCAAGCGTGACCCCTACCAGATCCGCTAGCTTGTTCACACCGCTCTGCAAAACAAAAACAAAAGAATACAAAACGTCAATAACTGCGAAACCTGAAAACGCGAGTTTTCAAGCAGGGTACACTGCATCTACCTGGAGTTTCTTGATTGCGGTGCCGTCCTTGTTGAAATGCAGCTCCTTGGCCATGGCGGAGACCCTGGCGTTGCGGCTTCTTCTGGCGAGAACGACGCCATTGGATTGACGGCGAGAGCCAGAGAAGGGGAAGGAGGAGATGGCGGCGGAGGAGGAGAGCTTGTATGAGGACATTGCGGAGAAGGTGGAAGCCATGGCTAGGGTTTAAGGAGGGTTGATGAGTGTCGTTGTGGATAACGTAAACGCTTTGGAGTGTTGAGGGTGGGGAAATGGGTAAGGGATTAGGTTTTATTGTTACAATGCAAGAAGGTGACGACGGATTTGGTCTTGAAGGTTCTGTTTCATCTGGGCCGTTCGATTCTCAAGGGGGCCGTTGCACTTGTCGTACACTGGAATGCTCTAGAACTTTTGAGTTCTTTGTTAAGGTTGGGCATTGGTTGTTAGGAAAATGAATTGCCACTTGGGTTAGGTCAAGCATTGAGAAATGGTAAGCTTTGCAATTTTCTTTTTAAGAATGTCAAGTAGAAGTATCTATTAACACTATTTTTCTAGATTGTTTAGAATTTCTTAAAATTATATAATTATAAACTATGTTTGGCTTTCATCACAAAGGAATAAAAATGTTGATTTAATGCGTTTAAAATGTAACTCCTTTACAAATGAGCTTAATTGATTTAAAAGATGAATGTGTCCGCATTAAGTGCGACTCAATTACCTATCTGATAATGTTGCGCTTTTTTCTCATTATGGAATAATTTATGGGGTTTCAAAATTTAGGAAAAAACTTATGCAATGCTTAAGATTATATGACAAATGATTATTTATTTAAATAACTTGTTATTATTCGATTTGGTTCGAGGTACGTATTATAGACATGTAATCAAAATTTGAATCATTATAAAAGAAAGATCCACTCGTAAAGACTTTCTGATCTCAAATTAGTAAAAAGAGATATATAAATATATAAAAGTAAAGTATATGTGAGATCGTTATATTTTGTGTGATAACATGTATATTAGAGATATTAGAAAATCAATTATTATATCCTAATATATTGAATATATAATAAAATATGATAAAAAGTTATTATATTATATGATATTTGTTTTTTTAAAATCAAATATAAGACTTTTCTTTCACAAATCATTTACACCATCGGATAATGATTTTTTAGTATTTGTTTCAATCCTTACACTTCAAACAATACCATAAAGGGAGATTCTGCAAAAAGTTTCTTCGACACGACTCAATGATTTGGTCAAGCTTTGAAGTCAAATCTCCATTAATGCTAAAAGTGAAAGCAAATTACTATTAATGTTGTATTTATAGTATTTTTACCTTATTGACCAAGGCTTCAATTGGATAGGTCACACTTTTGTGAACCCATCAATCGTGAAACCTATTTATCCAATTACCTATTTCAAGCTCAACCATAAGCTTTAACCATTTAAACAGTACATTCATCCTATTAATTAGTTAGAGGACACTAGTTCCAAGTATCTAGATTGGGGTACCCAATCCCCGGTACTTGGTATGTCATCTTGTTTTGAGGCTACAGTCTTTATTTGGAAGGGTCAAAGAGCCTTTGGCCCTATCTTAAAACACTCAATCCTCTTGATCAACTTTGGCTTGCTAGGCTTGAGTTCCTTGCCTCTCATCAAAGGGTGGTGGTGACTAGTCTTTCTCTTTTTCTTCTCCCTTTCTTGTTTATCTTTTACTTAGCACTTGGAGCATCTTCAAGGGAGGAAGAATTTGGGGCAGCTTGTGATGCTCAACATAGTTGTCTCCTTGTGTCCTATAATTCCTTCAATCTCAGGGTCTTCATGATGCTTTTGAGGCTGCAGTCCTCCTTATGTGAACATCTCCCTGCATACACTTAGACACAACTAGGCTAAAGCCACAAATTAGCCCAAATAAAAGTGAAAATCTATTTACAACAAAAGAGTTAGTTCTATATACAAAATCAAGTCTACATAAGTTAGAAACCTCACAAAAGTCTAGTATTGACACGAATCCCCGGCAACGGCGCCAAAAACTTGTTAATCTCTTTGGCAAGTGCACCAAATCGTTCAAGTAATAAACCGTGGTAAGACCAGGTATCGTTTTCCCAAGAGACTCGTAATACTAGAAAATTGTGCGATTAACAACTCATCTAGACTCAAGAACAACTCATCATTTAAGAATATGTGCAAAAAGATAAATTCACAAGTAATTACAAGGTTGGACTTTGGTATTGAAGGCACTTGGAAATGGAAAAGACTAGAAATGGTATGAAATGACACTGTTAAGGTTAGTTTTCACCAATGCACTCTTGTGTTTAACCAATTTCATCTCCTCTCTATCAATTTACTAAAGTCAATCCACTAAAACACTCTAGCCCTAATCCCTTAGGTGAAAGAGCCTAGGTTTTCCTTATCAAACTCCAATCCCTTGGACAATCTAACAAGCAAACCCGCATTAAGAACTAGGATCTAAGACAACATGTGAATCATATCCCATCCCTGGCTCAAATAACCCCAAAATCAAGTCATGAACGTCCCCATTACATGCAAGCTTTAAGATCGAAAACAAGAATACTAGTAATAGATAGAAAAGGCATTTATAAATACGAAACAATCATTCATTACACAAGAGTTCATAGGCTACATCTAACCCTAACAAGATGAATCTGGTTCTCCATTTTGGAGAACCCTAAAGCTTACAAACATGGAAGATGGAAGAAGAAGGAGACCCAAAGGAAGAGGAGGAGATGTTCCCACAAGCTCCTCGCGCCCTCCATGAGCTCTAGATGTGAAATCGCGCCTCCAAAGAACCAAAGACCATTTTTCTTTCTGCCTCGTGAGTATATATACTGCCCGAATTCTCGCTTAAGCTAAATTATTCTCGCTTAAGCGAAAATGACTATTAAATCAATGACTTCCTGGATCATCGAGGCTCTTCAATGTAATGGAGGATCTTCCTAACATCAAAATAGATCAAAGAAAACAAGGGATTAGAGTATTATTTACGTAATGTAGCCCAAAATATAGATAAATACTAAAACTAAATAAAAGAGAGGATTTAAGCAAGTAATAAGCTAAAGAAGAGTTGATTTTGCTACTAAAATGATGCTTAGATAATGGTAAGAATTAGCATTATCAAACTCCCCCAAACTTATAACTTTGCTTGTCCTCAAGCAAAAGTACTTCACGTAGTAAACAATTCAATCACGATGGTCTAGCAACTCAAGCATAGTTTCAATCAAATAAACAAAATCAATCATGCTTGCTCAACTTGGAAATTACATTCAAGAGATAAAATGGCCTTAGCAAGCTAAACTTCAATCATGGTGCTCACAATTTAAAATCACAAGATAGATGTAATTGATAGATCAACAAACGTCGCAAGATGTTTTCATTGAATGCATGGAACCATCCTTCACCAAGAAAAGTGTTTCACTCAAGCACAATGGTGTATAAGGATGTGTGTCTAACTCTCAACTATCACAGTGTTACACAAATTAAATTTCTCGTTCGTTTCACAATATCAAACACATTCACAAGCAAGTTACCATCACAAGGACTTTTTAAGGCTTGTAATGTGGCTGGGCTAAGAAGAAAAATTAGTTTTTCTGGACAACAAAGCACCTTGAGCTAAGAGATAAAACAATTTACTTCATGATATAGCATTAGTCTCTGATGGCAACCCCTTTAGGGACTTACCATCCAAAGAAGTATCAACTTCACTCTAAGACCAAGAAAGGGAAGTTGAATAAAGGACTTAATCTTTTCTTTCTAAAAATCTTAGAATGTTCTCTTTGCTAAATACTTTTACATTGCTTTTGTAGAATATTAATAAAAGGGAGGAACCATGTCTAAGCAACTCCAAAAGGCTGCCACGTAAGAAAACCAAAGAAGCACAAATGGATGGTTGGTGTCCACGGCCTTTGCACTACGTCAACGCCCAAAGACAACAACTCCATCTTCTCCAAATGCTTTGCTGAGTTGGCAACTACAGCTTGCTCCCCAAGCTTCCTCCATCCATATTACAGCATGTGCACACTTAAAATAACTTGCACAATACCTTTTAGAAGCTCTCCTTCTTCTATAAATAGAGAGCTTCATCACTTGTAAAAAAAACTTGAATTGAAGTAAAGAAATGCTGCCAATTTCCAGCTATTACTCTCAAGTTCACCTCTGTGCTTTGTTATCTGGCACCTCCTCTAGCTTCTTTCCCCTTTGGAAAGCCTACTGAGCTAGAACTCTACCAAACAGCCACTCTAAAACACCTCCAGCATATTCACAAACACCTTACGTGCATCCAGAACTCCACTGAATTCATTCAATCCGCTGCCACTTCTCTGAGTTTTGGAGCTTCTTCTGCATGTCCTGGAGTAGCTTCCATCATTTGGCATCAAGAGCCAGGTTCTCCACGCAAGTCTCCAAGAGATAAGTCACATTTTCATTCATTTTTCACTTCTGTCATGTGCTGTTCCAGTTTTGCCACTGTTTGATTTTTATTTCCTCACTTCTGTGGTTTGATTTCGTGTTTGTTGTGGATGTTTGTGTTCATTCACAGTTCCTTAGTGTTTTTTCTTCATTTTAATCGGTGCACTTTGTTTGTTTGAGTTCAAATCAAGTTTTATTAATCAGTTCCAGTTGTGTCTCGGTCATGTGCAATTTTAGTGCAGTTTTTCATTCTGTCAAATGTTTAATTCTGTTCAGCTGTGATTTCGTTCTGTTTTGTTTGAGTCCAGTGTGTTTCTAGCTATATGTTGATCATGAAAAGCAATGGCACCATGTCCAGCTTTGATCATTTGAGCTTACACCATTGCACACTGATTTTTCCAATTTAAATCTACAGAAAACTGCATTTTCGGTTTTCATATGCTATAATCTGTTTCTGTCCAGATTTATTGATTCTAAAGCTTGAGGCAAGTGTATTTGATGATTTTATACATGTTTCAAGTGCTGGCAATCTGTATTAACCATTGAATTCCAAAAAGTATAGTTGAGTTGATTCCAAAATCTGTTTTACATATGTCATTGTTTTAATCCAGCTTTGCACCGTGCTGCTATCATTGTGTGTCTTAGGCCATGTGCTATTTCCCTAGCTCAATTTCTGAAGCTAGATCTAGTTGCTTAGGACCTTTCTTGCATGTTTGTTGATCCATCCAGCTTTGAACTTGTTGTTTTCTTCAAGCTGCAACAATTTTTAGTATATTTTTCTGCATTTTTGGGAACTACCACTATCAATTGTTGCTGCAATGTGTTTCTGTGCTGATTGACTGTTTGTGCAAGTATAATTGGCCATTTGAAACCTGTTGTTACTGTTCAAATGGTAATTTTCCAGCCTTTGTATCAAATTATAGTTTCAGTCATCAAATTTGGTTAAATTTGGAACTAAACCAGTCAAAACTGATATGGACTTTGCTGTGGCTGTTTAAGTGTTTCAACATATTCCATTTGATGATACAAACCTTTTTGAAGTGGCATTTGAACATTTGAATCACTGCTGTTCATTTTCACCACTGCAGTTTCCAATTTTTTTTCCCACATTTCTCATTTTGGTGCAGTTTTGGTGCTTTTATTCTGCATAAGTAACAACTGCCACTGCCAATTGCTGCCTCCCCTTGTTTCTGTGCATTGTGAACATTAGGAACAATTTATTTGACCATTTAAAACTTGTGCATACTGTTCATTTGGTCATTTTCCAGCCAATGTGCCAAATCACCATTTAAACCATCAATTTTTCTTAAAATTGGAAGTGGACCATTCATTTTCGGATGCAGAATGTTTCTTTGCTCTTTCAGAATTTAAACATGTTCACAATGATGATATACACTTGTTTGATGTCTCACTTAAGCCTTTGCACCACTGCCAAACAATTTTGACCCTGAAACCACCATTATCAGCCACTTTTCAAGTGCAGTAGGCCATTTTTCTTGCTATTTGACATTTGAAATACTTCTAATTTTCATTATTGGATTGGCAAAAGCTGGGTTTAAGTTTCCAAATACATTTATATGCTTATCCAAGTGTATAGCAATCATAAAAAGCAATTTAAACCCTGCAATCCAGATTTGAAAGGTCAAAAACCAGAAACACAAAATCTGCTGTTCTTTGTGGCATTTTGTCAAACAGTTTGGCATTTTCATCAAACACTTTCACTGCACTTGAATTTGCTCTTTGTTTTGAGTTTTTCTTGCTTTTCTAATCTGTTCTAGACCCTATCTTAAGTTCCTTTTGTGTGCTAGCCTTTATTCCAGCCCCAAAGTGTTTAGAAATCACCTTTTCTTGACTTACATATTCTGTTGTCATATTACTTCTGCTTTCAACTTGGATGCACCATTCTTTTGACCACTTACGGGTTTTTGTGATTCTTGTTGCTGGAACATCATATTTTGGTGGAGTTTTAACATCCAGTTAAGCCTTATCAAAGGGGTAGCATCTTAAGGAGTGGAGGTCTTGCTAACTTTGCTACAAGGGAACTTCAAGAGGACTTTCCATTGGCTGTCCAACACTTCTTTGCAGCAGAAAAACATCACTTTAGAGTTATATTTCAGCTCATTTCTTTTGCTGTAACAGCCACACTTGGCTTTGTATAAATTCTTTTACACTTCTTTGTATAAGTGGCATTCTATCACGGAACCTTTGTGGTAATTTCTTCTTGGTTTTTGAAACTTAAAGTGACTTGGGAAAATGATTTTCAAGCAATTCCAAGTGCACCATACAACATTGTAATAGTTTAGTTTCCAGTTCTTAGTGTGGAAGTGTGTCAAGTGGCTCCAAGTGTCATTTGCACTTTCACTTAGGGCCGTTTTTTTTTCTTTTTTTCTTTTTCCATTCATTTCATACTTCCTTTATTTTGCTTGTTGAATATTTGTGTTCTACGTCTCCGTGATAGCTAAGTGCGCTACCATATAGACAAACCTTCGTTTGGTTTATTAGGGGCATCACATCGTTACATTCCAAAAAGGTTTTAAAAGACTTCTATCTAGAAACTTGGGTAAGAAACGTCAGAAGACACTCTGGCTAAGGAAGGACAAGGTTTCTAAGCTTGTCCGTTGTGACTCACCTCTCCTTCCTGGGAGCTATTCGGTTTCTTCACCTTTAGAATCTCTATAGAAGTCATTCACCAACTACAAACAAATCCTCTTTTCCAAAAGTTTTGATTCATACTTGTGCAAGGCTTTCAAATTTTGTGAAAACACTTTCTCTACTTCACAAGCATGAGTCACTCTAGTGTTCAAGGTAACACCAATCATGATCAGGACAACATAGAGTTGAGAGAAGAGCTCAATAGAACCAAGGCTGAATTACATGAACTAAGGCAAATGGTCGCCAATCTTACTCTCATTCAAAGAGGGCATTCACAAGGGGATCACTCTCATAGGCAAAACCATGATCATGATGATCATTCCCAACATAGTGGTCACCATAGTTATCACCCTTATGATCACTATCAACGCCCTCCTAGGCGTCATCATAACCATAGAGACCATCATGTGGAACCTAAACTTGACCTTCCACCCTTCTATGGAAGAGACAATGTAGAAGAATACTTTGAGTGGGAGATGAAGGTCGAACAGATTTTTGAGTGCTACCACATAGATGATAGGAGGCGAGTGACCTTAGCTACTTTGACCTTTCAAGGAGCAGCCCTCTATTGGTGGACATCCATCATAAGAGATCAAAAGATGCATGGCGACTACACCATCCAATACTGGAATGAATTGAAAGCAACCTTACACAGAAGGCATGTCCCGGCCTATTATGCTAGAGAAGTCATGGACAAGCTCCATCGACTTCAACAAAGAAACATGAGTGTTGAGGAATACCGACAAAAGTTAGAATTACTCATGTTAAGAGCTGGGATAAAAGAGGAAGAGAGATTCACCATAGCTAGGTTCCAAAGCGGTCTTAACTATGAGATAAGAGATAAGGTAGAACTTTTACCTTATTTAGATCTCAATGATTTTGTGCAGCTATGTGTGAGAGTGGAAGAACAAATTAGAAGAAAAGTTTCCACTAAAAGGAATTACCCTACCACCTCCGACTATAGGACAGATCCTAAGAGGGAGGGTAGTCCAAAGAGGTATGAAAAGCCTCAAGAAAAAGAAAAAGAGAAAGTGAGAGGTAAAGAAAAAGAGCGAGAGCGAGAAAGAAATACCTTTCATAAAGAATCTTCAAAAGAAACAAGGGGTAGAGAGACCAAATGCTTTAAGTGTGGAGAGAGAGGACATTATTCTTCTGAGTGTCCTCACAAAAGGTCTACTTATCTCTTAGACCATCAGAGTGAAAGTGAAGATTCTTCTAGTGACTCAGATACTTCTATATCTGAGGAAGAAGCCTTACCTTGTGAAGGTGAGTTATTATTGGTAAGACGACTTCTTGGAAGTCAAACCAATGAACTAGAACAATCACAAAGGGAAAACCTATTCAGAACAAGATGCAAAATATTTGAAAACACTTGTTCATTAATTGTGGATAGTGGTTCCTCTTGCAATTGTTGTAGTTCTAGAGTGGTGAACAAATTGGCTTTACCTACTATTTCTCATCCCAAGCCTTATAAGCTTCAGTGGATAACAGAGGATGAAGAAATAGTTGTAAACACACAGGTAAACATACCAATATCCATTGGCTCCTATGAAGAAAATGTTTTATGTGATGTTGTTCCAATGGATGTTGGGCATGTATTACTTGGTAGGCCATGGCAATTTGATCATAATTCCACTCATGATGGCTATACCAACAAGATAACTTTCCTCCATAAAGGCAATAAAATCACATTGATTCCTCTTACACCTGAACAAGTGAAAGAGGATGAGATAAAAATCAAAGAAAAAATTAAAAAAGAAAGAAAACAAGAAAATAGGTTGGACAAGCAACCTTTTCAAGAAAAGAAGAAGGACACAAAGGTATGCATGTTGTTAACTTCTTCATTAAAAGGTAAATACCTTGAATCTTCTTCTCAAAAACATCACTTTGTTTCTTCATTTTATCATGGGGAATGTTCAAAACAAAGTGAATTCAAAAAAATATTAAAGGCCAATACTTCTTCTAATAAAATTTTTGTCAAAAGGCCTTCATTTTATCTTCTTATCTTTGCATATATCTCATTCATCATACTAATTTTTGCTATTTTTTGTAGATATATCTTTGACCCAGGAGGACAATAAACACCAAAGTTGTGCTTCTTCTTTCTTCCCGATTTGAGGACAAATCGTTTTAAAGAGGAAGGGAATGATGGCAACCCCTTTAGGGACTTACCATCCAAAGAAGTATCAACTTCACTCTAAGACCAAGAAAGGGAAGTTGAATAAAGGACTTAATCTTTTCTTTCTAAAAATCTTAGAATGTTCTCTTTGCTAAATACTTTTACATTGCTTTTGTAGAATATTAATAAAAGGGAGGAACCATGTCTAAGCAACTCCAAAAGGCTGCCACGTAAGAAAACCAAAGAAGCACAAATGGATGGTTGGTGTCCACGGCCTTTGCACTACGTCAACGCCCAAAGACAACAACTCCATCTTCTCCAAATGCTTTGCTGAGTTGGCAACTACAGCTTGCTCCCCAAGCTTCCTCCATCCATATTACAGCATGTGCACACTTAAAATAACTTGCACAATACCTTTTAGAAGCTCTCCTTCTTCTATAAATAGAGAGCTTCATCACTTGTAAAAAAAACTTGAATTGAAGTAAAGAAATGCTGCCAATTTCCAGTTATTACTCTCAAGTTCACCTCTGTGCTTTGTTATCTGGCACCTCCTCTAGCTTCTTTCCCCTTTGGAAAGCCTACTGAGCTAGAACTCTACCAAACAGCCACTCTAAAACACCTCCAGCATATTCACAAACACCTTACGTGCATCCAGAACTCCACTGAATTCATTCAATCCGCTGCCACTTCTCTGAGTTTTGGAGCTTCTTCTGCATGTCCTGGAGTAGCTTCCATCAGTCTCTCTCTTTGCTTCATAATTGGATAAACCACTTCTCAACTTATTTCCCAATTCTTTTTCAATGAATTCATTTTTCTTTCTCTTCTTCTTCTTTCTTCTTTTTCTTTCTTTTTGACTCATTTTGTTATTTTCTCAATGCTCCCTTATTTCAAAAACTCCCCCAAACTTAAACCATTCTCCTTATCCTAACATATATGTTCATCTCAACTCAAGGTAAGGAGGTAAAGGATTTTTCAATAAGCTTAAGGTTCCAGGGGTGAGAAAGTTTTTCTTCAAGGTTCAAGTGTTTTGCATTGGCTTTTAGGCTCAAAAATGTAGAAGAGGTTGAAGAACAAGATGGCCTTGATCATTTGTAACAAGCAAGAAAATAGTTCAAATAGAGAAACTCAGGCAAAATCATCTGTGATTTCAAAGTGATAGGACTCAACAATAAACTCTGGGCACAACATCTCACAGGTTTACTCAGGGTTCCAAAGTTTGATAAACATCATGCCAAGAATATTGATCACAATTAAAACCAAGCATCCATCTAAACATATACAAGCAACCACAACCTCTATTCAACAAACTTAACCACATAATCTCAATTAAATTTTCAAAGAAATTTTCATAGATAAAGAGCAAGCACAAAAGATTTGTATTCAATTCAAGGATAACATATGATTCACTCGAATCACCAAACCAATCGCAAAAGAACTATCTACTAGGCAAGTCAAAAAGAAATCAAAAACAAAAAAAACTGAAAGTAAATAAGAACTGGAAATTAAAACTGAAAAACCGATCAAAATGGACTCTTTGCAGCTCCAACAATGTAGAACACTAGCTTCATTTTTCATATGTAACATCTTCCTCCTCCAGTAGCTTATACTCCGCAACTGCTCCACCTCCCCCATCAGTAGGGGCCTGGCCCCCAGGCCATGCTGCACGAGCAGCAAAATCTTCAAGTCATATGTTTCTCAGCTCAGGCATGCCTCAAAGGTTGACCAATGGTGGTTTTGAACTCTTTAATTCCTAAGGAAGATCTTATCCTGTAACAAGAAAGCTCAAAGTAAAATTAGTATCTCATAGTCAACAATTGAAGAGAAAGGTCCAAAAACATACTAAAAGAAATGTGCAAAAGAAAGCAAAGAAACAAAACAATGAAAGTCAAAACAAACAAAGACAAAAGTACATGAACATAGAGGGAAGTCTTAAAATTAAGCTTCCCAAAGGTACAACAACACAAAAAGGTTTAAAAACACATCAAAAGAAGTGTGTGAAAGAGTGCAAAGCAAGAGAAAACTCAAAATCAATCAACAAAAATTAGGTGTAGAACCAGTTTTTTAAGGTGTTGGGCGTCATATCAGTTTTTCACTTAAGCTAAAAACTTTTAGCTTAAGCTAAATTTACAGAAGAATTTTTCGCCCAGGCTAGAAAGTTTTAGCTTAAGCGAAAATGTTCCAGTAGCACCCCAACTTTCAGCCTAAATCTCGCCCAAGCGACTCAGTTTTAGCTTAAGCGAAAATATTCCAGTGGCACCCCAACTTTCAGTCTAAATCTCGCCCAAGCGACTTAGTTTTAGCTTAAGCGAAAATATCAGCAAAACTTATTTTTCAGTTTTCTGCATATCTCGCCCAAGCGAGAAAGTTTAGCCTAAGCGAAAATAATGCAGATTCTTGCGAGATTGGCCACTCACCCTATGATTTTTTTTTTCTACACCTTCATTCAATGCACTTACACACAAACCAAGCTAAAACTAACATAATACACTTATACAAACCACAAAAACAACATTACAACTCAAAAATCACGAAAATGCAACCAAACACAACATACATAACATAAACCAATAATGCAAATGACACAAAAATGACACAAACATAAGTAAAAAGGGTAAGAAAATTGGGTTGCCTCCCAAAAGCGCTTGTTTAACGTCATTAGCTTGATGGTTTACTCAATAAAGTGCAAATGTTGTTGTTGGTGTGCTCCTTTCACCAACTCTTCTTGAATCACTTTCTAGTCACCAAATCAATTCTCATAGCATAAGAATCTTCATTTTTGCCCTTCCACTACCTTGAAATCTTAAAACACTCAATCCTCTTGATCAACTTTGGCTTGCTAGGCTTGAGTTCCTTGCCTCTCATCAAAGGGTGGTGGTGACTAGTCTTTCTCTTTTTCTTCTCCCTTTCTTGTTTATCTTTTACTTAGCACTTGGAGCATCTTCAAGGGAGGAAGAATTTGGGGCAGCTTGTGATGCTCAACATAGTTGTCTCCTTGTGTCCTATAATTCCTTCAATCTCAGGGTCTTCATGATGCTTTTGAGGCTGCAGTCCTCCTTATGTGAACATCTCCCTGCATACACTTAGACACAACTAGGCTAAAGCCACAAATTAGCCCAAATAAAAGTGAAAATCTATTTACAACAAAAGAGTTAGTTCTATATACAAAATCAAGTCTACATAAGTTAGAAACCTCACAAAAGTCTAGTATTGACACGAATCCCCGGCAACGGCGCCAAAAACTTGTTAATCTCTTTGGCAAGTGCACCAAATCGTTCAAGTAATAAACCGTGGTAAGACCAGGTATCGTTTTCCCAAGAGACTCGTAATACTAGAAAATTGTGCGATTAACAACTCATCTAGACTCAAGAACAACTCATCATTTAAGAATATGTGCAAAAAGATAAATTCACAAGTAATTACAAGGTTGGACTTTGGTATTGAAGGCACTTGGAAATGGAAAAGACTAGAAATGGTATGAAATGACACTGTTAAGGTTAGTTTTCACCAATGCACTCTTGTGTTTAACCAATTTCATCTCCTCTCTATCAATTTACTAAAGTCAATCCACTAAAACACTCTAGCCCTAATCCCTTAGGTGAAAGAGCCTAGGTTTTCCTTATCAAACTCCAATCCCTTGGACAATCTAACAAGCAAACCCGCATTAAGAACTAGGATCTAAGACAACATGTGAATCATATCCCATCCCTGGCTCAATGACCCACAAGGACTCTTGTTTCAGTTCAAGATTTCATATCCCATCCCTGGCTCAATGAAACCCCAAAATCAAGTCATGAACGTCCCCATTACATGCAAGCTTTAAGATCGAAAACAAGAATACTAGTAATAGATAGAAAAGGCATTTATAAATACGAAACAATCATTCATTACACAAGAGTTCATAGGCTACATCTAACCCTAACAAGATGAATCTGGTTCTCCATTTTGGAGAACCCTAAAGCTTACAAACATGGAAGATGGAAGAAGAAGGAGACCCAAAGGAAGAGGAGGAGATGTTCCCACAAGCTCCTCGCGCCCTCCATGAGCTCTAGACGTGAAATCGCGCCTCCAAAGAACCAAAGACCATTTTTCTTTCTGCCTCGTGAGTATATATACTGCCCGAATTCTCGCTTAAGCTAAATTATTCTCGCTTAAGCGAAAATGACTATTAAATCAATGACTTCCTAGATCATCGAGGCTCTTCAATGTAATGGAGGATCTTCCTAACATCAAAATAGATCAAAGAAAACAAGGGATTAGAGTATTATTTACGTAATGTAGCCCAAAATATAGATAAATACTAAAACTAAATAAAAGAGAGGATTTAAGCAAGTAATAAGCTAAAGAAGAGTTGATTTTGCTACTAAAATGATGCTTAAATAATGGTAAGAATTAGCATTATCAAAATGTAAATTATTTTCGTGAACAACAAGTCAACAATAGCTTTAGCAAAAAAAACCAGTCTTCCATGATTGAAGTAAGCACATCCACACCCGTTATCATTACATTAGAGAATGCATCAACAACAAGGATGTGCAAATGGAATACGTGAAAACGCATGATCAGGTAGCAGATATCTTCACCAAACTACTAAAGAAGAAAATTTTTATGAAGTTGAGAAGTTTGCTTGGAATACAAAATAAAGTTTAAGAAAGGGTGTTGAAATGTAAATTGATTTTGTGTTTTTGGCCTATAAAATGAAAGCCCAAGATTAGAAAATGCCCAAATATAATTCTAGAAAATCCTATCTAAAAGGATTCTAGAATGATATACAAAAATATCTAAAGATGTTTATCTATAAGATGTCTCTAGATAAGTTTAAAATTATAAGAATGTTTTAGAAATATCTAAATAATGAATAATAACCCTTAGATTAATGTTGTGGTGACAAAATATTAACAATTGATTAAAGAAGTGCCACTTATATAAATAGGGATGATTAGATCATTTATGATCAAACCAAAAGAACTTAGAAGCATTTAATATAATAAGTTTTTCCTTCTCTCAAAATCTTCCAACCTCTCCCAATTTTTAAACACTTCCCTCTAACCTTTAAATCTTCCTTCCAACCAACCTTTCTTTGATTTTATTATAGCAATTTTTTTATTGAATGTTGAGAATAAATTTCTGTAGTGTGAATTTTTTCCATTACAAATGTAAATAATTGTAATATTTGGATGTTTATCCTGAAACTGCATATTAATGGAAGGAAGAGTGTTTATCTTCTTTTTTCGTTAACTCTAATTTATTTGATAAGATTTGAAGTGTCGGTTTCTCTTGTACTTAGATTAACAAAATCAGATTTCTAAGAGCTAATGAACATTAAAATAGATGAAATGGTTAGTGTATTGTACGGTCCTCCCATGTACCGTACGGTCCTCCTACATGGTCGTCGTACTGTATGGTCCTCCCAAGCTGACCTCCCAGGTCATCCAGCGTCCTCTCATGTCGTCTTCCTAGGCCGTCCTCCCATGGTCGTCCACCCAAGTTGTCCTTCCGTGGTTGTCCTCTCAGGTCATCCACCGTCCTCCCAGGACGTTCTCCCAAGCCGTTCTCTCATGGTCGTCCACCTAGGCTGTGTCAAGTGGTAATGACTCATTAAACCCTTAATGTAGATTAAGCTGTGATTGGGCCGTCATTAGGCCAACGAAAGGTAAAGTTCCATCACAACTAGTATAAATAAAGGTTCCAGGTATGACTTTAGGATCACGATGCACGTTATATGCTTTACTGGTTGTGCCAACCATTCGGTTATATTACTTACTTGAGCATCGGAGTGTCTTTGACAGGTACCCACCCACATGGCTTGGACAAAGAGAAAGAAGAACGAACAACGTCACTTAGAAGATGGAGAACAACTAGGGTGTCCATCCGGTCTTCAAGACAACTTGTATTACTTTGAATAAGGTACTTCAACCCTATATCCGAAATAGTTAGTATGATGAAATGATTGAGTTGTACATTACACCGCTTATAAGCAAAACCGATGTAAAGAAAAATATTTTCTAAAATCTAGATCGAACATTTAACATTTAAACGTAGAAAATAAACCATGTAATATGTGATTTGTATAATTATAAATGTATATAATGAGAGATGATGAATTTTGTATAAGATTGAAAATTATTTTTTATTTCAATGTCAAAATTTAGATCACCTTAGGTAGTTTATATTTATTTTACAAAAGAGAGCGACTAAGTTATAGTAGTGTTTTTCGAAAAAAAATAGAAGATATTTTCTAGAAATTGAAAACAATCTCTTGAAAAAATTAATAGTAAAAACCTTTTGTAAATTAACTTGTACACAAGTTAATTTTAAATAAAAAAAATGTTCTAAAATTGTTTATGGAGATCCAAACTATTTATAAGATATGAAAAGTTTGAATGAGATTTATAAATAAAACTGTCACACAAAATTTGTGCAACAAAGCTAAGCAGCATGGAGAGAAAGTTGATAAAATTATAATGAAGAATATACAAGGAGTGAATAATGCAGCAGTAGCAGTAGTCACAAAGTATCATGATATAAGGCTTACAAAGAGAGCATAGAGTTTTCCAAACAGAAACCTTAAATGAGTTCTCCAAAAAGGAAAAGAAAGGATGAGAACAGGTTCATGAAAAATATATAGAAGTGTTTGTCCATTGTTCTGCACCGCATTATGCAAACTTGGCTCAAATGAAGAGCAAGTTCTTTACAATAACGCACGGGCGCGAGGCTGAATGCGAGGATGGTCCCAATCAGTCACAATGTGATCACGAGTGATTTCTTTTAGTGAACGACAACCACTCAAGGCCATGGTTAGCTCAAACTCTTCACGTAGCATCTGCAACACTTTTCTTACACCAGCTTCTCCTTCAGCAGCTAAGGAGTAAACCACAGGGCGTCCAATCTGATACAGAAAAACAAACCTTGTTACTTGTTGCCACTGTTCTTATGGTTGTCATAACATTATAATACCAGAAATTTATACTAATAATCTGTGTTTTAATTTTTTGTCACCATGGTCCTGCATGAATTTCACGTAGTAATCAAAGTTTGCATTAAAATATTAAATATTCTGTTTAAACATATGTCCCCACCAAACAAATAAACAATTTATCCGACCCTTACTTTAACCTTTTTTATGATAATATTATATATTTTAGTGGAAAAATGTTTTTTTAACAAGTTTTTTTAACAATTTTTTTATCGTGATAGTTTGTGATTACTCTGTTTCAAATATAGAGACTAATACACTAATAATATATAATCTATTGTAAAAGAAATTGTTAAAAATAGTTGTTAACCAATTATCATCCATTTTACTGTCAAACATAAGTTTGGTTTTATTACTAATATAATAGAAAAACACATTCTAAGTTAGGGTTTTAGAAGAGACATTCATCACTAATAAGTCATTATTAAACTCATAAAAAATAAGATATCTTCGATCCAAAACCTTAAATATTAAGATAATATATTCATAGATTTTCTATTTATATATTATCTATTCTTAATCTTTTTAACTAATTAACTAATGTGAAATTTTTAACTTTTCTTGAATTCCTAACTGTATGTTATCTAAATTGTTTTGAAGTGATAAGCTATCACAGAAAGCTGTTGACAGACTATGTATTACCTACCCTAGCTAAAGTTAAATAAAAAGTAAAGACTAAACAAATAGCTGAATCTACAATAAGAGTAAGTATATATACAGAATTTGTTATTATTTAGGTTGTGTTTGGGTAGATGCAAATAAAAAAAAATGGAAAATAATGAATATGATGGTATTACTACAGTTTGGATTGGTAAAAAATAAGGATGAAAAATATAATACAGATTAGAGAAATTTTTTCTATCTGATTTTATTGTTCACTTTCATCCCCTCCTAAATTTGAGAGAAATGAAATTGAATGAGAATTTTTGTTGCATTCCATCGTAACATATATCTAAATGGGAATGAAAGTTTTATTCCTCTATATTCTATTTTACCTGATACTATTGTATCACCTTTCTTTTCATCCATACAAACTTAAACAACATGAACATGGGATACAAATATTAGCTCGGCTCTTACAACTGACATAAGCCAATAAAGTATAACAAACAATTACATGTAAAAGAACTATGATAGGTTGATAACTTTTTATAACAAGTGTTACTGATTTATTGATATGTTTGAATTTATTTTCAAAATATTTGAAATGGATCAATCACACGTCACGTAAACATTTAAAAAGTTGTAAAAAAAAAGTATTAAAAGAACATTTTCTACGTAAAAATGCTATTTGTATATATGAAAAGGCCAAAAGTATCTATACTTTTGGAAGGGGTTAAGAAGTACTCACAAATATGCCAGAGGCACCTAGTGCCAATGCCTTGAAGACATCAGTTCCACGGCGAACTCCACCATCCAAAAATACAGGAATACGACCTTCAGCAGCTTTGACAACCTAAATTTCCACAACCGAGATTCATATAACATCCTTAAAAAGAGCATGTTGAAGTTTGATGGTGACTAAGATGCTACTTAAGTTGGTGTACCTCTTCTAATGCTGATATGGTGGCTGGAACATAGTCAAGTTGTCTGGCTCCATGGTTGGACACTATAATTCCTGCTGCACCACTTTGTACAGCTATCCTTGCTGCCATGTGCAAGTAAAGGCATTAGTAAAATATTCAAAAGAGGTGAACACTTGAATAGAACTTTGGCTATCCTTACTGTCCTCAGCAGTCAGCACACCCTTCACCAGAATTGGCAGAGAAGTGATTGTTTGAAGCCACTTCACATCCTACAGAGTTCAGAATGATTATTTGGATGGACTCTAATCAGTTTAGCCTTGTAAGTTCCAAAGTATACAAAAAACAATAATATGAAAACAAATGTAAACTCTATGAAAGTTTGACTCATTTATGATTTGATAACAGTATAATTTTGTATATTGAATATTAAATTCATTTTACTATTATAAATTATTCTCTAATATAGGTATAGGATAATAAGTACCAAGAAAAAACAAAATGCCTTATCTAAGATACCTTCCAGCTTAGAGTGCGATCAATTTGACCAGCAACATATGAAGCAAGTCCAGAATCATCAGCCTGAAAGAGTCAATACACAAACTCAGTTGGTGATAAAGTCAAGGAAATTTAGCCTGCAGAAATCACTCTGTGATGTCTCATCTTACTTTGTCCATCGTTCCAAGGTTCAATCCTTCAAAGTTCTTCAATGTCAAAAATGGTGGCAGTGTGAATCTGTGAAATACGTTTCAGGACTAATTTTAATTGCAAGGATAAAAGTTGAAACTCAGAGAAAAACTACTCATATCCGTTGAGAAATTGATAAACATAACATGGTTGAAGTGGAAGATTTTTGTACCTGTTCTTGATATCAGCTTCTCTGCGTCCTAGTCTTGGGGTATCAACTGTAAGGGCAATGGCTTTGAATCCAGCCCTTTCAGCTCTTCTCACAAGCTGAGCAACCACATTCCTGTCCTTGTACACCTAAAGAAAACGGAACAAATCATGTAAGTAAAACAAATAAGGTACCAAAAATTCAAATAAACAATGAAATGGAACTGAACGAAAATTTTCAAGCTTACATATAGCTGGAAAAAGCGAATTCCAGGTCCTGTTGAAGCCACCTCTTCAACACTTGAAGTGGCCCACGAGGACAAAGTCTGAAACAACAATATGTTTCTCATCAAGAAAGAATATATAGAGCTCAATGGACATGCATTGATAAACAACGAATAATTTTATAAGCATACAATCTTTTCAAGTTGATTAGGGTGTTTTTGAGTGAAATGTTTGGCATGAAGTACCAAAGGTATGATGTACAACGGAAAAAATAACAGATTCTCAGAAAATCCACCAATTGAATTGAATCATTCTTATCATAAAGAAGGGATTTTTCTCACTAGTGATTGTAAATTTCTTTATGCAAAGCAATTTGTCCTGAATAGATGGTGATTAATCAAGTGAAGAACTACTGTGAATATAAACATATAAGAAAAGTACCATGATTGTTCCAGCTGCAGAGGCAGCTCTTGCTGTGGCATATTCTCCTGCATAAGAAAAAAATCTATATCATCCAACATAAATCCAGCTCTAGTTAGTTCATTTAGCTGTGCTTGCAAAGGGTTTTAGAATTAAACTATTCCACACAAAAAAAGGCAACAAATTTTAATTTCTTGCTACAACCCTTTTATATTAACATTCCCAATAAAAAAATGTCTCAGATTTTGTTATCCATATATCAGAAGTACATGATAAGAACTTTCTCAGAATTACCGATGACCAATACAATTTGACTAACAAAAAGAGTCACATAACAGAACTATGAAACATGTGATGGTTATGCAACACAGACACTAATTGATGGCACTACATGTCTGATGTTTCATTGACCTATATGTCCAATTAAAAAGAAACAATGAAGGCTTGAGAAACAATTATACCCTCTGGATGAGCCATTTTCTGAAAGGCTGTTGGGGCAATCATGATTGGCATGGATATTTTAAAGCCCAAGACAGTGGTTGTCATGTCTATCTTGCTGACATCAATAAGAATACGAGGCCGAAACCTGTGTGTATATTTGTCAATTTGTTTCACAATATCAGTATTAGCTTGCATTATGAAATATCAAAGGAATATAATTAATCATTATGGTTTCGTAATTAACTACTGTAAAAATATAAATTTTACAAAATTCTGGAAAAGGCATTTCTGTTCTCTTGCAGAGTCCACTGATCCTCTGCACCAGATGCGTAGTAATCAAACGCCATCTTTGGTAATTTCTGCTTTGCAATGGCCTCATACTCACTGACATTGGTGACCTCCATTTTCAGAACAACTTGTTGATGTTACCCTTCAGGAATTCTGATATACATATGTATGTACGTATATATATATTCAGCTGTCAGCTTTTTCATCACAATCTACGAAGACAACTACTGTGCCAACCCGAAACTTTGGAATAATCTTAATAATTAATTTTGTGGCAAATTTCATTCAGTTGTGAAAATTTTCAAATAAACAAATAGCTGGAAGTTAGAAAATATTTCTTCAAACTTCCTAAATTTTGGATTAAGAGACAACATCGAATTTCAAATGGAAATTAAAACTCGAGTGCAGAAATAGTGGCAGTACAATATAGGAAAAAGTTACATGATGAGAAACTTAGCCAAGAAAATCAAAGCAACATGCTACTATTTTCCTCTAACATTTCAACTTAGAATGCTCCCCATCATTTACATGGCTGAAGCCTTGTAAAAAATCTACAAAAGATGGTATTATTTAAAAGGGAAAAGAACAGCATGTATATATAAAAAGGAGTAACAGCAAAAAACAGATGCATATAAGATTGATGGTATGTCTAAGAAATCATTGCATACACACAACAGAAACAGCAGTATTGAATCTTGATTTCTGGTAGAGTATGTCTAAGAAAGAAGCATGAAGTGATGAGATGTTGAGAATGGAAACAAGAGCAGACCTTAGTATCGAAAACTATGCAAGTGTGTGCATGCAGAGGAAGCAATGGAGAGAAACTCCTAGTGAGGAATAGAAACAGAAGGAAGTGAAAAATGGGAAGGGTTGATAAATACGTGGTGGAATAGAGACAAAGTTAGATGGCCCTCATATTTGTTGTAACGTGTATAGGTTCAAATGAAGAAGAATTGGAATTTTGAAGTGGATGAGCTTTCGGAGGTGAGTATTATTTTGAACCAAATCTCATCAACAAAGTGAGGTGGTTCTCAGCCACAAACGCCTTGTGTGTTTCACAGCACTCTTTCTTTCTCCATTATCATTTCCATCTCTAAATTCGAAAAAGAAAAATAACCCAAAAATACTCAGAAAAACTGTTTATTTGATCCTATCTCATATACCTTTCAACTCATGGAAACAGAAGAATAATACCCTCTTCACCAGTGGTACAAGTGGGTTGGCCATTGCCTACGGATAATCTAAAATATGCACTCTATTATTTCATCTCTGTAAGGAAATGTGACATCACTTTGAATTTACCCCAAACAAATTACATAGTTACTATTGTTACTGGATAATAGTATCACGAGACATTTTTACGTTAATTTAATACAGAGTATAAAGATAAAATAATCATATAAATAAATTTCAAGAAAGAAAAAAATAAAAAATAAAGAAAGATAGTATTAATTGAATGTAAAAAATTTAGTATTTATTGATTTCTTTTTTGGCACGTGAACTTTAACATTTCAAATCATATTTTTAAAAGATAATAATCATAGTATCACCTTTTAAAGGTTTTTAGTGGCTTGTGTTGTTAATTATCACAAGTGGTTTAAAAATTAAACTGTTGTATGAACTAGGTTTAAATCCCTTTTACAGAATATGAAAAATATACCTTCTTATATGTTATCTTAGCTATATTATTTGTGAAATTTTCTTACACACTTTTCAGACTTTAATGTAAAATTTGTAAGAAAAAATATTTGCATGTGAAAGAATAATAGTCCAATATCAAAAGTTATAATAATATATCATTAATGTCTTCTTTCGTTGTTAAGATAATGTTTTGATATATAAATATGTGATGACCAAATTTTACTTACAGCAATTCAGCCACATATGTCAATTTTCTCATATCTTACGTCTACATCCATTTTTTTTTTGATAAATTGTTATCCTTTTCTTTTTGGGAATAAGTTCATCTGTTTCAATTTGAACCCCTTAAATTTTATTTAACACATTTACCCTAATATATTAACATAAAATAAATAAAAAATTAAAGGTCAAAGATCTCGTTTTGTTATTTTAAAACAAAAAAGGAGCCCTGAATCCCTTTTCTGTCATTGTGTCTGTCTCTTTTAGTTTTTCATTTACTGGTAAAAAGTTTATCATTAAAATCTCGTAACCTTTTTTGTTAACTTGTTGCTATTCAGTTTAAAAAAAATAAATGCAATCAAATGGACTTACTAATAAATTTAATATAGCAACAATTTGTTAATCCCAATAAAACAAGATTCAGATTATTTAAATAAGGTATCACTTGTCATACATAAAAGCATTGTTTGACAAAATTAATGAATTATTCAATTTGAGGATATGGTTATGTAACCGCAATCAATATTATTTTTTAAGTTTGTTTTAATTTTATAAAATATAATAATATAGAAATAGGGTTGTAAAACCAAAATCATGATATACAAAACTATTTAAAAATCATTCATACATGTACCTTTTACCTTATATGATTGTATTTACCAACCCTTAATAGATTTACAATACACTTGGATAAATAGAGAGTGTAATTATATAAAATTATACCAACTTTTATTATTCAAATTGTCTAAAATAATATCAAATACATATTTTATGTTATTTTATTTCATTCAATCTACTTTTAAATGGAAAGTGTTTGATTATAATAATTTCCAATATAAAATTAACAATTTAATTAGATTTAGAAAAAAATCACTTATCTTTTGTAACTTTATACTAAAGGTTCAACCCTCTTATTTTAAAATCAACATCATCTACAAAAATATATGTATTCATCGATAAAATATGTGACGGATAATAAGTGTCTACAAATATTTATTATCCATAAATAACGGGTATTTTAATATTTGTTTATAAACAAGTTACATACGAGTATTATAATATTTATGTGAGTATTTATTATCCGCAAAAAATTAAAATTAAAATTAAATTTATATTTATTAGTTAATTTTAATTAAAATTAAAATCTAATTTATATTTAATTTAATTAATACTATATTTTATATTTTTTTCTAATTTTATTTAGATTTTATATTAAAAATCATAAAATATTTTTTGTTTAAATATTTCTGGATATCCATTGATATTCATAGATATTTTTTAAACAAAGTAATAAGACGGATAACTGGTGGATATTTTTATTACGAACCCTATCGTATATGATACCACACATTGTTATTCCTAGTATCATCTCTCATATTCTTTTTATTTGATAACATTACTTTTTTTTATATTTTTAATAAAGTGATACTCATCTTTTCTTTTCTTTTTTTCAATAAAAAGGTATACATTATGTAAAAGTTTAATAAATAGTTATTAAAACTAAGAGTATAACAAAAAAAAGGCATCTATCTTAAAATTGGATAAATTGTGAGTGCTATCTAATAAAAACTTAAAGGTTAAGGATGACAACAGGGTATATGAATAATCTTTATTTGTTATTGGATTTGTAAAAAAATTTTGATAACTTATATCAAATATCTATCTAAAAAATATTTGTGTCTATTAAAAAACTTTGCAAATATATGTGATTATTTAAAAAAATAATTTATAAATTTGTAAAATAAAATTAAAAAATATAAAATATAATGTAAATTGAATTAAATATAAATTTAATTTTAAATTTAATTGTTTATGAATAATTAATATTTACAAATATAAATATTATGATATCATATATATATATAAATTAATATTAAATTATCCATAAATTTTTATTTTGAAGTATTATTTACTATTTATAGCAAATGTTTTCTGCAAATATTGAGTTTATATAAATATTTTTGCTATCTTGCATGTAAAGAATGTTTTAGCAAATAAAATATAATAACTCGGAATGAGCTTCTATAAATAAAAACATAATTTTAACAACGATAAAAAATAATATTAACAATAATAAATAAAAATATTTTTTCCACTCAATTCTTACATATATTTTTCTTTCTTTTCACCGATACTCCTATATTTCCTCACTATCTACCAAAGAGAAACAGCAATAAATTGATGAAAACTCCTCATGGATAGATAAGTGAACTATGCATGCAAGCATCACGAAAAGTACCACCAAATCAAGCTGAGCCCACTCTGATATCCCATGAATAATAAATAATGGGCGAGGTGACCCACTGACACCGTCTATAAGTTTCAATTCAGAGGGCAACTTTCTTTTTCAGTGCATCTAAATACTGATGTATATTAAAGTAATAGTTGCCCATTTATTTTCTTAAAAAATAATAATTTTAGGTCTTCCTCTCATCCTATTTGATTGGGATGATGATTTTTTCTTTAATATTTACTTTCTATTTTTTTTTTTAATTTTCTAAGATAGTAGAAATTTTTTAATTTTTTCTTTAATACTTTTACTTTATAAATTATTAGAAAGATTTGTACAAGGATATAACATTGAAGTATAAGTAATTTTTCCAAAAAAATTTAAATTCTGCTATGATTCCTTTGAACTTTTGAATGCTACTATATATTGGGTTTGTCCTGTAATTGAGCCTTCTGTTGGTCGAAGTCCCCTGCCAACCATGTGTTTGTAAAATTGTCTCTGAGGAAAAAAAAGGCAAAAGGGTACTTGAAAGTGAGGGTTACGAGGAGGATAGATTGTTATCGTAAAAGGTTGTATTGTTATGGCAAATAGTAGCATAAACTTGGTGCTTCATCAAGGGTCAATGTTGCCACATGAACTTCCTGTAGCTGCTGTACTGGGACCTTCGTGCTTTCATTCGTTTTCTTCAACTTGGGCTATTACCAATGGAGCCATTCATGTCTCACCACGAAGGGGGAACTGCAGTGCTACTTGTTATTGCTCAAGTTTCAGGAAATGTACGTGCAAATGGAAACGGCTTGTAAGAAGTTGCTCCACCAGTGAGTTTGTCATTGCCGGTGATGAAAACTATGGCAATAAGCAGGTTGTTAGTCTCACTCCCCGTCTCTACGACTATGTACTAAAAAATGTTCGAGAGCCAGAGGTGAGGACTGAGGAACATACCGTTATGCTTCATGCTATGTTTTAATAAGAAAAAGGTTTTGGGGAGGGGGAGGGTAATTCTGCTGTCAACTGTGAAAAATTGTGTCTATTAAATTGCCGTTTGTGCTTATTGTAAAGTTACTGCACTTCAGATTCTAAGGCAATTGCGGCAGGAGACAGCCTCTATGCGTGGAAGTCAAATGCAGGTGTCTCTAATTATTTCATTCTTATGCAATTTTTCTTAAACTGTTTAGTAATAGAGTTGTTAATGCTGAGTTTATGCTTGTGTATTATATCTTCACCATCCACGCAGGGGTTTCTACTGCACATTTGGTTCTATGAAAGTGAGTAGCATTATTGTACCATTTATTCATTATTTGTTTCTATAGATGTTGTACACAATTAATTTATTTTACTGATGATGAACATGATTGACCTGCATCTCGTAATTGTGAAATAAATCAAATTTAACAATTTTTGTTGAAGACTGAGGGGCTTCTTATGTAGGGGCACATAGTGGTCTTTGAATGTTAACTTTGTGCTACTAGTGTTTTGATATCCTGTGTGGGATCAAGCTTAAATTTGTGAAATTTGTTGGGGCAAATAAAGAATTGCGCTAGAAAGAATGTACAGCAGTCTCACTTGTTTTCTATCTTGTCTGTCATGTTTCACTTTGTAATTTCACTTGATTAGCAACTAAAGTGTTGGCAATGCTTTTAGGTGTCCCCTGATCAGGCACAGCTGCTTACAATGCTTGTGCAGATTCTTGGAGCAGAACGGTGTATTGAAGTTGGCGTTTATACCGTATGTCCTTCATTCTCTATACACCTTGCACTAGTTTTATTCATGTTACATAGTAGAGGATGCCACTTCACTTCAATGAGGTATTATATTATTAATTTGATCCAGGGATACTCATCATTAGCCATAGCATTAGTTCTGCCAGATTCAGGTCATTTAGTTGCCTGTGAAAGAGATGCCAAATCTCTTGAAGTTGCCAAGAAGTATTATCAACTAGCTGGTGTTTCACATAAGGTATCTATGCTACTCATCTGCTTTTGATTTGAAAAGGGTTCAAAATTTTTGTTTATATCTTCTGAATATTGGGGCACTTTTTATAATATATTTATTATGTGCTGCCTGATCTTGTGGTATTGTTAAATTGATGTTGCTGTAGTCTTCTTTATTGGCCATTATGATTGTAAAATTAGTTGGTGGGTGCTGTTTGGACCTTTTATGCATGGTGAAGGATATTATGAATGATTTTGAACGGGTTAGGAGAACAAAACATGTTTTTGGGTGTGAATTGTGTATGTGTGTTGTCATTTGGATGTATACCTTAGAAGATATGACATGTTGTGGGGTCTTCTCGTTGTACTTAGTGTTATAATATATTATTATATTGCAAAAGATGAGAACTTGCAAAAGATGAGAACGTTGTTGCAACGTTCCAGTGGCAACGTTAATTTTGCAAACGTTGAGAGCAACGTCTTTGGCCAACCAACGGTACTGCAACGCCTTTTTAACGGTTTGATTTTTGCCACCTATAAATAAACCCTTTGCTCATTTCCAGATTCATGCATTTTTATGATCATCAAATTCAATCTTCTCATTCTCTCATTTTCTTTCCTAAAACTATCCTGGGTATATACTTATAGAGTTCTTGCTAGTTCTGAGATCCTCAGAGATATTCTGGGAAGTTCCTGTTGTATCCTGGGGGACTTGCGCAATACACCGCGGATAAGTCCTTAAGGACAGTGACTCTACACGCCTCAGGAAATTTTATTTTGTGACTCTATCAGCCTAACTTGACAACAATCTTAAGGACTTATGGCTGACAACAACAACAACTCAATCCCGGAGACTCAGAATATTGCTTCCGGAACCCAGACGGTCTTCGCAAAATCTCTTCCGGACGTGTCAAAAATCGAGATTTTCTCTGGACAGAACTTCCGACGCTGGCAAGAACGCGTTTCCACCCTTTTAGACATGTATGGAGTTGTTGCTGCTATTTCATCTCCGAAGCCCGACTCCACTGTTCCTTCAAACTCAAAACTAGTTGAAGAGTGGACTTACGCGAACAAGGTATGCCGACACACTTTGCTTAGTGCGCTTTCTAATGATTTGTTCGATGTGTATTGTTCCTACAAGGAAGCGAAAGACATTTGGGATTCGTTGATTCTCAAATATACTGCCGAAGATGTCGTCAGACAAAGGTTCGTTATAGGAAATTACTACCGCTGGGAGATGATTGAAGATAAGGATATGAAGTCGCAAATCAATGAGTACCACAAGCTGCTCGAAGATATCAAAGCGGAGAACATCCTTCTACCAGATGAATTTGTTTCGGAACTGCTGATCGAGAAACTGCCGCCTTCTTGGACTGATTACAAGCAACAACTGAAACACAGACACAAGCAGATGCCACTCTCAGAGCTCATCACTCACATAATTGTTGAAGATACCAACAGGAAAGAATGTGCCGCTGCAAGAGCCAAAACCTTGTCTGCAAAAGCAAATGTGGTAGAGGATAGACCTGCTCCCAAAAGGTACGAACACAAACCTGATCACAATAGGAAAAACCATTTTCGAAAATCCCGTCCAAATGGATTTAACCCCACCTTTAAGAAGAAAGGAAATTGCTTTGTGTGTGGAAAACCGGGACATCATGCACCACAGTGCAGGCGCAGAGCAAGAAACGACAATCCTCCTAAGGCCAATATAGCCGAAGGAGATGACATTATAGCTGCGGTCGTTTCACAAGCAAATTTGATGTCCAATGTGAGTAATTGGGTGGTAGACTCTGGGGCTACCAGGCATATCTGTGCAAACAGAAGTGCCTTTACCTCTTACATCAGTGTAAGAGAAGGAGAAGAACAAGTTTATCTCGGTGATTCCAGGACAACTCCTGTCCTAGGAAAAGGAAAGGTTCTTCTTAAACTCACATCTGGGAAGACTCTGGCCTTGAATGATGTCCTGCATGTTCCTTCTATCAGAGTTAATTTAATCTCGGTATCAATACTGGGAAAAGCTGGGGTTAAAGTGTCATTTGAGTCTGACAAGATCATTATGACAAAGAATAATGTTTTTGTGGGGAAAGGATATTGTGATCAAGGTCTCTTTGTACTTAACATTTCTGAAATTATGAATGAATCAACTTCTTCTGCTTATATTGTTGACTCGTATGATATATGGCATGCTAGATTAGGACATGTAAATTCTTTGTATGTCTTAAAATTACAACGATTAGGATTAATAAATATGCATGATAAACAGAGTAGTAAATGTGATATATGTGTAGAATCTAAAATGACTAAGAAAACATGTTATACCGTAGAACGTCAAACTGAACTCTTAGGATTAATTCATACTGATCTAGCTGATTTGAAACAAACCATGTCTAGAGGAGGTAAAAATTATTTTGTGACCTTTATAGATGATTATTCTAGATACACTAAGGTGTACTTAATCAAACATAAAGATGAAGCCTTTGATGTGTTCTTAACCTATAAAGCAGAAGTAAAAAATCAATTAAATAAGAAGATTAAGAGGATTAGATCAGATAGAGGTGGAGAATATGTACTGTTTAATGAATTTTGTGTTAAGGAAGGTATCATCCATGAGGTAACTCCACCATATTCACCTGAGTCTAATGGAGTAGCTGAGAGAAAGAATAGAACCCTTAAGGAAATGATGAATGCTATGCTTATTAGTTCTGGTGCACCTGAAAACCTTTGGGGAGAAGCCTTACTTACTGCATGTTTTTTACAAAATAGAATACCTCATAAGAAAATTGGTAAAACTCCCTATGAGCTGTGGAAAGGATATCAACCTAACCTTAAATATTTAAAAGTGTGGGGGTGTCTAGCTAAGGTGATGTTACCCGATCCTAAGAAAAGGAAAATAGGTTCTAAAACCTCTGATTGTATGTTCTTAGGATATGCCGAACATAGTGCTGCTTATAGATTTCTGGTTCTCAGAAGTGGTCTGATTGAGCGTAACACTATAATGGAGACAAAAAATGCTGAGTTTTTTGAACATGTTTTTCCTTTAAAGGTTAGTGAGACGTCTCAACCTGTAGATAATACAAATAGTGATGCTTTGTGTGAGGAATTAAGAAGAAGTAAAAGACAGAGGAAGGAAACTTCATTTGGTAATGATTTTTATACCTATCTAGTTGATAATGATCCTAGTAGCTTTGTAGAAGCCATTAGTGCTCCTGATGCAAAACAATGGGATAAGGCCATTAGGACTGAAATTGAATCAATTCAGAAAAACAATACTTGGACTTTAGAAGATCTGCCTAAAGGAGCAAAACCCATTGGTTGTAAGTGGATCTTTAAGAAAAAGTATCATCCTGATGGATCCGTAGAAAAGTATAAGGCAAGATTAGTAGCTAAAGGTTTTACTCAAAAACCCAACATAGATTACTTTGATACTTTTGCCCCTGTGACTAGGATTTCCTCTATTCGAGTTTTGTTAGCCTTAGCAGCTATCCATAAACTAGTGATACATCAAATGGATGTTAAAACTGCCTTTTTGAATGGTGATTTAGAGGAGGAAATTTATATGACTCAACCTGAAGGATGTGTTGTACCAGGTCAAGAGAATAAAGTTTGTAAACTTTTAAAATCTTTGTATGGTTTGAAACAAGCACCAAAACAGTGGCATGAAAAACTTGATAATGTTTTAATTTGTGATGGTTTTTCACCTAATGATGCTGATAAATGTGTGTACTCTAAATTTGAAAATAGTGATTGTGTCATTATATGTTTGTATGTGGATGACATGTTAATTTTTGGTACATGCAATGAAATTGTTGCTAGAACTAAACTGTTTCTAGGATCGAATTTTGAAATGAAAGATATGGGTGAAGCCAATGTAATTTTAGGTATTAGAATCATAAGGAAGGGAGATAGTATATTACTATCCCAAGAACAATACATTGAGAAACTTCTTAAGAAGTTTGGGTTTTATGATCTGAAACCAGTGAGTACCCCTTATGATGCTAATTCTAAATTAATGAAAAATAAAGGAGAATCTGTATCTCAACCTCTGTATGCCCAAATAATTGGGAGTTTACTGCATTTAATGAGTTTTTCAAGACCTGATATTGCTTATGCAGTAGGTAGATTGAGTAGGTACACTCAATGTCCAAACCAGGAACATTGGGATGCACTTGCTAGGCTTATGAGATATTTAAGAGGTTCAATGGATTATGCCATTGAATATAGTGGATTTCCCGCTGTACTAGAAGGGTATAGTGATGCTAACTGGATTTCTGATTCAGATGAGACAAAATCCACTAGTGGTTATGTATTCACACTTGGGGGTGGTGCGATTACATGGAGATCAGCCAGACAAACTATTATTGCAAGATCAACAATGGAATCTGAGTTTGTCGCTCTTGAGATGGCTGGTAGTGAGGCTGAGTGGTTGAAAAACTTCTTAGCGAACATTCCATTAGGAATGAAACCAACCCCATCGGTATCTATACACTGTGATTGCCAATCGGCAATAGCTATAGCTAAAAACAAAAATTACAATGGAAAGAATAGACATGTTCAATTGAGACACAATTTGGTGAAGCAGCTGCTAAAGAGTGGAACAATTTCCATTGACTATGTGAAGTCAGAAAGGAATCTAGCAGATCCTCTGACAAAACCCTTGGGAAGAAATATGATCTTAGAAACATCGAGGGGAATGGGACTTAAGCCACTGGCAAACAAACAAGTGATGGTAACCCAACCTTTGTGATTGGAGATCCCATGAATAAGGTTCATATGGGTAAAAACAAGTCACTTGTTAGTTCTGATAGCACTAAATTGATTTTAATCAATTATGTCCATTCCTATGGTGTATGAGAAAGTGCTAGAGACTGCATTTTGAGAGGTTAAACTTTGTCATTAAAATTCTTTATGGTGAAAGAATTTTAGCCTAAACAAAGTTTTTAATGATTTTCATATCCCTTATGGGTGGTGTATGATTTGCAGCATACACTTGATGAAATCACCTATATGAGTGTCAAGTGGGGCCGCTTGCATGAGATCTTGGCATGATCTCTAGAGCACTCATGAATACCGGGCACGCGCATGGCCTAATTAGCGCAACACAGCGATAACAGCAAGAATTGTGGGGGTGTATTGTGATTGATAAACCTCTAACACACGTCAAGTGTTTTTGGTTCATATAGCTTGCTATACCAACTACACTGTGTGTTAAGTTTCTCAATCTAAGACTGGTTCATATAGCTTGCTATACCAGCTCTGATGCATTACATCTTATGAGACTCAGGATATAAATACTCTTATCTTATTTTCAATCTCTGATTTTTCATCTGAACAAAGATTTGCGCTATTGCTTTATACAATCATTTTCCAAGTTTACACAAAGATGACATATCTTTCTTTTGAAAAAAGGATTACCTGCAAAAAGAGAAATCACTTTTGAGACAGAACTGTTTGGATCAAAGACATTTTACTTTAAATTTCTTTTGCAATATGTGGGGGATTGTTATAATATATTATTATATTGCAAAAGATGAGAACTTGCAAAAGATGAGAACGTTGTTGCAACGTTCCAGTGGCAACGTTAATTTTGCAAACGTTGAGAGCAACGTCTTTGGCCAACCAACGGTACTGCAACGCCTTTTTAACGGTTTGATTTTTGCCACCTATAAATAAACCCTTTGCTCATTTCCAGATTCATGCATTTTTATGATCATCAAATTCAATCTTCTCATTCTCTCATTTTCTTTCCTAAAACTATCCTGGGTATATACTTATAGAGTTCTTGCTAGTTCTGAGATCCTCAGAGATATTCTGGGAAGTTCCTGTTGTATCCTGGGGGACTTGCGCAATACACCGCGGATAAGTCCTTAAGGACAGTGACTCTACACGCCTCAGGAAATTTTGTTTGTGACTCTATCAGCCTAACTTGACAACACTTAGTAAATCCATGATAACTCTTTCGGCCGTGGATGCGGGAAAGATGTTCTCTTCCGTTGTAGATACAGAAAGATGATGAGTTCGAGTGGTGATGACTCTTTCAGCCGTGATGCGAAAAAGACCATTGGTTTGTGATGATGACATGTGACGATGTTTAAGTTGTTGGTGTGTTGTGTTTATTATTGTGGTGAATGTTTAGTATTTGTATGTTATGTTATTATGCTTGTGATTGATTCTTAGTTAGCTCACCCATATGTTTGTGGTTGTGATTTTCACATGCGATGATCGTTTTATACAGAGCAAATGATCATTCAGTTAGTTCGGATGTTGTATAGCACAACGAGTGGATTGAAAGAATTGTGGGTTATTTTTCTTTAATTGTAAAGACTTATTGAGTTTAGATTTCCGCAATGATATTATGATTTTAAAATTTTAAATTTCTAGTCGTAATCGTGACAATTGGGATGTTATACTGATGGCTTTACACAACTGGCTATAGGTGGATGTAAAACTTGGACTTGCAATGGACTCCCTAGAATCTTTAATTCTGAATGGTGAAGCAGGAAGGTATGTGGATTTCTCATTTTCAACACCACTATGATGTATGATTTGAAATTTCACATTCTGTTGCTGCGGGTAAGAGCTCTTCCACATTTGCTATTTTCTCTTAAAATCGTTATTGTTAATCAAGGATCCTGTCCATATCATATGAACATTGTCAGAGGTAACAAGTAAATTAGAACTTAAGTGATGTTACCTTTTCTTGCAGCTATGATTTTGCATTTATTGATGCCGAGAAAAGAATGAACGAGAAATATTTTGAACTGCTACTACAGCTGGTAAGAACATAAAAACGGACAAAGGCATTCAGCTATTATGCTTCTTAATCACGAGATCTTTCATAATCTTTCTTATTGCGTTCCTATGAACTGTTATACTGATGCACTGAATAATTTCTTGTTGCAGGTGAAGGTTGGAGGTCTTATTGTAATTGATAATGTCCTTTGGCATGGAAAAGTTGCTGACCAACTGGTGAATAATACATTCTTTTGTGATCTCCTTTTTTTTTTTTTTCAGTTAACTGAACTTGATTTAATGTACTATTTACAGGTTTATGACCCTAAAACTCTCAGCATTAGAAATTTTAACCAGAAGTTAATGGAAGATGAGCGCGTAGACATCACTATGGTATGTTTATAAAATATTTTTTTAAAAGATTAAATATGTTTTTAGTTTTTAAACTTTAACATTAAATTAAAATTTATTTTTGTTTGAAACTTTGATATATTTTGATTATCAAACTTTATTCCAAACTTTAATACATTTTAATTATCAAATTTTAAAAATAAACTAATATAGTTTTTCTAATTCAACTGTGTTAATTTTTTTATGCATCAAAATGATGTTTGACATGTTCAAACTCAAATAAAAAAGAATATTAACACGGATTAAAACGATTATATTCATTTTTAAAGTTAAAAAATTAAAATATATTAAAATTTGTTGAATTCTAATTTTACATCAAGTTTAAGAATTAAAAATATATTTAATTTTTTTAATTATTAATACACTCTCAGATAATTTATAATTGCTTAACTTTTTTTTGGAGAGTCTCAGGTACCTATTGGAGACGGGATGACGATCTGCCGAAAACGCTGACCCATTTTTGAGTAACTTTTAAGTTGTATGCAATTGAACTTTCACCCTTCAGGGGTAATTCTTCTGTAAGATCTGAGGAAAGAAAGATGCATAATAAGCACAAAATTGATTAGATGTTCTTTAAGCTTTTGGAGTTGCAAAGTCCTTTCGTTTAGGCTACTTTTGGCAAGGATCTGAAAACTGTGTACTGATGAAGATCATTTTGGCTCCAAATGGAATACGCTAAACCAGATTTATATGATCTTCTCTGCCACAATTTTTTTAAGCACTAAAGGTAGCAGCACCACTACATTAGCCTGGAATTCAGTGACCTATTAGTAACACATTAATTACTTCATTCTTTAAAAAGAAAATTTACTCAATTGATTTTTTTTAATTATAAAATCAAGCGAATATCACACTTTTTCACTTATGATTTCATTATTTCCATAAATCTCACAATTATTTTGACAAATTTTAAATAATAACGAACAGGGTCGAAAAAGTTACTGATTTCACATTAAATTATAGTACAGAAATAAATATATTTGAGAATAAATGCTTTCACTGATGTAACTGATGCTCAAGAAATTATCATTATAATAGTTCATCATAGTTCTACTTTATAGTCGTCGGTTGTAGTTTTCAACAGTTCATCATTCAACATGGCCTAAGAAGTCTATCTAAATATGTAATGCCAACCCTGGACAATAAGAATTTGCCTTAACCGAAAGCTCCCTAATCCTGGAGCATTGTTGCGTTAATCAAACAAGATTTAATTGTGATTTGGTCACTACCCTCCACAGACAATTATACAACTTTCAATAATCTTCTTCACTATAACAATAATCATGTTCCCACCACTAAACTATTATTGTTATAACGAATAGCGTCCTTTTCACTATTTTTAAAACTCTTGGTGCTACTTTCACCAAGTTAGTTATATGATCACTCCTTTTATCATTATCTTGAGGTCCTGTCTATTTAAACTACTATTAACCACCATCAACAATATTACTTGAATGCTGTCATTGTTACCATTATAATTACTATTTTAAAATAAAAGAAAAAGAGGATGAATCCTTAAGTCTATTGAGTACACAAGATTATACATTTATAAATAAGAAACACAAAGAGATGGACTTAAGTCTATTAAGCAAGAATCTCCAGCTTGGAACATGCTCTAAGTCCAGGCTGAATGGCACCATCAAAATCATTGGAGGAATAATGCAAGATCTGAGAGAGGAGTTATGGTCATTAATGCAAAAGAGTGATGAATTATGGTTTTACGTAATGTGAAGGGAAGAAGAACCTCTGCCTCTTACTTCTGGTGGGACAATTAGTGACAACGGATCATATATTTAGTTATCTACCAATCATATCACATATTGCATTGGTACGTCAAATCTGATTTAATTTGGGCTATGATACCCTATACATCCTAGGAAATTCTAGTTTCACTTTCTTGCTTGTTGTCTTAAAGAATATGCAAACTATGAAAAGAATAATGTATACTTGAAAGGAGAAATTATGCCACTTAGCAAAAGAGATTCATGATGAATTTTTCTTTTTTCTTTTTTCTTTTTCCATTTACCTTATCAGACTTGGGAATGAGTTTTCTGAGAGTTGCAAGTTGTGCATTGATTCTGTCCCTGCGCCTTTTCTCTGCTTGGCTGTGACTCTTTGAAGCACTTGCAGCTCTATCTTCTGTAATGGTTGCAGGCCACAAAGGGAACTCACTAAACTGAAGAGATGGAGGGTCAGAAGCAAGAGAGGGTGTTTAAGTTGTTGGAACAGAAAAAAGGAGATAATTGATCACTGTTTGGTGCAGAGTTGCATTCAGCCATGTTGGTGGCAAGAGGCTACCCAGAATAGTGGTAACTTTCCATATGCATAATCAGAGACCATTCTAATGCCTGTGCCTGGTTTTGTGAGCCTTTTATTTCCCATTCATTGACATTGTTTGCTTAATGGGCGATCTTGTTCTTATCTTTATGGTGATTGGTGTGATATGCAATGACCTTTAATGGGATCAGACGAAAATGGTTTTTGGCCGTAGGCGCCTGTCACTTCACCAAGAAAATTTTCTCTCTGATAAATCTCACTACACTTTGTGAAGAATCTCAAGTTTGAGAAGATTAAAAAGGATGAGCGAAACACGGCTGAGAGCTGATGTAATTCTTGGTTGAGCTATAAGTTTCATATTCGATATAAATTGAGAAAGTAAAACACATAAATATGAAAAATCCATTAGTTTTTGTTGTTTTAAGATTTTTTTTTTAGAAAATAAGGTCAATCCCCTTGTATAATTCGACTCATATCTGATTAGTATTAACCTTTTCTGTTTGTCTGTTTAATAAACACTTACATATTATTACAATAGTTGAAGTTGTTAATCATCGTTAATCTTGGATAATATTCGAAGTTCATAGTGTTAATCTTAGAAAACACATATAAATCGTTAAAGTTGTTATTTATAATAAATTATAAATTAACGAAAATTCACTTCATAATCCTTTACTATTAAAATTCTATATATTTTTATATTCCAATAAACTATATTTTTAACCATTTATTTCCTTTCACATGTTCTGTTACGTGATAAATGTGTGTGAACCTCTTTCTTCCATTTTCTTCTACCGAGTGTCGGGTGACCGAGACCCGACCCATTTAGAAATCGGGCTTCAAATGCATCTTTGAAAGGACGCAAAGAGTCAGTGAAGTCATAAGTTGAAACACGAAACATCGCGGCTTTTGCATCGATGGCGGATCTGAAGACTGATACTTTGCGCACCTACGCTTACATTCTTCTCTACATTGCTCTCTCCAGTGGCCAAATCTTCTTCAACAAGGTTATCGCCAATCACTTTAAACTCATGCACTCTCTTCTCCGTTTGTTTCCCCGTAATAAATATTATCCGAAAATGCTTTGTCAGAAGTATATCGCGAAGATCGTTCCGTGCTGAATTCGAAGTCAGGATTCGATGTTATGGTTCCGTGTTTCTATTTTAATTTGCTTTCTTCTTTTCTGTGAATTGTTTTTGCCTTAATTTGCTGCGTGTGTTGTTGATTGGAAGTGGATACGATGATGAATGATTTGTCAGTTGATATTGTTAGTGGTAGTTGGGCATTTTGTTCAATCGGAACAGAAGTGTTTTAATTTGGCTGTTTCTGGAGTTTGGTTCAGTGTAAGAAAATTGAGGAATTGAGCAAATTTTTCTTCATTTTTTGAGGAAATTTTGATGTAGTGACTCATTTGTTAAATGACGTCGGTGTATTGGTAATGGCAGAGTACCTTGTGTTAGAGCTTGTCGTTTGGATTTTTATTTTGGTTATTTCAGGTTTGGTTGTCTGTTGGAGTGATTTTGTTTTGGAAGTATTATTGTCTCCTGTTTGATGTTAGATTTTGCTTAGTTCGTGAGTGGTTTCATTTGAGGAATGAATAACCAAGGAGAAAATGCTTAAAAACTGTGTTGTTATGTAGCTGATGCCTAATTTGTCTTTTCAATTTGTGTCTGTAGTGGGTTTTGTCCTCTAAGGAAATTAACTTCCCCTATCCTTTGGGGTTGACTCTACTTCACATGGTCTTCTCCTCCGTTCTTTGTTTTTCGTTAACCAAGATTCTGAAGGTATGGATTTGTGCTTGGTGTATTGTGCTATTTAATTGGTTTCTGTCATGTAATGCAGGTTAATAATCTGTTTCTTACAGGTTATGAAGGTTGATCAGGGAATGACTCCTGAAGTGTGAGTACAAAAAGATGCATTCTATAGCTGATGCTTGATTTAAAATACGGTTATATGTATGGAGCAATTTGATTGTTTTATTTCGATGGCTGTTGGTGACTCTTGGTATTTTAAAAGTGGGATCTCATAGCATTTACTATTTGGGATCTAATCAACGTGAAACTTGGGTTCTTCTCAATATATTCTCTTACATTCATTACTACTGGGCTTAGTATTGTACAACATGATGAGTAGAAAAAATATCTGTAGAATCTTTTAGTTTATTTTTCAGTATATTTTTTCCTTATTTATTTTTTTAGGAAGATTAGATTGTTACAAATAGGTGTAAGAGAATGTAATAGATATGAATGATAATAATAAAAATCATTCTCTTTTCAAGAAATAGTGACTATGTTTCCCTAATTAACATAAAACGCAGTATATCTCTTGTCTTTTGCATGGTTTAGTGTATAAGAATAAACTGGGTCGGTTGAAACTTAGTGCCCATTCAAATACATCTTATATGTTATCTTCAAGTCTATTCACCATAGTAGTTTACTGCATTAAAAATACATATGGGGACTCCAAATTTCAGTTGTAATTATACCTTTATTGTTTCAGATATGTTACTTCCGTAGTGCCAATTGGGGCCATGTTTGCGATGACTCTTTGGCTGGGAAATACTGCCTACCTGTACATTTCTGTTGCTTTTGCACAAATGCTGAAGGCAGTTAGTAAGTTTTAGTGATCTTGTTGATTATTGATAATCGGTAGGTATCATTGTTCATATATGATATTTGCCAATGGAAAGTGTAATCACAAAATGTGTATCGTGAGACATTTAAAACCATCAGATCTATTAGTTAAACAACTTGGATTAGTTGTTCAATATATACCATATAATGATTTTATATTTACAATACTTTTTCTCCAATATGACAACTAATTTAATTCTTCAATTGTCAATCACAGTGCCTGTAGCTGTTTTTGTGCTTGGAGTAGCTGTAGGACTTGAAGTAATGAGCTGTAAAATGCTATTAATCATGTCAGTGATTAGTTTTGGCGTCCTAGTTGCTTCTTATGGAGAGATAAACATAAACTGGGTTGGAGTAGTTTACCAAATGGGAGGTGTTGTTGGTGAAGCTCTGAGACTTATCTTCATGGAGATTTTTGTTAAGAGGAAAGGTCTTAAGTTGAACCCTATATCCGTGATGTATTATGTTAGTCCCTGCAGGCAAGGGTTTCTTTTAGTAATTTCACTTACTCTTACAAATATGTTTGAAGAAAGTTGGTGTATCATGATGAACTGATTCTTGCCAAAATAATTTTGGATTCTTCTGCAGTGCAATTTGTTTATTCCTTCCATGGATATTTCTGGAGAAATCGAAGATGGATGAACATGGACCATGGACCTTCCCTCCTCTTTTGCTCATCCTCAACTGCCTTTGTACTTTTGCTCTAAACTTATCAGTTTTCCTTGTTATTACACATACAAGTGCTTTAACCATTCGTGTTGCCGGAGTTGTCAAGGATTGGGTGGTTGTCTTAGTGTCTGCTGTTCTGTTTGCCGATACAAAGTTAACAATTATCAATTTGGTTGGTTATGCTATTGGTAAGAATCTGATTCTGCTTTGACCTTTAAAATTTCCTGTTTCATTAGATAAAGCCTTTGAGAAATTTTCACAAACCAAAGGCCGTAGTGTACATCTACATATTCCACTGTCCGGGAAAGTTGATGACCCAGTATCGGGTGCTCCCTGGAAGCCTATGTGCCATTAGGTTATACACGCTTTAAAAGCTCATGGAAGCAAAGACTTCATTTTAAAAATTAGCGTGAGCAAATCTAGTATGGTTGGAGATTAACTATTAGTATTTTATTGATGGGGCAAAACTGAATAGAGATTGTATTAATGGAAATTGAGTGTACGAGATACAGTTAAGTATAAAAGAAGAACCTCCCTGGCTAAGAAATGGAATCTCTTCCAAAAGCTAAAACTTGAGAACCATTAACCATACTCTGATAAGGCTTTTAAGGTGTATGTTAGGAAAAAGGTTCAAAATTAGAAGTTACAAAATAGTTAACTTTTAAGGAGGTTATTTAGTCTAGTAGGGGTTATCTTTTAAGGAGGAAACGGTCCCTCCTGGTGGTGTGTGTATTTTTGTGTCAGAACAGGGCTTGTCCTGTGTAGAAGGGAAATTCTTCCCTTGGAACCTGTTGGATGTTTTCTTGTATTATGTTTTTCAGAATTAGAGTGTTATCTTACGTTGTGCAGTAAGATTTGTGTGTTAATTTCTTAAAATGAATTAGAAATCTGGTTTCTTGTCCCCAAGAAACCTAACATACTCTCTCCTAGGAATTATTTCCTTTAATTATAGTTGTAAGGCCTTCTTTTCTGCAAACACCTTCTCCCCTAACTAATTTAGGTCTATGTGCAAATATAGTTGTAAGGCCTTCTTTTCTGGCTTAGTTTTAGCAACATGAACTATTGCTGTATGCACAGTTATATATGATTTCCAATTACAACAATTTCTCTCTTTTTAAATCCCATTTTTAGGATGAGAGTGGAGAGTGATCAACATCTACTATTTTTTACCATTGCCTGTTGGTCCATGTGGTAAGAAGCGTAGTTCTCCTTCAATAATGTCTTCAAGTGTTATCTATGATAAACTAGGTGCTGAGATAAGTTTGCTCCACTAAGAGGATTCACTGCTAGTCGATTGGGATATCAAGAGTCTCAGTCTCAAACCATAAAAATATTCTATATTTTTTTTAGCTTATTTTAGATGGATATATAGTCATAAATGTACTAATCTGGACTGTGGACCGATAAATTTGTTAATTAAAAATAGCGAACATGATTCATTTTTGATAGAATATTTCTGAGAAGTATGAATAAAGGCTATAGTCAAATCAAATGCTAAACGATCCGATATAATAGTTATAATAATTGTAAGTCTTAGATTAGAAGCAATCATGAGCAGTTCTATCTGTTGGTTAAGAAAAGGGAGCAGCTTCTGTAACCATTTTTTAAATTTTTATCCAGCCATTGCAGGGGTAGCAGCATATAATAATTACAAGTTGAAAAACGAAGCCTCTCGAGCTACCTCAAATGACTCCGACCCTGAATCTTCCCAAAGTCAAGAGTCTCAACCTTTAACAAGTAGATAGCTGCAGTCTTTAACACGAGGTATGTAAAAAATGTAAATGAAATATAGTTCTTATTCCCGCAAGTTTGCTTCCTCTTATAGATTATTTCTTTGTATCTCTTCCAGTTGTCCATGCCTTATTCAGAAGTTGACGAGACTTGTAGTAGTTTTTACATAATCTAGCAAGAGGGCATCAAATGTTCATGTAGCAGATAGAAGTATACGCAAGCATTCTTTGTTCAATCTTATAACAATTTCAGCTAAATTTAGATCGGGGGAAGCACTGTGGTGATCCAATTTAGTACATGAAGATGTAAAATAATAACTTCATCCTTTAAAAAAGAGGTGCTTGGCCATGGCATTTGATTTTTGAGGAATTTGAGGTTATTCGAATTTCACAATATTTATTTGTTTGTAGCAATTTCCATTCAATCTTAGCGATTCAATATTTCAAGTTGAATATCAAAGATTAAAAGCCCCAACACCCACTATTTATTATTATTGGACAATGGTCGGAACAGCGGCATATAGACTAGTTTGTTAGACAGATGAAAACTTGTAAAAGTAATTTGTTTATCTAAAATGTATTGATATCATTCGACATTGAGACATTGTTTTAGTGTTGGGAATATTTGATCCTATGTAATTTCTTTTATTTGCATGCTGTCATTGTTGTATTTTGTGTATTTATCTCGTCGGCTCTCTCTAGTTCAATAGAGTTATAGGGGAAGACAAAAATAATGTTAAAAAAGGGCATATGTTGTGTATTTGTAGCATGTGTATTTTGGAGTTACTGTATGACCGTTTCGGCATATATATATATATATATATATATATATAGTTACTGATTTTCACTTGTGATAATCCTTCTGTTTTTTCATTTAGTGGATCCGTCTGTGTTCTTGGGACAGGAGGCTTGAAATGAAACTATAGACCTTTTTGCAGATAACATTGTTAATAATTTTCAATGTGCATATTTGGAACTTATATGATATATGTAACTTTACACTGTCAAAGAAGAAATTATTATGTATGATAAGTCATAAATAATCTTACACTGTCAAATAACTAGTATTTTAATTCATACAGCATATGAGTAATTTTTATATTATTTAATATTTTAACGCTAAAATAGATAAAGTATGCTAAATGTGCATCTTGAAATTTATAATTATATCAACGATAAAGAAATTATTCTCACTTTGTTTACATTGTTAGATTATTTTACCATTTAATTATCATTTAAATTACCTACTATTCTTCGAAATTTCGGTGTCTAATTAACCATTTCAATAAACTTTTTAATATAAAAATAATTAAAAGAAATCAAACTAATTTAAAAAATGGAAATGTATACATATTGGCATGCATGTATTTCCAATAGTTTATATAAGTCATTTTAGTGAGATTTTTAGATTGTTTAATTAGGATAATGTACATGAATCAAAAATACATATTGATCTAATAATTAGTTTAACGATGAAGGGATGTGTTTTTACTTTAAAATTAAGGTTGCTACTTCATGCATTCCCTTTTTTTCTTCCTACATCCCTTAAATTTTTAAATGTCTGTTCTATCTTTTTGAATTAATAATATAAGTTGAATTTTGTTCGGTTGTCTTTCTCTAATTTGGAATCCCCAATTCCGTTGCACCTCCCTCCCTCTACCTTATGTTCCTTCCCTATTCCCGTACATTGTGTCTCTCCCCCAATATCTCCTTATCTACTTATCTACTACTATACCACAATTGTGAAGAAGAAACATTGAAAGTGAATGCACACATCCTGGATTTATCATTTAAAAAAATATTTTTTTTTTTACTATTAGGTTTTGTCCAATATATGTGCGCACATGTACTCCAAGAAGAAGAGTAGGACTTTTGAGTTGTACATGGAAGAAGAAAAAATAGGAAAAATACTTTTGGAATAAGTGTTCCGAAATATATTTTTGGATTCAAAATTATCTTCTGGAATATTAATTTTAGAAAAATATTTTTGTATTTAGGATGGGGTGTTGTGTGTTGCTGGATGTATTTCTGAATCCGAAAATACATTCTAAACTGGGAAATATATTCCAAAATATAAAAAAGGTTTAAAAACAGGTATTTTGGAAATCATTTCTGGATTTGAAAATACATTTTGGAATTATTATTTTGAATTTTTTTTTATTCCAGAATGACTGTTTTAGAAGATATTTCTAAATTCAAAAATAACTTTCGAAACATTTGTTTTAATATATATTTTTTATTTGAATAGGTAATTCGAAATATAGTTTTATTTTTTCAAAATAAGTTCTCTAAAACATATTTGTGAATCTGAAAATATTTTTCGAAATATTCATTTTGAAAATTATTTTCTTAATTTCGGATTAGATTTTCATGAAATCATTTTTTCAAAATTAGAAATATCTTCAGAAACATCTAATCTCAAAAATATTTAAAATAAAAAATATAAAGACTTTTATAAAGTTTGGGAAGAACAAATTTTACAAGGACGCACAAAGAAAAATAGGAAATGAAGGAATAAGCAATCCAGAATTAAATGCGGAGGTTTCTAACATATACAATGCACTATTGTGAGCTCAGGTTCCACTGGGCGATCTGTTAAAAACTGATGTGTATTAACTAATGGGGTGTTTCTTCCTTCACTTCACATATTTTAAAATTTCAATTTTCTTTTTATTTTTAATTCCGAATTAAATAATTTTAAAATATTTTAAAATGTACAGTTCAAAATATATAAAATTATATTTTGCTTTGATTATTTGTGTAGATATCAATTATAGGATGATGTCTTTTAGTAGAGCAATGTTTTTCAGAACTCTTATTAAAAGTGATCTTAACTTATTTTTTGGCACAATGTTTGATAATCACATCCGTCTTCTTTGTTGTCTTTTTCTTAATGTTCATTTTGATATGAATGAAATAAGTGTTCGTACTGATGATCCTAAGATAGAAACATGCATAGTACATCTATTTATCTTTTGTTTGAAATTTATGTTTTCTTGTGTCTTGTTATTATTATTTTATTTTTTTATTTGAGAGTATTTTAGTGTTTTACTTCTTTGGTGTTTGGTTTAGACATAGTTTCATATTTTCGTTTCTTAGGAGAAAACATTCCGTGAATGTCTTTCATGTAACCTACTTCCGATTGGATTTGATATGCAATCAGTTAATCACATATCATTTTTGTTGTTTTTAAACATTGAGCATTTAATGTCATTTAATGCTTGTTTAGAACAACAAAGTAATTTCTGATTTTCTACTATTAGGTAATATTTTTCAATTAAGCTCTTTCCCTTGAAGATACCAAGTGTAGATATACACTTCATCAAAAGATGAGATACTTGTTGAGCTAATGGTATCGTTTAGTCAAGTAAACGCTTCTAACTTTTGTCTCTTCTTAAACAGATGGTGTTTAGCTTGTTTAAGCTTTTTTTATATTTTTAAGTCTTTTAATGTATTTTGTCAGAGACATTATCTTGACTTATTTTGTTTTCGAGAGAAGCCATATACCTATTCTAGGTATTATAAGCATTAAGCTTTTATCTCAATCTCTCTTGGACGTTTTAGGCAGAACATTGTTTAGCCATGCGTCTGGATGTTTTAGCCTATATGTTTTTCTTTATTTCCTAGGACCTAAGTGTTTTTCTATGTTTTTCTACGTTTAGGGATTTTGGTTCTCGATTGTATGTGTTTTGGGATTTCCTTCCTAAGTTTTGTGAGCCTCAGTGTTTTCCTAGGTTTTTCTATGTTGAGGATTCTGGTTGTGTGTTTGTCTTTGGTTTTCATCTTAGGTTTTCTTTTGTATTTTTGTCCTAAGTTTCGTATCCTAGTTTTTCTGTTTGTTTAATCCTTTCTCCTAGACGATCATCTATGGCTTTTAGGCATGTTCTTTCTAACTAGAGTTTTATCCTATTATTTCAGACCTTTGTCTTCTATTCTATCTTTGTGAGGTTGTGATTTCATTTTCCCTTTTTGATTCATGGCTTGGTATTCTTTCCTCCTAATCTAGGTTTTCTTAATCTCGTATTTCTTCTAGTTCAGAGTTGGTTTTTCTAGGATGTTCTACCTTAGTGTCTGATGATTGTTTTCTATCTTATGACTTGTCTTCTATCCTATGGCTTTTATGTCTTAGTGTCAAACTAAAGGTTGGTTTCTTAACTTAGGTTGGGGTTTTCTAACCTAGTGTTTTATGTCCTAAGATTTGTTTCTTTAGCCTAGATGTTCCTACACTAGTTGGTTTAAGTGTTTTTCTAGTTTGGAGTTAGCTTTCCATACATAAAGACTTCTTCCTTAATCTTCTTTGTTTCATGTTATTTATTAAACTTCAAAACCAAGAGCAGGGTTTCTACTAGACGAGTTTGTCTTGTAATGAGCTTGTCATACCTTGACAACACATCCAACCCATAAACACAAAGCTCAATCAGGTCAATCTAATGTTCCACATAAAGCTTTACTGGTTTGTCTACGGTAGGGTTGATGGCTCCAACTCTTTGGCAACATCATACACTTCTTCTAGTGAGAGAGCAACTTGTCCAATGACAGACATTGTAGATGTTAGGGTTTCAGAAAGGGTTTGAGAGTTAGAGAGTTGTTTATTTTAGAGAGAGAGAGAAAAAGCTTTCTGAAAAGTGAGGATAACTTAGGGTGCAAGGTGGTTTTTGATTTGAGAGAGGTATTTATGTAAGAAAGGAGAGGATTTTTGGAACAAGAACCAACAGGGTTATGATGTCCATCAAATCTCATTTAATGTATATTGTACAGTTATGCTAAGCTGACAGAATTTGAATCACTTTTTAACCTAGATGATCTTTATTAGGCAAACTTGTTGGGCTCAACATTAAACATATATGATGCATGTAATGACATGTTCATAGACGATATGTCTTAGACGGTACAATTGAGCATGACGTCATTGGATGATATGTCATTTAATGACTTGGGTCCAACCAATGGACCAATTACTAAGGGTATGATTTGAAGGATGCAAGAAGAATTAGAGTAGAAAACACCAAAGGGAAGTGGAACATGGCAAACTAACCTATCTTGGTGGGCAGCGGATTGCACAATGAATGTTTAGGCATGCTTAGCGAGGCACCTGCCTAACGACCCATATGCAAGCCTAATGTCAGCGTCCAACAATCCATGCCACACTCTTTTTGCTTTTTCCACATATGTTAAATATGTTATGTGTGCTTTTTCACGTGGCATTTGATCCACATATCACACCTTATCATTGATAATGCATGATAGACACGAATGAGGGGTTGAATTCCTTATAAAATCAACACCTTACACCATGTATGAGACAATTTTTTAGCATAGTAATGACATGTTATTGAGATCACTTCAGCCTTTTCTTCTGTGCTGGAAAGTCATTGGCTAGAGAGACCTTGAGCTTCCTTTAACCTCCTTCCATAGGTAGGAAACCTCACCTAGTCCAAATCCACCACAAGCACCAATCCTTCCATCAAACACCTCATATACTTTCATCTTCTTCGACTGCCACTCTTTTCACATGTCGAATATCAAAAATATGGAGCCATCGTTAGACGCTTAACCTTAGACATTATATGACAAGTGATAAACGTATTGAATCAAATTCATCCATTCAACAAATTCATGCCTAAAAGTGTTCTTAAACGATTAAGTCTTTCTTCAACTAAGAGTTTTGTGAAAATATTAGCAAGTTGATTTTCAGTGTTTACGTATTGTAAATCTATAATACCCTTTTGAACATGATCACAAATGAAATGATGTTTGATTTCAATGTGTTTGGCTCGTGAATACAATGAGATTTTTCAAAAGACTGATTGTAACGTTATTATCACAAAAAAATAGGAATCTTACTCTCATAGACGCTATAGTCCTCAAGTTGGTTCTTGATCCACAATAGTTAAGAACAACAACTTGCAATTGAGATGTACTCTACTTCAGTTATTGAAAGTGCTATGGTTCCTTGTTTCTTACTTACCTAGGAGACTAGGCTTCATTTTATAAAGTGGCATTCTCCACTCTTGCTTTTTCTTTCAATCTTGTCTCTAGCATAATCAATATCACAATATCCCTACAAGATGAAATTTTCTCTTCCTTTGAAGCATAGACCAATGTTAGTATTCCAATAAGATAATGAAAAATTCGTTTAACAGCAGTTAGATGGGATTCTCTATGATCTTCTTGAAATCTTACACAGAGGCAAACGCTAAACATAATGTTAGGTGTAGTCGTTGTAAGGTACAAGAGCGAGCCTATCATTTTGTGATAAATAGTGATCTCCACTTTTTCAGAGATTTCGTATAACCCCAAGCTAGTCATTGGATGCATAAGAGTCTTCATCTCCTTTGTTTCTTCCAACTTAATGCTTTTAAAAAGCTCTTTTACATACTTCATCTTATGTATGTAAATAGCGTCTGGATTTTGCTTGATTTGTAATCCTCGAAAGAACTTAATTTCATCTGTCATGCTCATTTCAAATTCATCATGCATTATTTTAGAAAAATCTTAGCAAAAGATATTCATTACACCAAATATAATATCATCAACGTAAATTTGGACAATGATGAAATCATCGTTAAGCTTTTTCTAAAACAATGTAGTTTCTACTTTTCCTCTTGAAAAACCATTTAGGGTTAGAAAAGAACTCAAGCATCTGTACCAAGCTCAAGGAGCTTGTTTTAAACCATACAACACTTTATTAGTTTAAAAACATGTTTAGGATTAGTAGAACACATAAAACTTGGAGGTTGTTCCATATAGACTTCCTCTTTGATTTCATCGTTTAGGAATGCACTTTTATTATCCATTTGAAATAACTTAATTTTGTTAAACGCAACAAACGACTAAAATTTTGTATAATCTATACCTTTCCGTTGGGAGTAGCCTTTGGCAACAAGCCCTTGAGGTAGCTCGACGAGCTTCCACACATCATTCTTTTTAAACTGATCTAGCTCTTCTTGCATGACTTTGACCCATGAGCCGTCTTTCAGAGTTTCGTTGACATTAGACGGTTCTATTTGAGATGAGAGTTGATGGTTCTTGTCTATAAAACGATATGGTCTTAGTGTTCTCTTTGGGATCATCTATGATCTTCTATGTTGGGTGATTCTTGATCATTAGACGATATGACCTGTTAGGCTTTCATACCTCGTCAAGCTTCTCATCTTCTTTTTTAAACACTTATGTTTCCTTTGATTCACTCTTCGCATTAGACGCTTTGTCACTAATCCGCATGTCAACAAATGCATCGTCTAGCTCAAACATTTTATTGTCAGATTCATTTTTGTTAAATTTTACATGAATGACTTATTGCACCTTAGATATTCTAGAGTTATATAATCTAAACACTTTTGAGGTTTCAGAGTAGCCAAACATGATACTCTCGTCTCTCTTTGAGTCAAACTTTCCTAGATAAATTCTTTTTTGAAGGTAGGAAACTTTATTGACTGCCTTAGTCCATAAGTGTTTAGGGTGTTAAAATCACTTAATATGATTGTAACCATTTCTTGTAAAATTATATTTTTCCTCTCAAGACCCTATTTTATTGTGATGTCCTTGGAGTTGAGAAATTATTATGATTTATACTAGAGTTTTCACAATTTTTTTAAAAAAAATAATTTTCAAATTTACCTTCATGATATTTTTGATTTACATAGTGAGAAAAACAATACAAATTTTACTCAAATTAATGAAAATGCTAAACAATATTATTTGAACTAGAAGTACACAAATTTGAAAAGTTAACTAAAAAGCATAAATCTCTTATGATTTTGAAAAGTACTTTCAAGTTAATAGATTCAAAATTTATTTTTACATCATATTATAATTTTTAATATTCACTGTTGAATGAAATTGTTTTAAGCGTTGCGTTCATCTTTATTAATACGTATTGTGTATTTTATTTATTTATTATTTATTCATTAAAAATAATATTTCGTAAATTTAATGTCTAACTTTCTTTAATTTAAAACTGTAATTTATGAAAGCAAATATATTTTTAAGTGACTTAAATCAAAATTACTGTTCTTTTAAAGAATTTAATTGCAACTTAAATATTGGAGACATCTAATTGGTAAAAGATGACGACAATTAATTTAATATTTATTTCACACTTTTTCTCTTCAATTTTAACTTTTTCTCTCTCTCTCTTTAATCTCATAAACATATATTATTACTAACAAAAATATCTATTAACATGTTTAATTTTTTTTCACAATTTTGTTTAAATATAAAAAATGTACTATTATTTTATTTTTCATATAAAAAATATTTAAATTAAAAAATTACTACTACTGTGATTTTTCTTCATACATGAATTATTCGAGGACAATTTTAGAAATTATTTACCACTATTGCAAAACCGCTACTAAATTAACCAATTTCTTTTAGTAAAAGTGAATTAATTAGTTTTAGAATTTTATATTTAAGGACAGAGAATAATTCCAAACGCCGTGATAAATTAATTAAATTTAAATAAAATAATATTAAAGTATTTATTATAATTTTTAAATATATGAAAAATCAAACTTAAAGCAACTTAAAAAAAAAACTTAAGAATTTCCCATTCGTTCATTTCTTGTGTGCCACTACAATACAACCAGCAAGCATGGCTTAGTTCTCACTATTCACTCGCAAACAATAATTTCTTTTCCGCAATATTATTTTCTCGGTACCAAAGAAGTCGCTAGAAGAATTAAAGAAAAACGAAAAATAAAACAGCTAACAACCCAAGAGAGGGAAACGAAAACTCAACCGAACCCCGCGACGAGAGAGATATGCGATTGCGGTGGCGGCGGCGGTGGTCAGGGTTGTTGAGTCCCCGATCGACGGCCAATGCAGCGGTTCGTTGCGGCGGCGGACGGCGTCGTTGATGGACCTGCAGATGACTTGGCAGCCGAGTCTCCTGAGTCAGAAACGCAAAACCGGTCCTCCTATAGGGCTCCGTAACCTGGGCAACTCGTGCTACCTCAACAGCGTCCTCCAGTGCCTCACATACACTCCTCCTCTCGCCAATTTCTGTCTCACTCTCCAACACTCTTCTCTCTGTAACCGGCTCTTCAATTCTCGTTATTCTTTCAATTTTAGTTTAATTTCTGCGCCTTGGCCTAATTTTCGTGTTCCGTTTCGAATTTCAATTCAGGTGATTTCTCTGCGTCTACGTGTCCGTTCTGCATACTGGAGAAGCAGATTGCGCGTTCACTAAAATTGGATCTCTCGCACGACGCGCCTTCCAAGATCCAGAGCTGTATACGGATCTTTGCCGAGCACTTCCGCTGTGGCCGCCAGGAAGACGCGCACGAGTTCCTCCGGTACGTAATCGACGCCTGCCACAATACCTGCCTCCGCCTCAAGAAGCTCCACCGCAAAGGCGGAGACGCTAATGGAGGCGGCGGAGACGGTGGCGGGAGTACGGTGGTAAAGCAGATTTTCGGTGGCGCCTTGCAGAGTCAGGTGAAGTGTCTGTGCTGTGGATATGAGTCGAATAAGGTTGATGAGATAATGGATATCAGTCTTGATGTTTTCCATAGTAACTCGCTTCAAGACTGCATGCAAAAGTTCTTTCAGCCTGAGGTTTTAGATGGCAACAACAAGTACAAGTGTGATAGGTAAGTTACCGAGTGGGTACAAGTGCGTGAGTATTAGTTTGATTTTTAAATATATGTTTGGACAAAAAGTTATAGCGCCTCAGGGCTTGCATGTTTTGTTCTCCAATGAGAATTGCAGTTTCACTTCAACAATATGCATAATTCTTTAATTCAAACCTTCTTTATGTGGTCATGATATAGAACTATAGTTCTGATTGGAAAACAACTATCGAATTGTCTGTAAGCTTTTTCCTATTTGTTCTGTGTGTGTTTGTGGGTTTTAATTGTTGAAAGGATGAAACTGAGGATGATTGATGTTCAGTTGTAAGAAATTGGTGGCGGCTAAGAAGCAAATGTCCATACTTGAAGCACCTAACATCCTTGTGATACAACTAAAGGTTAGTTATATGTATATATTTAATGTTTTTGGTTGTTAGGATTAGGGGTGGTCTGGGATTTTTGAAGGATGTGTGTTGATGAAATTTGGATTGTAGAGATTTGAGGGCATATTGGGTGGCAAGATTGACAAGGCTGTTGCATTTGAAGAGGTTTTGGTTCTTTCTAGCTTCATGTGCAAAGCAAGCCAGGTATGTTCGGTTTTTGTGTTGAACTAGTTTCCACTACAAAAGGGCGCGTCTGTTTTTTCCTGTGAAAGCACACATTAATCATGTACAAAGTCTAGTCACTTCAATAGTAGTCGTGTCTTTATCATAACAGCATCTGCTTTGGAAAATAATCAGAAATATATTTTATACTTCTTCACTGGTACAGATGGAAATATCACTATAATTCGGTGAATAATAGCATTTTATCATGTCTGCAATGTCCCATGCTCACCTAAAATATTTTTTTTTCTTTTTGATTTAATTTTCGTTTTTATTTATTTTGTACTAATTTAGTACATTGTATTACTTAAGATTGAAACTGTAAAATAATTCTAGAGGGCTTGATTGATCCCTCTCACAATCTTCTATTTATAAAAATAAATACATGATAAATAGGGTAACCCTAGACACAATATAATCATGATAAATAGGGTAATCCTAGACATAATATAATCATGATAAATAGGGTAACCCTTGACACACTATAATGATGATAAAATAGGATAAATATCCTAACACTCCCCCTCAAGCTGGAGCATACAAATTATATGTACCAAGCTTGGAACAAATAAACTCAATCCGAGGACCCCTTAATGACTTGGTCAATACATCTGCGAGTTGATCGTTTGACCCAATAAACTCAGTACATATTTCTTTGGTCAACAACTTTTCACGAACAAAATGACAATCAATTTCTATATGTTTAGTCCTCTCGTGAAACACTGGATTTGATGCAATGTGGAGAGCAGCTTGATTGTCGCAATACATCTTCATAGTATGGATGTCACAAAATTTAATCTCTTGAAGGAATTGTTTCACCCATATAAGTTCACATGTTAGTGATGCCATTGCCCTATACTCGGCTTCCGCGGTTGATTGAGCTACTACATTTTGTTTCTTACTTTTCCATGAAATAATGTTTCCTCCCAGAAAAACACAATATCCTGTTGTAGACCGTCTATCAATAGGTGAACCTGCCCAATCTGCATCACAATACCTAGAGACATGAATGCTTCCTTTATCTTCATATAACAATCCTTGCCCGGGAGCCTTCTTTACATACCTTAGAATGCGAATGAGAGCATTCCAATGGTCAACACATGGAGCCTGCATGAACTGACTAGCCACTCCAACTGCAAAGGATAGATCTGGCCTTGTAATAGTGAGATAAATCAGTTTGCCAACCAGCCTCCTATACCTCTCTGGATCGGAGAATAATTCACCTTCTTCTGTCCTTAATTTTTGGTTTGGGTCCATGGGACTGTCTACCGGTCTACAATCAATCATGCCTGTTTCTTGTAATATATCAAGAGCATACTTCCTTTGGGAGATTACAACTCCATCTTTTGATTGCGCTACTTCAATGCCTAAGAAGTATTTGAGACTTCCAAGATCCTTGGTTTGAAAATGTCTACACAAGTACTCTTTTAGTTGAGATATTCCAACAACATCATTTCCTGTAATGACAATATCATCAACATATACTATTAAGTAAACACATTTCCCGAGAGAAGAATGACAATAAAAAACTGAATGGTCTGTTTCACTGCGTTTTAGCCCAAATTTTTGAACAATGGAGCTAAACTTTCCAAACCAAGCACGTGGGGATTGCTTGAGGCCATATAGAGATCGATGCAATTTGCATACCATACCAGACTCCCCCTGAGCAACAAACCCAGGAGGTTGCTCCATATAAACTTCTTCCTCAAGATCACCATGTAGGAAGGCATTCTTGATATCCAATTGATGAAGTGGCCAGTGACGAATGGCTGCCATGGCAAAGAAGAGACGAATAGTAGCCATCTTGGCTACAGGAGAGAAAGTGTCACAATAATCAAGACCATAAACCTGAGTGTAACCTTTTGCAACAAGTCGGGCTTTGAGCCGATCAATTTCACCATCAGGGCCAACTTTAACTGCATACACCCATCGACAACCAACCGCCTTTTTGCCTGGGGGAAGGGGCACCAGCTCCCAAGTATTACTGTGGTTAAGAGCCTGCATTTCTGTAATCATAGCTTGTCGCCATCCAGGATGATCAAGTGCTTCTTTCACATTCTTGGGTATAACAACAGAGGACACTGAGGATAAAAGAGAAAAATAGGAGGGCGACAATCGATGATAGCTTAGAAAATTATAAATGGGATGAGGGTTTCGAGTGGAACGAGTACCTTTTCTGAGGGCAATAGGCCATGCTGAATCATTTGCACCAGGAGGCGTGGGAGGAGGTGACGAGGGAGAAGAATCTGAAGTAGGAGATTCACCATTGTCTTGGGGAGGTGGACTATCCATTGGGGCCCTGTGTGGGATGATCTCAGTATGTGGAGAAACAGGTGTAGAAGGATTGTGATCAAGACTTGGAATGACAGAGACAGTGGAGCTATTTGACTCAACCATTGGAATAGGAAGGACCTGCTGGAGGATAGAAACATCTTGAACAGATGGAGAGAAGTAAGGAGTCTGTTCAAAGAATGTGACATTGGCAGACATGTAATACTTCTTAGTTTCAGGAGAGTAACACCGATATCCTTTTTGAAGTCGAGAATAGCCTAAAAAGACACATTTGAGAGCGCGAGCGGAGAGTTTGTCTAGACCTGGAGACATGTCATGAACAAAACATACACAGCCAAACACTCGGGGAGATGTATGAAAGAGAGGATCATTAGGAAACAAAATGGAGAAAGGGACTTTATTATCAAGAGAGGAGGAGGGCATCCTATTAATAAGATAACATGCAGTTAAGATGGCATCCCCCCAGTGATGGACAGGAATATGGGCACCAAGCAAAAGGGTACGAGCAGTTTCAACCAAGTGTCTATTTTTTCGTTCTGCTATACCATTTTGTTGTGGTGTATGAGGACAAGTAGACTGATGTAAGATACCATGGGAACTCAAGATGGCAGAAAAGGAGGATGAGAAATACTCTTTTGCATTATCACTTCTTAATATTTTGATTACTTGACCAAATTGATTCTTGATTTCATTCAAAAAGGATGTAAAGATAGCTAACAATTCAGAACGATTTTTCATAAGATAAACCCAAGTACATCTTGAATATTCATCAATAAAGGTAACAAAATATCTAAAACCAAAAGAAGAGATACGACTAGGTCCCCATATATCAGAATGGATGATGGAAAAACTAGAATTACATATTGATTGAGACCTTTTAGGAAAGGAAGATCTAACATGTTTTCCTAATTGACATGACTCACATTCTAAGGTTTGGAGACCACTAAATTCAGGACACATCTTTTTTAATTTGGACAAATGAGGATGGCCAAGTCGATCATGTAGCACTTTAGGATTAGGAGTAGCAACACAAGACACCCTTGGACGAGATCCAAAATGGTATAATCCGCCAGCTTCATATCCTTCTCCAATCTGTCTCCCCGAACCACGCTCCTGTATAACAAAAGATTTATGATCAAAGGTTATTGAACAATTTAACATTTTAGTCAACTGGCTTAAAGAAATTAAATTAAAAGGACAATTAGGGACAAAAAGGACTGAGTTGAGATTGAGGGAGGGAGACAAAGAAACATGACCGACTCCTTTGGAAGAAGTTTTAGATCCATTTGCAAGGGTTATGAAATGAGGTTTTTCTCGAAAGGAAATAGATGAGAACAAAGAGGTATTACCAGAAATGTGATCAGAAGCACCTGAGTCAATTACCCATGAATTTTGACATTCCATAGATTGAGAAACGCAGGCTGTTGATGTATTGGGAGATTGAGATGGTTGTGCCAAGCTGTTAGACTTTAACCTTAAATACTCTTGATATTCATCCTCAGAAAACATAGAAGTGGAGGTTTCAGATTTCGAAGTGGAAGTTTCAGTCTTCGAAATATTGGCAGATTTGGAAGGAAAACCATGTAAGGAGTAGCAATTCTCTTGAGTATGACCCATCCTTTTACAATATGTGCATTGAGTACGTCCCCGACCTCCTCGTCCTCCTCCTCTAGTGCCACGTCCTCCTCGTCCTCGTGTGGCAACCATGACAGATGGTTCCACTAGTTCATGCGCTTCATGAGTTTGAGATACTGGGACACGCAGAAGGCGGTGGCCGGCGGCGGCGGTGGCCGGACGGTGGCCGGCGACGGACGACGGTGGTCGGCGGCGGCGGCGGCCGGACGGTGGCCGGCGACGGACAACGGTGGCCGACGGTTGACGGTGGCCGGCGGCGGGCAGCGGTGGACAGTGGCGGGCGACAAAAAACTGTGGCGCCGGACAGATATATATTACGAGACAGAAACCAGAGCGGGATCGACCCGCTCTGATACCAACTTAAGATTGAAACTGTAAAATAATTCTAGAGGGCTTGATTGATCCCTCTCACAATCTTCTATTTATAAAAATAAATACATGATAAATAGGGTAACCCTAGACACAATATAATCATGATAAATAGGGTAATCCTAGACATAATATAATCATGATAAATAGGGTAACCCTTGACACACTATAATGATGATAAAATAGGATAAATATCCTAACAGTATTTATAGTTGTGTTGTATTTATAATTTTTAAGATTTACTGTATACCCTTGTGTGAGCCTGCCATGTTGTTCCATGCTTTCTAGGACATGATATAAAGTGTGTAGTCCATTCTAATAGTCTCCCAAAATTTGTTTTCTTACTCAACCAAAATGTCCATGGTATTGGACAGGAAAAGAGTGTTGGAAAGCTGCTTTAGGTGCAAAATACCCTTGGTCTACTCTAGTTATGACTTCTTTGGCTGTCTTAATTGTACTTTGAATGGTGTATGTTTAGTCATGGCCACAGTAGCTGAGATATGTTTTATTAAAAGTTATAGTGCTTGAGAAATCCCAACATTCAAACCTATTTTATGGTTTAGAGTTAGAGTCTTTGTCCTAATTTTTAAGATGGTATATCATAGCCAATCATAGATCTATTGTTGGGTCATTTGCATTGGTAGTTGCCATGCTCTAGACTTATAGCTCTGGGCGTGAATGGGGGAGTGGGTTTGGAAAGCCACCTCAATTGTTACCACCCTTAATTTAGAGAATACCAAACATCACTGGGTATACTTCTGTTGATGTATTATACATACATAAATATATATATATATATATATATATATAATGAAAAAATGAGAATGAGTGCAAGACTAGGAAAAGGATACAACCTATGACTCTTACTCTTAAGCTAGATATATATGAAGGGAAAGCCTTATAAAAGCTGTACAAAATATAATAAACAATTATTTAATGCTCGCCCCAAGTTGTAGTATATAAATTTTAAGCAACAAGCTTGGAACATAGAAAATGAATTCTAGGCCCTCTTACAGACTTAACGACTTCATCCTTGATTGTTATGACCTCCTCCTTCTGTAAGGTGCTACTGTTGTTTTATGGAGGGTACTCTTTGAGTTGCATATAAGAGATATTGAATGTCATAAGCAAAATAATCTTGGGTCTTCTTCCCAAAAAGATGTCTTGAAGCAGTTTAGTATTTTCAAGATATCAGGCTCAATTGATTGCGATGAAACAAAACATATTTGCCTTTGCCATTGAGATATATTTTCAGTGGGAATAACCCTGGTTTCATTTTCCTATTACTCATGGAATGCTTTGACAAGGAACCACAACACCTCTAAAGTATACCAAGTCAGTTGAGAGTACTAGATATAGGAAGAATGGGACCTACAAAGGCCATTTCAAGAGAACACACTTTTTTTTCAAGACATACATTGGTAAGGGAAATTCTAAAGCAACCTCAAGTTGGTTGAGATGGAGAGCCAAGGGCAGGAATGTGTCTAGAAGATGTCAACAAAGTTGTTGGAGATGGAGGGTGGTGTGTAAGATTCACACACTACAAATTGTTGAAGAAGACCAATGTGTGGGAAAGTGTGCTTAAGTATAAGACCACACAACTTTGTGGGTTGGGTCTAGAAGATGTGCAATTGTAAGGGGAACCCTAAAGCAGCCTCAAGTAGGTCAAAAATGGAGAACCAGTGGCAGGGACGTGTCTAGAGGATGTTGACAAAGTTGTTGGAGGTGGAGGGCGGTGTGTAAGATTCAATCGCTACAAATTGCCCAAGACGACCAATGTGTGGGAGTGTGTCTTTCAACACCTCTTCATGTATATCAATGTTAATCATGTCATGTTCAGAATCTAGTATGGGATCCATTTTTGATGTATATTGATTAGTTGATGGAAACCTCCTCAAGCTAGGCTAGAAGATATGCTATGGAGGATGGTCCCTTAGAAGATGTAGGTGCGGAAAATGGTGGGCTAAGGGCTATGAACACGGAAGCAAGGGGTGGAAAAGGGTGAGAAGCTCACGGCCTTATGAGATGGTGTGGTGGTGGTGTAGTGTTTGAAGGCTCAAAGAGAGATTAGGCTAACTCTAAGAGGAAGGTGACTAGAGGGGCCACTTGGGTTGCTCTAGTCTTGATCTTAAGAAGAGTAGTATGGTCAAAAATGGGCAGCATAACATTACTTATCATCAAAGATGAATACAAGGAAGGAGACACCTATATTTACAGGCTAAGGGTGGCTCCTAAAAAGCCCTAAAAACCAAAACTTTGCATGCCAACCCTACCATGCAACTTTTGGCCGAAAATGGAGGCCCTATAAGGAGTGGACAAGTGTTCACAAATCCTCTCCAATGAGGGAAGGACATGAAGACACTCATAAGGCAAAATCCTCTCCATTCCTAGAGTGTCATGTGACCACTACTAAAGCAAAAATCTTCTCTAATAGAAGTATGACACATGGCACATACTTTCCACATGATTTGGATGTCCAACTAAGGAAAAACCCTACACTAATTAGGCCTTAATACAAGCCTTAAACAACCCTACACTACTTGGCCGAAATACATGGCCTAAAGTAACCTACAACACTCTTCAATCTCCATGATGGCCCAAGGGAAGAAGAGCTTTGCTTCACCTTCTAATGTTGGCTCCTCTTGCAAAAGCTTGGCCATGCTCCATGTGATAGGAGCCTTGACTAGGAGTTTCCATCATTAGTGGAGGCCATGCCTTCCCCATCACTATCTCTGGTACCAAATCTGGTCTCCTCTAAAAGTGATTGGCATATTGCTATTTGAAAAGGTGCATGTTCTACCCATAACCTATCTCTCAATTGTACTAGCCTCAATTGTCTTTGTCTTTAGACCATGCATTATACTTGTTTGTCCTCATTATCTTTTGTCCATATTCCTAAGTCTTTAGGAAAAACTTTGTTAGCTAGGGTGGTGACAAACAATGATTGATAAGATGTGTGCTTTTCAAAGTAGTGGTACTTTGGAGTTGGTTCCTCTTCTGACTAACGTGAATTGTTGAGTGTTAGTGGTTATATTCTCTTAAAACAAGACTACATGGTAAAATTGTTCACACTAGATCTTGCTTGTTTGTCATAGGGTACACATAAATCTATGTTCAAGTTTATAGTGACACATTCTTTTATTGCTAAAATCATGTCTATTTGACTTCTTTTCCAATGAAACTATTCATTATTCATTATTAGAGTCTTTTAGCATGACATCAAGAACCATATGGTGATCTTGTCAAGGAAGTTTAAACGGAGCAATCTCCTGGATTTTGCTCATGGGTAGTCGTCTGGGATGGTATGTTGTCTACTCAAGTCCCTATGTGGCCTCCAGAAATCACTCTGTGCATGGTTTGAGTTTGAACTATCATCCAACAGTATGTAATGATACAATGTGATGTTGATTGTTCTTTATTTTATTGTCATTCTCCCCAATTATGTATATATCCTATTGTATATTTGGATGACATTGTTATCACACATAGTGATAGGAGAGTATTAGACACATGAGGTATTTCCTTGGGATTGAAGTTGCCTAGTCCAAAGATGATTTGACCATATCTCAAAGAAAATATGCACTGAACATTGCAGAAGAAGCAAGGATGTTAAATACTAAGCTTGTGGACACACCAATGAATCCAAGTGTAAAACTAGTACCTTATCAAGGAGAACCATATTTTAGTCCCAAGAGACACAAAAGGTTAGTTATTAAGCTAAGTTACCTCATTGTGACTCATCCTAACATCACCTTTGCCGTGAATGTACTAAGTCAATTTTTAAATTCTCCTTGTCACAATCATTGGGATGTAGTCCTATTAGTTATGAAGTATATTATGAATTCTCTAGGCAAAGGCATCCTTTATGAAGACAAGGAAAATGCTCAAATTGTTGGGTATTTCGATGCTAACTAGGTAAGGTTACCAAGCGACAAATGCTGCACTTCAGTGTACTATGTTCCTTTTGGAGATAGTTTAATATTGTGGAAAAGTAAGAAACAAAATATTGCTGTAATCTTGTCTTCCATGAGAGTACCAAACATAGTAAGATAGAATGTTAATTCATAATTGACAAATTGGAGTTGGGAGACGTCACCCCTAGATTTGTGAACTTCAGGGACATTCATATTTGTAGCAACACATACGTATTAATATATTATATGATCCAACTTAAGGAGGAGTGTTATACTATTAAGGAGCAAATTCTGTATAATGAAGAATATCTAGATTGTATATGTATTAGTAGGAATATCTTTATTTGTTCCCTATCATATCTTTATTATTAGACAATATCAAATTTCTTTTTTTTTTATTGATTTCATTTTGTCAATATAAACAAAGTAATAAACTCAATGTCTCTCTCTTTCCACTAAATTGTGTTTATTTAGTTATCTTTCATATGGAAGATATGGTACACAAAAGGTCTTGTTTGTGAGAGATAAAAACTTTGCCTTGTTTTCTGACAGTATGGGACATGAAAAGTCCATTATCCCTTGAATATAAAACTCATACATACATTGTTGTAATATTTAATTGCAAAAGGTGCGGCTAATTTAGGACTTTGAAGTAAATAGTAAAACATCAAAGAGGGAAAATTACTAATTACTATTCTGCCACTTACAGTAAAAAGACATAAATTGCTTCGTAAGGGCCAATAAAGGTTCAACATTTTTCCAACCCATGTTGACATCTTTAAGAATGACTGGTGTATCATTGCTAATATTGCCTTCACTCACACTCAGTTTTAATATTAGTTTTAGTTCTTTTCTAACGGTGTCATCCTTACGTAGGATCCACAGCCAGAATATAAGCTCTTTGGCACTATTGTGCATTCAGGCTACTCCCCCGAATCTGGTCATTACTATGCTTATATAAAGGTTTGCTAACTTTTTGTTTATCTGTACACATTATGTAGCTCAATACGTCAATTTTATGCCAATCTCATTTCCGTTTCTGTTCATAGGATGCAATGGGTCGGTGGTATTGCTGTGACGATTCTAGTGTATCAGTTGCAACCCTGCAAGAAGTTTTGTCAGAAAAGGTTTATATTCTTTTTTTCTCTCGAACTAATCAAAGGCCAGTGTCAAGTAGTAATTCTCTTGCTTCAAACGGTGTAAAGCCTTATTTCAATGGGAGCCAAGCATCTGAATTTTCAAAGGTTGGTATACCACTGAAAGATGTGCATGCAAAGTCAAGTTCTGAGCTATCTCCTTGGAAGGATATACCAAGTGTAGCTAAGACTGCTAAAGTACCTTCCAGCTCACGAGTTAAGTTTGACATTAATGGAGGTTCTACTTCCAAAAGAAGTCCTGCTCCTCTAAGTGTGAATGGGAAAGTTGATGTTTCTAGGAATCAGCCTTTATTAATAAATGGACATGTCAAAGATTCAGAGTCTTTGGAAAATGGTAAGAAAGATCCTTCATCATTACCTGCCAGGAATGGTATTGACAAAAATAAAGTTGATGTTGACAAATTCAAAAGAAAGGAGTCAACATTTACAAATGGCCACAGTGATAATCAGATGGTTGATATCCATTCTGTAAAGTCGGATCCCAGGGAAGATACTGATAAAAGCAGGGTAATAGCAGATAAAGGTTCTGACAACTTTAAGCTTGAAAACAATGGCCTCAGCAATAAACCCAAAATATTGGGGAGTAAGAGAAAGGTACATGAGGACCCATTCATTTTACTTGCACATGATGGTCAGTCTCAAGCAAAAGTTCAAAAACTGAAAGACAAGTAAGACAGTAAATTCCTTTTTCTAAAATTATAGTTCAATGATTTATAAATGGTTCCTCGACGTGCTTTATGTTTCTGATATATGCAGAAATATTGCATCTTATACTTTTTTTTTTGTCAGTGTTTCATAGCCTGGATTCAAACTTTTGTAGTTGGGTTTATACTGTTAAAATTGGTTAATGCTTGTCATTTTTTATGACAACTTACTTTTACCGAGGCTTTGTTTCAATATTAATAATGTAGTTGGTGGGTGTTAGGATATTTATCCTATTTTATCATCATTATATTGTGTTAAGGGTTACCCTATTTATCATGATTATATTGTGTCTAGAATTATTCTATTTATCATGATTATATTGTGTCTAGGGTTACCCTATTTATCATGTATTTTTGTATCAATTTATTCTTATAAATAAAAGATTGTGAGAGGGATCAATCAAACCCTCTAGAATTATTTTACAGTTTAATTCTCAAGTGTGGGAAAGGGAATACGAAATTTTGAATCACACCGATAAGAACCAGGAAAATATGATAGAACAAGCTACTGTAATTGTATTAATAACATGTTTCAGCTAGAATCAATGAGATTCAGAGCTGGGAATACAATTAGCAAAACAAGAATAACAAAAATGATGTCAGGGCAATTTATAGTTTCCAGGTCTCCCCCAAGTCTTATAGCATTCCAATTTGTAGGAAATATTATACAATTAATAATGTTAATGGATGTTCTTCAATTTCTTTTTTCATTGCATATTTTATGTCTCTTCCAAACCTTCAATGTCTGACATGCTAAAAATATGTTGTTCTGTTAAAAAATTTCAGAATATTAGTCGTCTTTTGATTTATATTGTACTGAAATCTTCATTCTTGTGATTGTTCACACCCAAACTCGACTTACCAGCTAACTTTTTATATGCCTATTTCCTGTGACAATCAGTTAACATTTATATACCTGTTTCCTGTAACAATCAGTTATACAGCTTTCCATTCTGAAATATTTATTATGTGGGAGTCATACTGTTTTTAAAAAAATATTCATTACATGCCTTATTCTGATACCATGTTTTCAAAACATTACTCAGTCTTGTGAAAGAGGCGAAGTCACATTTGATATCCTGTGGCTGGACAAATGAGGTCTATGAATTTATGCGCTCTAAGTTACGTGCACAAGAAGATGGAAATTTAGAGAATGGAGATGAAACAAGGTATGGTTGATTATATCCTACATTATCACTCACCATTTTAACAAATTACCTTTTAATTACAAAAGATATTGATTTCCAATTGTGACTATAGAGCCCAGGGGAAGGGATGTAGTGTTTAGTATATATCTGCATTAGTATATATCTTCAAGGTCAAATATCTTCTTTCTTGAAGAATAACCCCTTTCCTAGGCTTGAATTCAAGTAGAGAAGAATGTTATCAGCTGCTTGCATGTGTCTTAGTCTTGGATCATGCATAAAATGACATGTAAATGCATAAGCAATGTATGTTATTATGTGCAATATAGGAGAGCTCTTCACTTATGACTATGTTTAGTAGAAACTCACGAGGTTCAACATCCCACGTATATACTGTCATTTGATCTTATTTCTAGTCAATATTGGATTTCTAACACACCCTAACATCCAGGACTGAGCATATTGAGTATGAGACTAGATTTTGTGGATGGTTTGACAGTGATAACACTTCCCTTCACAGTCGTGTTTGTGTAGAGGAGGCTCCGAGTGATGGAGGGGTCTGCGTCCTCTAGCCGGAGGGGTCTCAGCAAAGGGAACTGAAGATGTGCTCCACCTTATATAGAAATTTCAGAAATTGGGAATTGTGTATGGAAGTTTTAGAAATTCTTTTATAGACACACCACTGGCACTTCTAGGGTCCAGGAACCTCCGGCTATCAGAAATTGGGAATTGTGTATGGAAGTTTTAGAAATTCTTTTATAGACACACCACTGGCACTTCTAGGGTCCAGGAACCTCCGGCTAAGTTTTCTTCGACTTCCGAAACCTGAGAACACACCTATATATATACAAGCTTCCCAACACAACAACAAACTTAACTACTAACAAATTTTACTGCTGTATTTTCCTTTTGCATTTGTTTCTTCTTTTATAGATCTTAATAATAGGAAGTTGTGTCCTAACGTATTCTTTACTGCCAACATGTTTTTAAAAGTTTTTTATTTTCTATAAGGTTTTTCTAGTGGATGTTACTGTTTACCTTTTACATTTTTCTGCAAAGTTTCTTGTGTTTCTTTCCAGCGAGCTTTTTCTGGTCAAGTGTCATTGGAATGGCCTTGCCTTGTGCTCTTTGAACATTTTGTTTCCCAACAACTATTACATACTTTCACCAATTTTAACAAGATTGACTAATGTTACATATGTTCGAGCTTGAGAACAGTGTTAGAGATATGGTTTGACTTGACAGAAAGAAACATATTGAAGATTGATTGCTAATTTGACACAGAGAATGTCTACTAACCTTGTCATTATTTACTAAGTCTCTCTAAGAGGTGTTGTGTTGATAATATTTGTAATAGTCTTGTCTTATATAATAGATATCATGAGCTTGAGGGAGAATTGTTAGATGTCTGATTTGATTACATAAAATAGAGACAAATGATTGGATAGAGAAATATCTTACTAAATTTTTTACATTATTAGATATTGCTTTGTTTTTTATCATTGTTCATTATATTCCTTAGTTTTTCTCTCCTTAACATGGTTCCAAAGCATTATATTAGGACACAACCTCCTATTATGAAGGTCCATAGAAGAAGAAACAAGGGAAAAGGAAAATGCAGCTATTTGTTTTAATTCAAGCAACTTGAAATCTGTTAGTAGTTACGTTTGTTGTTGTGTTGGGAAACTTGTATACATATAGGTGTGTTTTCAGGTTTGGGGGGAGGGAGAAAATTAGTTGATTAGTGGGAGGATTCTGGACCCTTGAAGTGCAAGTGGTGTGTCTGTAAAAGAATTTCTAATACTTCTATATGCAATTCTCAGTTTCTTTGAGTTTCCTTTCCCGTTTTGGGTTTCTAATCCAGTTTCTATAAACTGGTATCAAAGCTTTTTCCGGGCTTTGTGGGTACGACTGTAGCAAATGGGCTTCAGTTACCAGAGGGTTTTGAAGCAAGATTAGATGCAAGATTGACCCAAATGGAAGCAAATTTGGCTCAAAGATTCGTGAAAGAAGGAAACGGAAAAAGTGCAAGTGCAGTAACTATTGTGAAACAGATGGTTTCAACTGAGGTTGCACTGCACTGGAGGAGTCAGTGGGTTAAGAGTTTGGTAGAACTAAGAGTTGCGATTTGTGGAGGACATTGGATATTCCAGTTTTTAGGGAGAAGATGCTATGGGGTGGATAGGTAAAGTGGAAAGATATTTCCAACTGAGAGGTGTGCAAGGAGAGGAGAAAATGGAAGCTGTTATGGCTGCAATGGAAGGAATTGCCTTATCTTGGTTTCAATGGTGGGAAATGTGCAATCCAAACCAATCTTGGGTTGTTTTGAAGAACGTACTTATCCATAGGTTTCAACTAGTCTTGACGGGAGAACCTTTTGAGTCATTGCTGGCTTTTAAGAGTTTCTCTACTAAGAGGAACAAAGGAATTGATAACATGGCAGTAGCTAAGTCAACACCACCTAGTTCATTGGCAGAGGCAAATTCTTTTTCTCAATCCGTTACCGGCAAGAGCAGTAATGAGGAAAAGGCTTATAGTTATGGCCACAATAGAGACAACATTAAAAAGTTAATGTTGGAAGTCCTACATCAACTAGAGATAAGGCCAATTTATAATATATAAGTGGGTGCAAATCTCACTTTACAAACCGATTTTGTGGGATTGAGTTAGACTTAAAGTTTACTTTTTAATATGGTACCAAAGCTAGGTTAGAGCCTATCCTAGTGAGATTTGTTGTTTGTTGGACATGTTCCTCCCGTTATTAGACCACCCATTAATCTCTAGTCTCACGCTTGAGATATATATACCTCGGCGTGAAGGGGTGTATTGGAAGTTTCACGTCAACTAGAGATAAGACCAATTTATAATATCAATTTAGATGGTATCTAGAGCTTAAAGTTCTTTTTGAGATATGAGTGAATTTTGTGGATTTTGAATTAGTCAAATAGTTGAGAGAGAATTAAAAGAATCATGTAGAGAAAGAAAAAAAAGGTGTTTATTATGAAACTAAGAACCAAAGAAAACATTGAATATAAGGTTTTTAGGCTACTTAATAAATTATAGTTGTTTTAGTAATTTAAAATGGGGATCACTATGAGGATGAGGACGTGGAGGATATGTGCATATGCATCCCTATCTGTGTACTCAATTTAAAAACTTTGGTATTAATCATACCTATATATCCAGTCTATACATAGATATTTCTTGTCAAAATTGGGTCGGGTTCGGAGAATGGCATAGAGCTGAGTTTTTTTTCCATGCCTAATAGCAATACATCACAATACTCGAGAAATATTATTCGGTATCCTTTCTCTCAATTTCATCCTTCAATTCCTAAAGTCCTTTAAGTATTTTCTTGAGCATTTTAGGCTGTTACAATGCTCATTCAATGAGTTCATAGTTCCGGTACTTGTCTTTTTTCTTTAATAATTAAATAATTTGGCTACTAAGGACTGAAAGTTCCCTTTCTCATTTGTAAATATATGTACAATGATGTTTGTGATTTGACTCGCTGGTTATTTGCACTACGAGCAATGCAGGAAGTCGTTAATTAGAGAGGCGCAGCTAGCTTTCAACTCAAAGATTCCAGAGTCATTGAGAAAGGATTTGATTGAACGACTCAAACCTTTATCCAAGAAAACAATACAATTTTAAGGACCTTGATCTGAGCATGCGTAGGAGGTAAACTATTAGTATGCTTATACAAATTTTCCGTTCTGTCTTTAAATCAGTTAGTGCTTTGATATTTTCTTTATCATTTTGAAAATATTGCAGCATGTTGATCTTGTCTTGATAGTGAGGCGTGGTGTGTATACTCTGTATTACTAATTATTGTAGTGATGGCGTTACCCTTACTAGGATACTAGTTTGGGTTTGTGACATACTAACTCTTTGAGCTAGTGCTGGCGGTAGGAGGAGGAGAATATGGAAACTTGTTATCATCGAAGTTTGGCTTTGTTATGCTTCTAGTTTCATGCATATTTGAGCTAGAAGTCCAGATTTCATGTCTTGCCACAAGTTTTCATTCTCTATGTAGGCTATGAAGTTGTATTGAATCTTGAGGAGAGCATGCCAGGAATTCTATTCATTCTGTACAATCTACTTTAGTCATGTGTACTGGAGCAAAATCTTAATTTTCTATAAAATTGCTCAAAAAATTTTGCACCGAAAATGTGGCTGTGCATGACTTATGATACACGCGCTATCCAATGACTTCTATATCGATATTTTCCGTTGAAAAAGCATAACTTCTCAATTTTTAGATTTGTGATTCAGTTTTTGATGGCCATCAGCGACTAAGTAACTTGGTTAAAAAATCAAGAAACTGTAGAATGTCTTAGAAGCTGCAAATATTTTAGTCGATAAAAGGAGTCTCCACTCAAATATTCAAACTCATCTGTAAGTTGTGCGGCTAAATGATACAACTGTGGCTGAAGAAAATGAAGATAAAAAGATAACCAGTCCACTGAAGCGACACTCCTGTATATTTTGGTAAGATTTTTGCTTCCTGCACCCCATGATTACTAGCTGGACATCCATGTTATCAACAAAAAAATAAAATCATTGTCACTGTATAATCATTCTTGTTATTGTGTCGTCTTCTTTGGTGCATTTTTATTGCACTCACTCTGTCGGTGTACCCATGTCGCCACGTTAAATTGATCTATGGTCCATGGACCAACTCTAATTTATTTTTGGAAAAACCTCTTTTTAAGATGTTCTCTTAAATAGGGGTAAAAAAAAAATTTCAACTCTCTAAATATCCTTTCAAATGAGTTAGGGTCAAGTTAAGATGAGTTTGACTTTACAGACTTTAATTAGTTTTTAAAAATAATATTTATGTACACAAAATCGTATATTTTATTAAATAGTATAATATATTATAATTTTTCATATTTTATATCATATTTATTGTTACATTATTAAAATATATATATATATATATATATATATAATTTAATATTAACTATAATTTATTTATTAATTTCCAATTACAGAATCTGTGTTATAAATTATATACATTAAAGTCCGTTTTTGTGAAGATAAGTTTAAAATTTATTAAGCACTTAGATTTTTTTTTAAATTTTTTAAGAAAAATATGCTAAGAAAAACATATATGATAAGGTTAATTTGATATTATTATAAAAAAATAAAACGAAAAGAAAAACAAATTAATACTATCTTATATGTTCTTCACTTAATTTAATATTATTATAAAAAGATGAAAAGGCAAATAAACTAACATTATCTTATATGTTTTATTAATATGCATTAAAAATAATTGTCTTATTTTAATAAATATTGCTATAAAATATAATTGTGTTAAGAAAAATTATCTTATTTTAAAAAATGTTATAGTATATAACTGTGCTAAGAAGAATTATTTTATTTTAATAAATGGTATTATATGATATATTTTTTATTTTATATTGTAATCATATTTATTTGATCAACATTTAATTAAAAAATGGTATTTTTATTTTTGTAAAAAAGAAAATTGTAAGAAAGGTCACCAGCAGTTTGAGATTTATAATTTTATTTTAATAAAGACTCTGTAATTTACTTATTAACTTTATTTATTTTCAATGTTTATTTTAATTAATGTTTAAAGTAACACTAGCTATTTATTTTCAGTATTTATTAAAGTTAATTAAATTATTTATTTTTAATATTTATTTTGATTAACGTTTTATATTGATTAATATTTATTTTAATTAAATTTTTATGTTGATGTTAAATATTTATTTTTATTTTTATATATTATAATTACCGTTAATGTTATAAAGTGTATTTCTTATATTAAATGTAATAAGAACTTATGTAAAGTTTTACAGTGAAAAAAGTGTGTGAATTGTGTTGTTATTGTTTTTTTAATTAATATTTATGTTTTCTTATATTTGGAGAAATAAAGTAATATATATTTATATTCATAGGATAAAAATAAAGAAAGGTAATATTGAAGATATGTAAAAAATTATGTATATCAAAGTATTTTTCTTAGAGTTGTATGAGGAGATTATTTGTATCTAGTTATTTGATAAGTTAAAAGTAATTAGATTTGCAACAAGTTTAGAGTTAATTGTATTTTCTGAGGTTTACTCCTTCTACCACCACAGGTGTCTTCTTGCACATCCTTATTCTCATTTTGCACTTCAGTTAAAAGGTTTTTCTCATGTAAATTAATATTCGTTGAACAATGCATCTTATACCTTCTCACTTTTTTAAAACCCTAATTTTATAGTCTCCACCCCTTACTTTTCTTTCTCAACAATTTTTTTTATTTTTAACAATTTCTTTTATACGTAAAAAAATATTACAAAAATTATTAAATTATGTAAAATCTACACAAATAAACATTTAAAATGCTCAAAAATTAAAATATACAAAAAAAATTAATAAACTAAAAACAAAAAAATTAAAAGAGTTGAAACGCGAAAGCTTGAACAGATGTAGGAAATTCGTTCAGCCTTTAACGAATCTCGACATTCGTGGATGGATCTTAAGATTCGTTGAAGACTGAACGAATTTTTCATATCCGTTCAAGCCTTCACGTTTCTCTTCTTCTTCCTCTTACACAACACACCACATACATACATTTGCAGAGCATATATACGAAAAGAAAAAAGCTTTAACCACAAAAATGTGCAAGGAAAGAATAAACAAAGAGAAAGAGGGAGGAGAAAGAGGGAGGGAGTAGTGGCTCTGTGTATGCGAAGAAGAGAGGAAGAGAGAAAATGAAGGGGCGGGAGCTCTCTGTGAAGAAGAGAGAAAGAGAGAAAGTGAGGGGTGGGGTTTGTGTGTAATTAGAGAAAGAAAAAAGTGAGGGGGTGGAGGCTGCAGAATTAGGATTTTAAAAAAGGTAAATAAAGTTAAATGGTAAGAGTTAAAATTTTTTAACTTAGGATATTTTTGGAATAAGAAAAGATCTGGAAAGGTGTAGGGAGCAGTTGAGGTGGTGGAGGGAGTAACTCTCGTATTTTTTCTTTTAATCAAAATGATTATTTAAAAACAAAAAGAAGACTCATGAGCTGGTCTTGACCCACAAGATTTTTGGGAATATTTTCATCCAGCGAGCTTTTTCAATAGGGACCTTTTGGTCTTGTGAATTTTTCTGATCCTAACCCATATGAGTAGTGCTGTCAAAACGGGTCATCCGGCCCAACCCGACTCAGCCCACCACGGGTTGGCCACATAGTGAGCTAACCCAACCCGACTCACTTATTAGTGAGTTGAAAATATTTCCCAACCATGTAAAGGATATAGTAGGTTGGGTAGCTTTTGCTATCTTTTATCCATTTGGATTTTTTTGCTCCTAATGTTTCGGGTCATCCCGACAATTATATACTTGTTAATCCGATGCCCACCCTGCCTCATATTGTGCCGGAATGGTATTTTCTATCGATCCATGCCATTCTTCGTAGTATACCTGACAAATCGGGAGGTGTAGCCGCAATAACACTAGTTTTTATATGCCTGTTGGCTTTACCTTTTTGTAAAAGTATGTACGTGCGTAGTTCAAGTTTTCGCCCTATTCACCAAGGAATATTTTGGTTGCTTTTGGCGGATCGCTTACTACTAGGTTGGATCGGATGTCAACCTATGGAGGCACCCTTTGTTACTATTGGACAAATTCCTCCTTTTGTTTTCTTCTTGTTCTTTGCCATAACGCCCATTTCGAGACGAATTGGAAGAGGAATTCCTAATTCTTACACTAGGATGAGACTAAGATGTGAAAAATTCTGCAACCAATCATTTACGTATTACACCAAGAATGAATTGACAAGCACATTCGTTTTAGAGTGGCTATGTTGATATAGCTTAGAAAAGGGAAAAGAGAGTGACCAAACTGAAAAAATGACCTACCTTATTTCATAACCTATATCTTCACTTTCATTGGTTTTCCTTTGCGCATAAAGTTGTTGGTCTTAGTGTGGCTAGCTTGTTTGGTGTATATGGCTAGTCAGTTTCTTATCTCGCCCACTGGTTTGTAATGACAACGAAAGCTTAAGCTCTTTTATGGGACATTGGGATTTCCCTTTCGTAAAAATACCACTTCAAAAGAGTAGATGTTGCGCTATGATATTACGTCCCATGCGAATTTATTATATGAGAGCGGAAACCAAAAAGAACAACATTCAATATCAATCAATTTCAAGTCGTAAATCTATATCAACATAACTAAAGGATGGAGGTCCTTTTTTTTGGCAGCAACTATTCGGTACCAACTAAGAATGTAAAAAAAGACTAATACACAGCAGCCAGCTCATCAACGTAATTGAAAGAAAGGATTGTCGGTTAGATTCAAGGTATGCCAGTTGATTGATTCTACTCCACTTTCCATATTGGCTTAGTGTTACATCTATCATTGGTGTCTCTTTTTTTTATATTATTATATATATATATATATATATATATATATATATATATATATATATATATATATATATATATATATATATATATATATATATATATAAGAGAAAGACACTATAGTGAGTGGTCTGTCCCACCGATTGGTGGGTTAAACGGGTTGGTTCACTAGTTTATTTAATGATAATTTTTTTCAATTAAAAAAAATAACAAATTTTTTCTAATTCAAATCTAAATAAATTTCAATTTATATTGATGTTAAATTCTAAAAACAATTTAAAATAAAATAAATATATAATATAATCTAAAACCATCTTAAACTCTAAATATAATCCAAAAACAAACACAAAAAAGAAAATTAGGTGGATTGACGAGCTAACTTGACTCACCACGAGTTCAACCCGAGTGAATTGAGATTTTAGTGAATCGGCCTCAAAATTGGCCCAACCAAAATTTCAATTATTTTCCAACCCAATCCGGATTAACCCGTGGTAGACTGGATTAACTCACGGAATCTAATCTATTTTGACAACATTACATATGAATCAGGGTCAAATTATATGATAGAACCAAATTGACAGATATACTAACCATATTAATATACTTAATTTTTTTTCCTAAAATCAATTATATTTATATCACTAAAATTAATTTCTTAATTAAAAACACAACATATTTAATTTACTAGAAAAATGTTTTGCAAATAATAACCGGTATATAATAGTCAAATTTACTACATATTCTCACCATATTTTGCTCGCAAGTAATTTCCTTCTAAAACTACACCATTAACATATTCTCTTTTATATTTATTTCTTACTTTAATATTTTTTTTCCATATCTAAGCTAGTTAATAATTTTACTCAAAAATATCACGTGATTTCATACCTAATAAAACCAAATCCTATTAGACTCAATCATATATAGTTTAGTTTCAGTATATGAAACTAAGAATGTTCACTCCATTGAAGGAATTTTTATACTATAAAATCAAGCCAACCATTTGAATAAATTTAAGAATATCAACCTCAACAACCAAATATTTGTATTTATCAAAATTTTATTTCCTCTGGTTAATTTATTTATCATCTTCCTAATTCATTCTTATAATGTCATGAATCATCCTTTTCTTAATATACCACAAAACCTCAATAAAAAATTCCTTACTCATTAACTAAATATTTCCTATATTCCACATAATCTTTGAATACAGCTCAGATGTCAAAATACCTTTTCTCCTTTAAAAAAATTAATATAATAATAATATTAAAAAAATATCCTATATATTTCATATCGGTCTTCAAACATTTAAGATCATAGACTTTCAAAACACTTTTCTCCAATTCTTTATCTCCAATTCTAACAAAAATATATAATAATCATAATAAAAAATAATTAGCTAGAGAAGAGTTACCTTATTTCTAGTATTTGAAATATAATTTTATGTAGTTGTTCAACCTCCATTCTAATATGGTAATTTAGTTTTATTATTATTATTATTATTATTTCTCTTAGTTGTCATTGATGAGTAATTATATTAATTTATTTATTTTATTATCATTTGTATAGTAAAATTATCGACATGTTAACTTTATTTCTCCTCTAAAAGTATCTATATATTTTTTTTAAAAAAATAGTACTTAACATAGACATTTCACTCGCATCAATAAGTATACAAATTTAAATTGTAATTAATTATTTTAGAAGTTACTTTTATTAGTATTATTACAATTTGTGGCATTTACTAATTATTATTCCTCTTCATTTTTTCACTATTCCTTTGTGTTGGTTGATTCATATGATTTAATGAATATTGACTTTTTATAGGACTATCAAAGTTCATTATGTTGGAATAGGAAAAGAACCAGCGTATGGAAAACGAGCGTATGGAGAACGAGCGTATGAAGAACGAGCGTGCCTAACCGAACGCTACAAACCAACAGAACACTGCAGCACTGATGCCAAAGGATGACCCAACAGGACACGAGCAACATCGAATGGTCAAGCCCTTTGCACCGAACGATCAAAGGAGGTGAGCAGAGAAAGAAAGAGTAAAACTCAAACGCACAGAATTTTCGTATATTCACACTGATCTCCAAATCCAATTTACAAGAACAGAGGTCCAGTATTTATAAAATGAAAAGAAACTGCCAAGGACAGTTAATCAACAACTGTCCTGGCCAACTAACTAACTAACGCTCGGCTTAACTCTAACACTCCCTTCTAAGCCGAGCACTTACAAGTAGCACCCATCCTTGCAAGCCTATCTCGCACACCACATTGAGACCGAACGGTGTGTGATCGAACGTTGTGTTTGGGACTCATAGAACTCACACTTGTCCGTCCATTGAGCAACTGTTCCTGCCAATCACGTAACAAAGGCGGATGCCAACTTGCGCGAGTTGTGCGATCAAGATCGAATGGTTTGAAAGAGCGACTGAGAGACATGACCGAATGGTTTGAGTGCGGTTTCCAGTTTGACGCTCTTGAGTGACGCCTCGCTCGGTTGAATGAATGTTGTGGTCGGGTGTGGCTGAATGACGTGACCGAACGATGTTTGCCATGTCTCGGTTCACCAGTGACTCCCTGTGCTTCTTTGGCAGCATTCCCTTCAATGCTTTTCTTCTTCTTCTCAGCTGGAATGTCAACTAGCTTCTAGATTCCATTCTTCCTAACTGAATCAACTTGTTCTCTCATTGCATCCTTCCACATGGATTTCTTTAAGGCCTCGGTTTGACCGATCGGTTTTGCACCTGCAAACATAGCTACGTGCACCAGACCTTCCTCAATACCAGTCCGTGTATCAGTATTCATCTTGCAAGATTCTTCATACATTACAGACTTCACTAGGTTGATCTGAAATGTTTTATCCTTCGAGATCTTGCTCCTTAAGATCAGGTTTTTCTTTCTATCAAACACTTCAACCTTATTGAAGCCTCCCATTACTACCGTAAAACCCTTTTAAATTAGCTGACCAATACTCAGAAGATTGTACCTTATTGCAAGCACAAACAACACACCAGTTAGAATGACACGCGAGCCATTCTTCCTTCTGATAACCACATCACCAATTCCCTCTACCTTTGAAGTGTTGTCATCAGCAAATTTCACCACACTCTTCTTGGTTTTATCAAAATTTACCAACCATTTCCTGTGGCAAGTCATATGATTCGAACATCCCGAATCCAAATACCATAGTTTATCTTGAGAATGTGAACTTACTTTAGATGTAGTTGTCATTAATATAATGGGTTCTTCTGAATCAGACTCCACTTGAGCTACGTAGGCCTCCTTTCCATGACTCTTCTTCTATTCTTCCTTTTCAGCATAGCACTCACTAGTGTAATGCCCATACCTATGACAATTAAAACACTCAATTTTCCTCTTGTCCTTCTTGTGGAAATTCTTCTCAGATTTGCCTTCCTCCTCTGTTGAAGACTCATTCTGGTCATCTTTGTTCCTATCTTTTCCCCACTTTCCTTTACCATTTTTTCCTTTTCATTTCTTGAATGTCTTCTTCTCTACATGTTGAGCCTTCAATGCCTGCTCCTCGAGTTTGATGGGATTTCTTTCCCGCATCCTCATCTCATACGCCTCTAGAGAGCTTTGAAGTTTTTCTATCTTTAGTTTTTCAAGATCTCTCGACTCCTCAATTGCTACCACAATATGATCAAACATCAGAGGCAGTGACCGCATAACTTTCTTAATCACCATGAGATCAGTAACAGTGTCACCACAACCTTTCATCTGGTTAGCAATTGACAATATTTTGTTGAAAAACTCACTCACCTTATCACCATCTTCCATCAGTAGGTGCTCGTACTGTCTCCTCAATGCCTGAAGCTTTACCTTCTTCACTTTTTCCCCTCCGGCATGACAGCCCACCAAGATGTTCCAAGCTTCTCTTGCTGAATCCGCATTTTGTATCTTCTCAAAATGAATATCGTCCACCATTGATGGATAATCAACAAAGCTTTATCATCTTTCCTCTTAAACTCCTCTTTCTTTGTGTCACGCAAATCAGACGCAGAAACCATTCCCTCCATCACGCTGCTGACATCTTGAACACGAAACAAGACACACATTTGTGTGCTCCACCTGCTCTAGTTCTTGTTTGTGAGAACAGGTAGATTAACAGACATATCTCTACTGGCCATTCTTTACACCCTCGATCTTTCACCAAGAAATACAGTCTTGATCTTCTTCACGCTTCAATCACCTTTCCGCATAGCCTCCTCCAAGCCCTTGATGATTTCTGAAGCTCCCAAGTCACGAACCTAAAGCTCTGGATACCACTGTTGGAATAGGAAAAGAACGAGTGTCTGAAAAATGAGCGTCTGGAGAACGAGCATCTGAAGAACGAGCGTGCCTAACCGAACGCTACAAACGACCATAACACTGCAGCATTGTCGCCAGAGGACGACCCAACAGGACACGAGGAGCATCGAACGGTCAAGCCCTTTGCACCAAACGGTCAAAGGAGGTGAGCAGAGAAAGAAAGAGTAAAACTCAAACGCACAAAATTTTCGTATATTCACACTGATCTCCAAATCCAATTTACAAGAACAGAGGTCCAGTATTTATAAAATGAAAAACAACTGCCAAGGACAGTTAATCAACAGCTGTCCTGGCCAACTAACTAACTAACGCTCGGCTTAACTCTAACACATTCAAGGTTGTAAGTCAAGAAAATACAATTAATTGCATCTAAAATACTTTATCTGTCTTACTATTTAAATATAATGTAAAATATTTTAATTATTTGTATTTAATATGCAGTATCCACGTCAAACAATGAACTATGAGGCCGGATGTTACGTAATGAAGTACACATACACAATTATATTTACAAACATTAACAACGAGAGATGTAATAAAAATTCACTTAAACACTTTACTTATTTAATGTGAATTTTATGTTCTATTGATAATGTTCATTTTTTTTAGTTATTCAACCATTCATCTTATGAAAAATAAAAATATAGAATACATTAGAATGTAATGAACTACATTTTTTTAAAAGCATTTCTAATAAGTTGTAGAATTCTTAAGTTTATGTAAATATAAAACAAAATCTTACATGTCTTTTTTTTTTTTACAATGTTTTATATCGTTTAATTATTAAAGAAATAATATGTTTGGAAATTATACATTATGATACGAAGGATGATATTATTACTAATAAAAAACCCACTAAAGTAAAAAGAAATTCAAAAGAAAAAAATTCTCACGATTATTTAATAACTATCATAAAATGTTTAATTTATAATGTTAGTTGACACTAATCCACTAGTATAGAAAAATCATTCTATATCTATTAAAAAAAGTTTTTTTATACTTGTTCTGAAACTCATATAAAAGTAGGAATATATAAAGTATTGACCTTTTATATTAGTTTCACAACTGACATAGAAAATGTTACTTTTTATATTGATTAAAGGTACAATTGATATAGAAAAATCTCTCCTTAGCCAAAATTATCAAACCTCTTTCTTGCCTTGTAGATAAGGAAATTTTGAAGGTCTATCACCATGAAACACCACCGTTAAACTTGCATCGCGCGCTAACAGACACAAGCATCTCCTCTACAGATTCTGTAATCCATGGTGATAGCTTGAGCCTAAGCCTATACTCCAATCAAGGCCCTATCACTAGAGATATGGCAAGAAGACTCCAAGAGGACCTAGAAGACACCTCCAAGCAAGGAGAAGTGAAGAACTACTTCTTTGGAGCAAAGCCTAGAATGACTTCGGATTGGTCAACGCCCAACACATAACCTCATCCACTCAACATGCGGGTGGAGATCCTTGCAGCCAGCGAGTGCAACTCGAGTTCTTTCTCATGTTTCATATTAAAAATGTGTTATATACGTGTCATATGATCCACTCTTTGCGACTAATGATCAACTTAGTTGTTAGCACCGTGGGAAGGCTAGGATGGATCTATAAATCCACCTTCCTTACTCCAGGCTTTTTTCTTCAGCAAAGTCTCGGCTAAAGAGAGATCTTGACCTCCTCTAGCCACCTTCCCTAGATAGGTTTCCTTCTAGACTTCCTAGCTCACCCCAAACACTATTCACACCTTGCATCGAGAGTCTTCCACCTTCTTTTAACCATTTTTATCTATGTTTTCCACTACCTCCCTTCATCCTCTTTGTAACACCCCTAGAGGGATGCACATGTAAAAAAATGATAAATCTTACTTAACGCAAATTATGTAAAATCGTTCTCGTCATTTACTCAAAATCATTTTTTAAGTATATACGCGAAAGCAAAAACCATAATTTAAACTATGTTCATACAACGCAAAATAAATTATAGCATATCCTTTACAAAAACACCAAGTTTGAGAAGACAATTAAAAGATACACAAAATTCAGAAGTTATTATTTTCCCGTATCTCGTTGAACTACTAGCCTTATCTGCAACATCATCTACTCATGTACAAGTACGATCATCGTAGGGGGACACCATAAGCACAACATGCAAGGTTGAGCAACCAGAAATAACATCATAGCACATAACACAATATAATAACATTAATTACAAACTATAGAGAGCCATCATATCATATTACTTAGTAGTAATAAGGTCATAACCAAACCATTCATAAACATATGTTGTTTCTTTGAACTTTGCCGTACAAATGTGCTTCATAAAATAGGGCGATTCAAGTTGCCCTCCATCGCAATTTCAGACCTATTTGTTAGCAAAATGTTGAAAGCATAGAAGTTTTGATGATGTCCAAATCAAGTCTCAAGAACTCACATTGCAAGAAGATCATTATGAAGATTTGTATTATTTGTGAAAAACTTTTGTAATAAGTAGATTTTTATATAGGACTTAAAGTAGTTTTTATTTCCATGTATTGTATGCTTTAATGTCTTTGGATTAAAAAATGCTTTACAATAATTGATTAGCTTCTTAGATAACTAATTATCGCAAAGAAGTTTTATAAAATGCTAAAAACTCATATGACCTCTAGTGAATTACCTGAAAAACACTAGAAGGGGAGATGGGTGAGTGTCGAATAGTGTTAATGGAAAAGTCTTTTCCTAACCCTTCTGATATAGCACGTTCTTCGAGTATGAGATTTATTAGATAATTGTTAAACGTTCGGCTTCAAATGATTGTAAACGATAACTTCTTTTCACGTGCTATTCAGAATATATATATATATATATATATATATATATATGTATATATATATATATACATATATACATATATGTATATGTATATATGTATATATATACATATATGTATATATATAGATATATGTATATATATACATATATGTATATGTATACATATATGTATATGTATATATATACATATATGTATATATATACATATATCTATATACATACATATATACATATATCTATATATATATATACATACATATATATACATATATACATACATATATATACATATATATATATATATATATGTGTATATATATATATATGTACATATGTATATATATGTATGTATATATATATATATATATAAATTTTGTAAGAACTTCCTTAGTTAAAGAACAACTGTTTAGTATGGAAAAATTCTTGTTATGTAAAACTAAAATGCAACTGTAGGTTTTATAAGAGAAATGTTTAGGCAAAGGTAAATAATAAATCACATATATTTTTATACTGGTTCACTCCAACTGAGCTATGTCTAGTCTTCTTTACCCATAGAGGGTTCCACTATAATCTTCAACAAGATTAAACAACCGAGTATTCTCACACTCTTGGTATCCCTAATCAGTGAATAACCTTCTATTACCCTAGACCAGTTGAGTATTTGCACCACTCCTGGTATCACTAGTCAGTTAATAACCTTCTGTTTCCCTACACCAATAGAGTATTCACACCACTCTTAGTATCCCTTATACCGAATAACCTTCCGTTACCCTAAACCAGTTGAGTATTTGCACCACTTTTGGTATTAGACAATCTTGGTATCCTCTTATATGCTGCCTAGATTTCCTTAACTCTTCAGAGTTTCAACAAGTATTTTAATTATCTTCAGAATTGCAATCAATGATTGTTTACAAGTCGTTTAGACTATTACTCTTGCATAGAGAGTATGAGTTCAATACAATACAGTCTAGAGACTCGCTTGGTGTTTCTCTCTTTTCTCTTATTTTTAAGAGAGGTGATTCTGGAGAGGTGCTGCTGGGTAATTTCCTGTCCCATGTAACCTTGCGGTTGATTGGTGATACGAGGATGCAGCTTCAAATCTTCACGCTCATAATTTACAATAAATATGTGAGAAATTGATAGCGTGGTGAAAAAAAGGAAGGTATGATTGTTATTATTCATTCATTTTTAAGTTTTTGTTAATTTGATAAATGAAATGACATTTTCGTCACTAATAATTGATTTGACCATTTGGAAGGATGTTTGACTAATAATTTGGTAATGGTGATTAGTATCTTACAAATAACTTGGAACCTTTTCTTTTTTTAATGAAAATAAATTTTGCCTTATGTGCAAGTGGAGGGATTCCTTGTCAAAATATTGTACATTTAATAGATTTGTTATCCATGCCGAGGAAGAAGGGGAAGGAAACGACAATAAGTCCCCAGCCTAGGACTAATCTATTTTGTATTTAATATCAAACGTAAGACATCTGTTGGGAACAAAAAAGCACTTGAGGTTAACTTACAAGAAAGTTCTAAAAAATTTATCACTTACATTAGGAAGTATATTTGCTGTTTTATCTCAAATTATTGAAGGAAACTGGAGATAAACGTATTCTTGAACATTTATAATTTGCTCTTCGAACACGATAACAGTTATATTTATTTCTTTAAGCTTTCTTTTATAAGTCATCTAATAAAGCTTGCATATTTTAATTATTTGTTTTAAGCACAATTATTGTTGTAGTAGTTATTTAAAATTTTAGGAGAAATTTTAATGTTTAAAATTTTATATTAATCATATAACTACTTGAAAAACCTAATCTAATTAAATATATAAAACAAAACAAGTTACATACACATGTAATATCTATGAATTTATTCGTATATAAATTATCGATGAATTTATCTTTATGTAATATTTAGAAATTTATCTGTATATAATTATTTACAAATTTATTTATCATTTATGATTATTTTATTTATGAATTTTTATCTATAAATAATCCATAGATAATGATATACTACCTAAGAAATTTCAGTCTTAGTTAGAGATTTCTACCATAGGTAATATGATTTTTTTTTCTTGTAGTGATAAGATATTTCTCTAATAGAAGAGAGACTTGAACTTTTGACCTAAAATCACTTAAAACTTTTAACCATATCAAATAACATATTTATTATCACATTTATAATTCTTGCTCATACGGATCTTTTAATCAACCTGCTTAGAATAAAGTAACACAACAAGAACAAACATGTATAGAAACTACATAGCCCGGATCTTCAAGTAGATAGAACAGCATCTTAGGGTGGTGGTGTTGGAACTAAGCCTTAGGCTTGCGAAGAAGAACAACCGAATTGATCACATCATTTGTGGGGTGAAAGATGGTAAGAACCTCAAAATTCACCATGTCACGTTCCTCAATAACAGGGTACAAGAAAGCTCTTGACCCTTTTGCACTTCTCACAAGCAAAACTCCTCCCTCTTTCATATACTTCCTTATATGTCCCAAAATCTTCACTTTTGCTTCCTTATTCAGGCCAACAAGTGCTGCCAAAAAGATACAATCATATTGCCCCAACCTCTCGCTCACGTCCATGATGTCTTGTGTCACAAACTTCATCCTCTTCTCAAGTGCTACATCGGAAGCTACAATCTTTCGAGCCACCTCGTTTGCCTTCTCATCATTGTCAAAGTTGTCAAAGTGTGTGGACTCCATGTGGTGAGTAGCCATTATGATGGAAGTGAGTGGCATTGGACCTGATCCCACAAAAGCGACTTTCTTTGCATTCACAATCCCATTCTCTTTCAGGATTTTGTTCTCCATGTGTGCTAGTTTCAAATAGTTCGAATAGTAAGGGAAAAGGGTCACATTCTTGAAGGGCTCGGGTGTGAGGCTTATGAAGGTTGAGAATTCAAGCTCTAAGAGTCCCTCGGCATGGCCACTGAGGTTAATGAGGCTCTCACGCATCTCTTGCACCTCTTGAGGCAAGGCTTCAATGTCAATGGATGAAGGGAGAGTGCAAAGTTTCACAAGATGAGTGAAGAGACTATTCACTTGCTTGCAAGGCCTAAGGGATTCAAGCTTTGAGATGCTTGCATGAAGTTGCATAATCTGAGCTATCAGAATCTCTTCTGGTATTTGACCTTCAGTGTTGATGCTTTTGAATGAAGCCATTGAAAGATAAACTGATCTAATGTAATCACAGCACTGAGGTTTTCTGTTTGCCGTGTGGAAGAAAGTGAGAAAGCTTAAATTTATAGTTGCATAACGGATTCAAAAGTTCAACCTTATGTTGACATTATTTAACTATATATGTTGTTATTGAAATTCATACCAGTCAACTACAAAAGGATGTTTCATGCCTCAAGATTAACAATGTACACACATGAATGCATGATGGTGAAAGATATGTGTTCTCTGATAATAATATGAATATTTGGAATGATACAAAATTTTATACATCATATTTAACTGTGAAAAACTGAAAATATGTCTAAGTTGGATTATTGATGCCTAAGCTAGCAACGTATTTCCTATTTTTTTATATGGGTAAATTATTTTTACAAAATTATTTAATTTGAAATGTCAGGTTTATAAGTAACCTTTTTAATTTAGTAAGTCCTTTAATTTAAATATTATAATTGTTATTGTTCATTACGGTTTTATGGCTAAAACATATTAGAAATTAATAAATTGAATTTTTACTAGAAATAGTACATTGGAATTTGGGTTTAGAATAATATCTTTTAATAGAGTTTTTTTATTCTTTAATGGATGATACTAATTAACGTTTTCCTTTTATTGTTAATATATTAGTATATACATATATAGTAAAAGACTATATATACTCTTCTATTCAATTAGAAACGGTTATATATAATGGATTTTTAAGTTATATTACTCTTCTATTCAATTAGAAACGGTTATATTAGTCTCCTTTTCAATTACAAACGGTTATATATCGAAAAAGAGATATTGACAAGAATTGAAGAAAAAAAATTGTTTATTTGTGGCAGTGAATCTTCAAGCGTGTGGAAGTTGCAAGTCTCATTAATAATAAATTGAAAAAAATGAACAGAGACAGCATCTTAAGTTGTGTTTGGTTCTTTTCACACCCTCTATAGAATGAGAATGTTGAAGGATAACTGAAGCCTGCAATGTGTTCACACCCGAAAAGATGAATATTAGTCTAAGAATTCCTCTGCGGCATGGAGCATGCATGTCAACAATTGGAAATCTTTGAAAGATCTATTAATAAATAAACGTAGGAATATAGAGTAATCTGATAAGATGTATAAACTATTGTGTGATCACATGCTATGCTATTAATCAGTATAAATTAACTTTTGTTTTAGAACACTTATCTTCTGAAGATTTCAAAAGAATATAATAATTGTATGAACATTTTTCAGTATAAGGTCGTGGTTATCTGAAGAGGTTGGTAGTAATTCTTGAATACATCTCCATTTCCTTACTCTTTTTGTGAAAGTAGCTTCATTTTTATGTGACTCTTCTTCTATTCTTATAAGTTTTTCTAATTTTTTTATTTATTTGATTCTCTACAAAAAAAAAAGTATAGTAATTTTTAATGACAGACACATGCAATTATATAAACCAATTTATAATCTGTCATACATAATTTTCGTGTTAAGTTTAAATGGAATTAAATTACAAATAGTATGCGCCATTGTAGTCTATACCTATACTTTATTCCAAGTATGAAAAATAAAATTATAAACATATGCTAACATAAATTATGTCAGCATAATCAATTTTTAAGAATAAAAAAAAGTACAACCAAATATATAACTTATCATTATGTCACCGTTAACATGAAAATAAAATATTATTAAAAATTTCAAAATTTTATAGTTAATAATTCTTTTGTGACAATCTTTATAATTTCAATATTATATATATATATATATATATATATATATATATATATATATATAATTTAGTATGCTTAATATATATAATATATAAAAAATCATATTTCTAATCTAAGCCTCAATACAATACCTTTTGATCTTACCAATTGTGTGAATTGTGTAATTTAGACAATGGACAAAAGTTTATGAAGTGGTTTTATAAGTTTATGAAGTAGTTTTATAACATGCTGTATGTGAGTTATCATTGATATACATTTGTTGTGTAGAGTGAAACACTAATTCTTGTGAGTTATTTTAAATTCAATAATCTAGTTATTAACTCTTATATTATTATGGGGATTGAAGTGATAAAATAAAAATGGCTTAATACCTCTTTTGGTCTCTCAAAAAAGGGGGAATATTCAAAATTGTTCTACCTTTTTTAAGTTCAAAACGGTCCCAATTTTTGAAAAAACTGGTCAACTTAATCCTTTTTGGTTACGGCGTCAAATTTCTAACGATACAACTGCCACCCTGGACAAAAGTTAATGACGTGTCCAGTTGGCAACCCTAATTCCCAAACCCTAGCTTCCTTGTACCGTTAGCACCAACCTTAGGCCGTCGTCAGCCACCCTACCGTCTTGCCGCAACCTCTCCATTACCCAACACCAGCATCGCCGCCGGTAGCCACCACCGTCACCAATACAGAACGCCAAAGTCACGAGTCCTCCATCATCATCTTCAGCATCTTCCTCGACTTTCATCTCCACCATGAGACACTTTTCAGGTCGCCGTAGAGCTGCAAGGACCGCCATCCACCATGACCATTGCAAGAGCACTCTCTCGCACACACCTGCAGAAACCCAAACAGAGAAATCCCCAATTCCAAAAATCTTTCGAAACCTAAATCGCCGCCACAGCTCTTCCATTCATCTCCTCGCGAGTTTCGCCCAACCTTGAGCTAGCCATCAGCGCCTCCACCAGACCTAAATCGCGCCATCTCCCATTGCGATAGAAACCCGCCATGGCCAATGTTCATCATCTTCTTCGCACGGTAGAACCATCATGCCGCACCTCTAGATCGCAACTTGCACACCATGGTTTCTCCACCTTCGCAAACCGCGAGCACCTGCAAGAAAAGAAATCTAGACAGAGATTCCAGATCCAAATTGTAATCCTGATCGCACAACTGTGGTTTCTAAATCACGACTTTAGGGAGCTTGAAATGTGAGACGAGGTTGCGGCAAGACGGCAGAGTGGCTAACGGCGGCCTACGGTTGCCCATGGTGCTGGCGGCACAAGGAAGCTAGGGTTTGGGAATTAGGGTTGCCACGCAGTCAGATAAACTGTACACGTCATTAACTTTTGTCCAAGGTGGCAGTTGTACGTTAAAAATTTGACGTCGTAACCAAAAAGGATTAAGTTGACCATTTTTTTCAAAATTTGGGACCGTTTTAAACATTTTAAAAAAGGTAGGACAATTCTGAACATTCCCCCTCTTTCGAGGGACCAAACGAGGTATTAAGCCAATAAAAATCATGACATCTTGTCTTGAGTTTTGGAGCTACAACTATAATTCTCTTCTATTGTATAATCAAAACTAAGAAGTCATTTGTTTGAGTTAAGAGCATAAGAAAATAACTCTAAGAGAGATATGATGTCAGAACCTACACTAGAATAAAACAACTAATTGATTGAACATCTAGACATATAGTTCATCATTGGTCATTCCTAACATTCAAATTTAATGCTTAATTCAAACTTTTAATAAGAAAAGGTCTAAGACATTAGAGTTCTTATTAATATATGTAGACTTGTCTCTAAGAAATTAGGACTTGTCAAATAGTGGTGTGAATGTTAGGATAGGAATTTGAAATATATTATTTAGTGTTTTTCATATTGATTTGATGCATGAAATCTAACCCTAGTAAATCTTTACCATATAGTAATTTCATAAATTTTATTGCTTTTTCAATTTTAGATTTATTTCATACACATCAACAATTTTCATTCTTCTGAAGTTCTTAGCCTTAATTAGTACAAAAAACATTTTTTTGAACAATGCAAGTCTTTAAAGACAACGATATATGGACTTATCCACTTTATTATTTGTACGATTTTGTACACAAGCCAATTTTGTGACAGATTTTTGGCTCTACTATCGGGGACTAGTGATGAAGTGTAGGGTTTGGTGGGGATGAAGAGTAGGGTATGGTGTGGGATGAACAACAGGGTCTGGTGTGGATGAACAAAAGGGTCTGGTGTGGGATGAAGATGAGGGTCTGTTGTGGATAGCACAAAAGGGGGTGTAACATGTGAGGACCCAACATACAGTGAAGTGAGGGCATGAAGGGACGATATTATTGTACAAACCATTATTATATATTGTGTCTGTCGTTTCCTCTTAGGTTTTGTTATCCCTTTGCCTTTATCATCACGTGATGGCCATTCTCCTATATGCAATGAACAAGTTAGAAATAAAATTTAATGAAATGATTGACTTATGCCATAAAAGATGGATATCTTATTTAGTACAAAATTAAGTGAATGTAAAGTTTATGCATACAACTTTTGAGCATGACATACATTACATTACATCAGATGTTTTTAAATTAGAGTTTATCATTGTCGTCGTCGCCAAAATTTTCATTGTTGTCATCATTTGGCTCATCATAATCATCATCATCATCATCTTTGTCGTCCTGTTGTTGTTGTTGTTATTGTTGTTTATGTTATTCCTCTTCTTCTTCTTGTTTTTGTCTTTCTAATTGTTCAACATCACCATCAGGGTCATGCAATACAGATACACGTTCAACTTCAATAATTTCATTGGCATAAGACATTTGTTCAACTTGGTAGGCAATATCCTCTTCAACGACATTTGAGTAAATGTGACTCTTAGGCTTTGTTTGTATTGCAATAGGAGGAGGCTCGCGGAGGTTCTTGCGTTTTACGCTCTTTGGATTTTCTTTTGCAGATTTGAATCGTGAGGAAGGGCATGTGTGAATCTAGTTCGCATGATAGCTTTCTGGTGTACTTTGCAAGTTCTTCACCATTGTGGCATATATTGAGGCTTGCGCAAGTAAGAAGATGGTTTTGTGACTCTGCGAAGAAGGGCATGGACGTTTCGTGTCTTAGAGTTCCATGGTTGTGCAATTTGGGGGTTTTCCTTTTTCTGAATCGCAATTCAGATTTGTCCAAATTGATTTATCTGGTTGCAGGTTTTTGAAGATTTAATGTTGTGATTTGGCCTTCGTGGTAGCTCTAGGTTTCGCTATGGCTTTGAGTTGCGAAGATGGTGGCAGCGCGAACTAAAGGTTTTGTGGTGTGTGGTCTTTTTGGGTGCAGGTTTGGGTTTCGCGTGAAAGTTACAACAGTGGTGAATCCTGGTCATGATTTGTGATTCTATGGCGGCCTGAGTGGTGTTGTAAAGCTTGCAGTGGAGGTAGTTGGTTGTTCATGGTGGCCGACGCAAGGTGGAGACGCTACGGTGGTGCGACGATGATGGTGGCAACTTTAAGGTTTATGTGATTGTTGAAGAAGACGCTGACGTGGCAAGGCTGATGAAAGTGGAGATGAAGTGGCACATTCTGGTTAGTCAATGGTGTGTTGAGGATCAGTACATGTGGTATTACCTAATTGGTTGATTAAGTATGTGGATACATGGTAGAATCTAAGAACCTGGGTAGTTAATGGTAGATGGTGAACTTAGACAAAGTAGGGGATACATGAGTAATTTGGCCTATTTTAGAAAGAGGACTGTACTTGTAAAAATATAGGGGTATAGAAGTAAAATATGATGCTTTGGCCCATTTGCTAAATAAGGGGTGTATGTTCGTAAAATCATGGATGCTTTTACCTATTTGTAATTTTTTTTTAAGAATTCTGATTTTGAACCTCTTTTTGTAATTTTGGACAGATTAATTTCACACTTAAATGAATGAAACTTTAATTTCAATTGCATTAATCCAAAAATATTTATGCAACTAAAAATTATTTTTTAAATTTTTTTAATTTCTAAACCCAATAATTTCAATTATCATAAATCTTTTTCAAATCAACTATTTGAATACAAGAATTTCATTAAAAGTTTGAAATTAAATTTAAAATGTGCATATAAATATGGACTCATCACCAATCCTTCAAATAGACTTTCATTTTCTATTCTATAAAAAAATTGAAAACTGTTCTATTTTGTAAGGGTGTAATGCCTATTAATTTTTTATTTGTAATTCATAAACCATCATAATAATTCTTTAGTACTGTAAATTGTTCAACTTAATTGATTATACATTGTATGGTCCAAGTCGCAAACTAATGTGACTTTCTCGTCTTTGTTTTTGTGTTTTTTTTCAAATATAAGCTGTGTAGCGCAGTATGCGTTGAGAACCTCGTAACATGCCCTATATTTCTTGAAAATATGTTATTTCCAACCACTAAAATCACATCATATTGTCGCTTCTATACATCAAGAGTAACAGTGAGCGGTTACCAACTATTAGAGTTTATCAAACAATATGGCAACAAATATTAATCTCATAATGATATAAATTTTTGATTTCGATCTGAGTGCTTTGCGACGCATAACTATAGTGAATGGAAATTGTACTATCATGTTTGTTGGTGAGGGATACCTAAAATTCAGGTAAGGGTTCCCGTCACTGCAAGCAGCAACAGAACAATCTTTAAATCCCTATAAGTTAACTTTGCTTATGAATGATGATTTTCATTGTTGACTTTCTCTATCCCCACAACCATATGTCTCCCTTCCAAATGGCTACTTTTGTTCATGATCAAACCATCTTCATTTTCAAAAACAACCCTACATAATGCCTTGTTTCACCTAATTTCTACTTTACACCTAAGATTTTGTCTTAAATCTCAACTTCAACAACATCAATGTTTATATTTACATCTAACCTATTCATTATTTTTTTTTAATTTTTAGAAAAGTAGTAGAACAATTTTTCGAATATTTTTATTTTTAACTTTGAAAATTCAAATGATTATTACAGTTTTTGTTTTAAAACATATAATAAATATATATATATATATATATATATATATATATATATATATATATATATATATATATATATATATATATATATGTATGCCGATTCAGGTGAATTTAATTTGTCGATTCAATTCTACAATTATTTATTGAAGTTATTAGTTATTCAAGTTAAAGTTAATAATTAGAAAAAAAAATTACGTAATTAATAAAGTTTTAGTTTTGACAAAAAAGTTAGTAACTTAATTTGAAAAATAAATTAATAAATAATTTGATAACACTTAAAATGCTTTCTGTTTTAATTAATTATTAAATAAGGATGGGTCTTTTAACAAATATTTTGGGATACCTTATATAGATGTATAAAAGCTTTTGGGAATGTCAAATGTATAAATTAATTTAAAAATTTATTACAATTTTAAATTATATATTAGCAATCCCCGTTGAAACAAGATAATCAATTCTTCTATTCGAAATCCTTTCAAAAATATTTTATTTGATTGTAGATAAACATAATCGACTAAAAACGCTAAACAAAACTCGTATGTTTGATTTTAACTTATATAATATGTTGTGCGTTGAATTAGATAAACACAAACAAAATCCAAAAAAGAAAAAAAAAACACAAACTTTGAAACATAACTTCAATATCAATATCTTATCATCATCGAAACATCTTAATCTTCAATTAAGTCTTTTAAACATGTTCAACACTTTCTTTACCTGGTAGCACTTGTATGCGTGTTTAATGTGATGGTCATACTTGTCACAGAAACACAATTTGTTGGAGGTAAGATATGATGTAATGATTAATTACTTTTATTTTATTAGAATTTTATGATGTACAATATTTTGAGAGGTTTCGAATCTTAATGATATTGTATGTATTTGTATCTATAATACTCTAATGGTATATCTATATTATTATATAGTTTTATTTAATGAAAATTATGATAGTTATAATATCTAATTGGCGCTATAGATTCTAGTAGAGGTTTATCGGTGATTTGTTCATAGAATATTTAATTGTTACATAGAATATTTAATATATAACTTTAAAAAATGAACTATATAGCCTATTATATATATTTTTAATGATTTATAATGTTTTCTGAATAATAAAATTAACATTTTAAAAATTGAAAAATAAGGAAAGTGAGCTATGGGGTTGTTGATTTTGAATTGTTGAAGAATGTAATAAGAATAATGCATGTTGGTGTGCATATAGGCATGCATATAGGATAAAGTATAGGATGGTATAGGTTGTGTTGTTAGGGGTGAAAAGAGTATGAATTGGATTAGCAATGAAGTGAGGGAAGATAATTTGTATTGCATGAATCTTGAGTACGTCAGAGAATCTAAAAGAAGGAAAGAATACGTGCATGGAATATGGAATATAATCTATCTTCAAATCAATGCCTCTCATCATGCTGTCGTCTCCCCTTCTGTTTTTCTTCCTTTTTCAGTCCACAACATTACTCCCACCACCTATGCCAACCATTTCAATTTCTAGTCAGACATTTTCTAGTGTCTCATACTCACCCATTCATGCGCGTTTCTTCCTCCACCATCACTCTCTTCTCCTTCTCTTACACTTGCTTTGCTATGGATAAGTGTTTAATTTTTCGGAGGAATAATTTGCTGATTTGAGAGGAAAATAATATGTATTTTCTTTTTCATTTTAATCAAAAGCAACTTTATATTTTAAAAAACACCTAATATACTGTTTTGACGCCACACTAAATAATAAATTATCAACATTTATTAGTTTAATATAATTAATTATTTATATTATTAATACATTTTCATTGATTTCTACTAATAAAACTTAAGATACCAGTTTAAATAAACACTCACCACATACGAATTTCATCGGTAACATGTCCATTAGTAAATTTTATGAATAACTTTTGTTGGTTATAAATTTTATCAATAAATTATAATTGTTTACCAAATATATATATATATATATATATATATATATATATATATATATATATATATATATATATATATATATATATATATATATATATATATATATATATATATATATATATATATATATATATATATATATATATATATATATATATATATATATTGGTAGTCAATAAAAAAGTGACTTATTTTTTGTTTTGGTTTTTGACTAATTTTTGTAAAGTATATTAGTAATTTTTTTTGATAATTATAACTTAAAATGTGTTGATAAAGTTCTTCGATACTTTTCATTAATTTTTTTTATAAATTAAGAGGGATGAATGAAAAGAAAAAGAAAAGAAAAGAAGAGGAGAATGAAGAAGGAGAAAGGAAGAGCGAAAGCCAACGGTTGTAGCAAACCCATGAAATTGATTACTTTACACATAAATAAGAGTTGGCTTCATTCGTTACATTCATCATGGATAAGCATTATTATTATTAAAATTCAATGACCTTATATGTTGAATACTCTCCCAAAACATTATAAGTTGAACATTTCATATTTTTTATAATCCCTCTATACGGATTGCAACTGGCTTTTGTACCTTCTATACTCCTAAGATTCCTACACATTGTTTAGAATTTTGGATTTCATTTTTCTTTTAAAAAAAAGATAGTAGTATACTCTTTATTGAATTTGTAATAGTGTCAATAAATCCTTTTTTCGTCTAATAAACTCCGAATCAATAAAACTCCAAATAGTATGAGTTTTTAAACGAATACTTATCAGCAATTCGTAATAATATAGATTTTCTACATAGCTAACCATACAACAATGTAATTGATTATTATATTTTATTCTCTTAAATAATGTGTGCGTGTGTGTCTATATATATATATATTAGTTACAAAAGTTTTCTTATTTTTCACTCCCTGTATATTTTCGCTTTATTTTATTCTCTTAGGTTCAAAATAGAACATTGTGTTGAATTTTATTCCAATTTAACAGTAGTTGAACATTATCACTACAATAAAGTTTATAGTGACCGAAACATCAATAGGTATATATAAGGAATATTCTTTTTTTACACTTTTTTTTTCAATTTTATTAAGTAACCATAATTTTAAGCTAAAATAATTATATTTCCATTTTTATCTTTTATATTAACCCTAATTGAAATTTAATTATTTTTTAAATTAAAATAATTATCTTGTCATTTTATTTTTTTAAATCACTATTTGTTTAAATTTAGTCATTTTTTAATTAAATTAATTATCTACAATAAAAAAAAGTAGACACTCATCCACTATATGCTTCTACTAATGATATAGGAAAGAGAATTTTTTAACATTATTCAATAAATCCACTACAAGAAATGTTGAAATTTCTGGTGGATATTTATAGAAGGATTTGGTGTCGTCGGTATTATTATTTTACCGCGGATATTCTGACGGACTGTTGGCTGTAACATTAGTGAAGGATTTGGCCCGCCGGTAAAGGCAATGATATGATTAGCGCTAGGGGCTCCCGGTAAGGGATCAGGAAATTAAATTAAACATTTGGGAGGTTGATTTTCCCTCTTCGACAGAACCCATAGTTAGAAGGCTTTAGAAGCGTTCAGAACCTTAAAACCCTTCTTCTCCGCAACCCTAGTGTGAGTTCACTTCTCGTTCTTCACAGAGGCTCGACTAGTGTGAGTGCTTCTTCGTTCAGTGCGTGTGAGCTATCGGAGTCCCTCCTACTGTTGTGGATCGTCGTCCACTCTGCCGTTATTCACGGCCAGTGGTAAGTATTATCGTTCGTTAGTGGGTTCTTCGGTCAGTGGGTTCTTTGGGCGAAACGCCGTTGTTGGGCGGCACTTGTAAGTGTGTCGTTATCCCAATAATGTGTGTCTGTGCTGACTTTGTTGGTGTATTGCGTTTTACAGGCTATTGTAGGGTCATTCACAGAGTAGGTGTAGGGTGTTGGTTGAGGGACTAAGGTGGAGGGTCTGTGGTAGGGTTTTGTTGGTTGTCGTGGTCTACTATTCTTGCCATCGAGGCATGTTATCCAGAGGTCGTCCAGGAGGTAAGTTTTATGTTTTACAATTAAATTTTGCATTTCATTTCCGTGATGAGGAATATAAATTCTTCTATTGGCACTATAATCCTTGAAACCTTGAAATTTCAAGGCAGAGGAGTTCCTAATATCGTCAATGTTGGTCAGCAAGGAGTAATAAATTAGCCTAGTGATCATTGAGTTGTACCTTATGTTTGTGATTGAAACTCAATAACTGAGACTATAAGGGAAGGAGTGCATATACTGACATGGCTTCAGGGTGGGGATAAGAAGACTAATGCATAGGTGGTTAGGATGAGTGAGATGGAGATATGTTATGAGGAATGGAATGAAGGACAGAAAAGGTGGTGAAAAGAAAAGAGATGATGAGCAATGACTGTTTGTTTTATGCAGAGGGGTGCTGGTGAGGTTTATTTGAGTGACTTGGCTAGGAAAAAAAGAACAAAACTAAGAGACGAGGTTTGACTCAGGGATTATGGGTTTAGGATTGATGAAAGTGAGTTTGCAACCATAACAGTAGTGTTAATTCCTCACAGGAAAATACTTGTACAAATAATTTTTTAGGAGTTTGCATTCTTAGCAAATATTTTTTTAACAAGTAAACTAATGACAAACAAACTTAAAAAGACTCAAAATAGAAAAAATATTTTTTGTTTATTCATTATGTATGGTTGAGTTCATGGAACTCAACATGAGAATAATCTTGTATGAAAAGTGCAAGTAGTGCCTTACACTTTGCTCATTAAGATTTGGAAATTCAATATTTAGTATTGAACCTTCTGGAACTGAACCTTGTATGGCTCAGAGGTTAGAGCCAAACGCTTGCCATATTGAGCTGTGGTTGAGAGAGGAAGGCCACCTACATTAGAGGATGCTGGAACAATGTAGTAATTCTCACCAGCTCTCACCTACTTCCCTGACGTGTCCACAATTTGCTCTGGTGCAGCACCTGCTTCCCCAAGTAGTGCCTTTATGCTGAAGGCAACCACTATGACTGATGTTACCAATGTCATGTTCATTTTTCCCTGTTTAATTTTTTCTTCTTGTAACTCCTATGAGATGGATATGAAAGAAGGGTGAGATTTACATTTATAAGCCGGGAAGGAATCTAAATCTATGTACCCATTTGCACCAAAGTCCTGGATTTCTTCTCCTACAATTGGGCTATAAAGATTCAATTTTTGTCAAAAGAATTGTGTTGTTCAGAATGTTGTAATTGGCTAGATTTATATGTACCCATTGAAGTTATAATTTGTTTTATACTCAATCTTTCAAAGCCTAACAGTGAAAGTGTTTCGTCTATTTAGGATGTAAAGCAAAAAGAAGCACATAGATTAGAGCATTTCCATTTGTTAGGCTCTTTTTTGTGAGATAAATGAATATCTTTTTTTCTCTTTTTGTTCTTTATGTTCATTGTTCTTTTCTTCAAATTTAGGCAGGTGGAGGCAGAGTATTGAGAGTGATCATTGAGTTGTACCTTATGTTCATTTGTTCTTTTTTGTTTCAAATAATGATTATGCACCACTACTTACTCCTTATTGAGTCTGTATACTCCAGAGTCTTGCTCTTAAGGTAATGGATAGAGCCAAAGAAAACATGGAAACCTAGTAGTGTCAGATATTTGGAGAATCACGAGTTTACCATATTTATATTCTAGTATAAGTCTTTTATATTGGATGGAGTACTAAAACCTTCAATTATGATTATGAACTCTTTTATGAACTACTACTGTTTGAGAGTCACATTTTTAAAATAAACATTAGTTTCATATAAGTCTTATTTTAGTAAATTAAGTTTTTGTTTGGACCTATCAGCTTGGATCATATAGGGAAAAAGGAATCTAATTCTTGTATTATACTTAATACTGCATGATTGGGTTTCTTAATATTTGTTGTCATCTACATGTAGGCAAACATCATAACCATTACTGAGTTTAGAGGAAAAGGTGCAACTTGGAATCTGAGATCATTTCTCATCCAGAGTTAGAATCTAAGCATATTATCTCTAGTGTGGCAGTTATCCCTTCATTCTCTGCTTGAATGCACAAGTAAGTACCCTTATTGATATTTTTACTTTATTTTTTTTTGTGTATTAAAATCATACATGCCAATTCATATACGCCAAATCATAGTTCAAATATGATTAAAATGTTTAAACTGCTAGGATTAGTCATGTTTTCAACAAAACTATTGGAATTTGTTTTGTGTAGAAGTTGGTATCTATAGTTTAATTAAAGATGGGCTAGAAAATTGATTTATGGCTTTGTGGTGTTTAATATTTCTGAACAGGAATTGTAGTAAGGATCTAATCCATGAATACCTTTAGCTTGATGCGTGCGTTTTTTATATGAAATTGTGAAAGAATACAGATTTTGATCTACAATATGTTTATACTGCAAGTTTTTCTTTGAGATGATGATGTTCAAGGAATAGAAGTGAAAGAAATTGCCTGGTTTGTGTATTCTGTTCTTCTTCACCGAATGTAGTAGTTAAATTATTCAAGGTTCTTATTTTTACTTTGACTAGGTTCAACATGTAGTAATACTTCCTTACTTCTTCTTTTTTATAACTATGAGAACAAATGGCATGCTTTCAGAATAGGGTAGAGACTTTTTCTTGTTCCAAACGTGTTTTTCCCTATTATTTGAATACCAAATAAGTTGATTCCATTTAATTGTTAGATCTCAATCATTTTAAATAATATAGGGTAGAGACTTTTTCTAAGACCTCGTGTGAAAGTGAATTCTCAAAGTTACTACACTTTGATTTATTTTCTAAAACTCTAGAACATTTGTGACTTGTGATGCAATAGCAATACGTCAAAGGTCAAAATATAATATGTATGGAAATGAACTTCTAATTCCTTTAAACAAAGTTGTTCATTATTATCATTTCAAAGTATAGAGGAAATTTTTATGCTGTCCAAAAATGTGGGTCCATGAACTTTGACTAATTTGAGATGACTTTTAAAGAATAAGTATACATGTAGGATTCCTTTTTATTTTAGGAAACCAGGTTGATCACCACGTTATGCTGAAAACATTGGGCAACAAATAGAAACTTTTCCAATCAATGCACATATATTAATGGCCTCCTATGTATTTCTTATGTATTTCTTATGTCACACTTTGGGTACTATGGTTTTATCAATTCTGGTATAAGTGCTTTGTTTTGCTTTTGTTGTCTGTTTACAAATATTTGCTATCACACCTGAGTGAAGCAGTCATTGCTCTGCTGTCCGGCCAGTAAATTTGGTATTGTTTTGGAATCATTGGTTAATTTTGTACCAACTTAGGTATGTTAGATGATACTTTGAAACTATTTCAGGTTCAAATGAATATCTAGAACTATAAATGTTCTGTTTGATGCTAAATTCATCTGCAAACACCTACTTCATTTGATATTGGTTGCTTTATATTTCATAGTCCAATAATGTTGTTGCTTTATATAACATGTTTATTATTTAAATTACCTTTGTGAACATGTTGCTGCTTAAATCATCTAAGAGCATACCCATTTATGTTTGAAGGCAAACATAAATGACTCAAGCATGAGTTTTATATACCCTACCCGTTATAGTTGTTTGACACTTGGTTATAGGTATAACAGATCCATGTTATATGAATCTGAAATGTAGAAAGAGTTTGCTCTGTTCAATGGGTAATAGATTTGCACTCTATTATTAATAGAGAATAGTTTAGTCCTTCATTATTGAATAGGATTGACTAATTGAGCAAGATATTTGATTGGAAAGTACACTTTGTACACTCATAACCATAACAGTACATCTCATTTTGAGTTGTAGAACTTATTTTATAAATGAATGTGAACTCACTTTTGTGTGACTGAACATCATTTTGTTTTGGCTTGTCGCAGAACATGGTTGATGATCCCAACCACCGTGTGTGGATGTATGTTCGTTGTTATAGCGGTAGAAGGGGTTTGAAGGAAACTTTTGTAATAGGAGTTGAAGAGTTTGTTCACAAGGCTCAACGGTATAAATATTATGTTGTTGATGGAGGGATTCGATGTCCATGCTTGAAGTGCGAATATACACGAATTTTGAAAGATGACGTCGTCAAAGTTCACCTATACCAGAAAGGTTTCATGCCAAATTACAAGATTTGGACATTTCATGGAGAAGAAATACCTACTACTTCGACTGCTGGCGATAATTGGCTGGCTTCAGGTTCGAACACTTTTGTACGTACATATGAGATAGATGACATTAATCATATGCAAGAGATGGTCAACCATGCTCTTGGTCGACATGGTCAAGAAGAAGCGTACGATTATCCTGATGAGGAGTCTCCAAATGAAACGACTAAACGCAAGGGAACTAACCAATTCGTTGATGAAAGGTCTCGAAAGACCCATGTAAGAAAATACTTGTAATTGTAGTCTTGATTCATAACTTTGTGCCTTCTATTGTATATTTTACTGATACTTTATGATCATTTTTAACAGGAAGAATTCTCCACAAAACTTTCACAGGTCAGATCCTCACATGAGTAATTTCCTCAGTCAACCCAACAACCAAATGATGACGATGACCTTATTAGTTTACAGTGTTGGATTGATGTTGTTGGTAGGAAGAAAAATGGAAGAATTTATGGGGTAGGGCAATTGGCTGCAAATTACAGTGCAAGACGTGGTGGTCTAAAGGACCAACCTTCTTCCTCCCAGCGTCCTGATGAGACCGTTGTTGTCCTCACGCAGCAGCTTCAAACACGTGACGGAGAATATAATGAATTGAGACAAGAGTTTACGTTTCAAAGAACTGGTCATGAGATTGCTTCCCGAGTCTGTAGTGTCTTAGGCCTCTCATTCGCAACCCACACCAGTCCAGCCTAGAGAAGTTCAACCCACACATGTCCAGCCCATACCAGTCCAAACCCCATCAGTCTAGCCCCCATCTGTCTAGCCAACTTCAGAGCCTCAAAACAATGAACAGAAAGACAATCATAAAGATGATCATTATATGGATTATTAGATTTTATGATTATGAACATTACTTACATTATTACTTCTTTAGCTTCCCAGAACAATTTTATATCTAATCCTATATAACTTAGATTTGGTTAGTCAATTACAAGTTCTGTTTTGTTTATCAATTACAAGTTCTGGATGTTATATATATATATATATATATATATATATATATATATATATATATATATATATATATATATATATATATATATATATATATATATATATATATATATATATATTATTTTTAGTTTTCTGAGTTTTTTATCCTTCAAAGTGATCGCTATAAAGTCACAAACTATGTGCCACACAAGTTTCCATCTAACCACAATTTAAAAAATAATAGTGCGAATTCGTTTGGCTTTTGACTCGATGTTCAGTTTAGGTAAAGGTGACAAGAAAAATAAAACAGTATCATCTTTCTGTTTTTAATTGAAAAGTTATAAAGCACACGACATATTATGCATCATTATAATATTATTTCCTTTTTAAATCAACCTTATTATAAAATTATTTCCTGTTATCAACCTTTTACCGTGATCGGTATATTTTTTGTTAGAATTTTAAATTTTGATTTAGGCAAAACCTTCAAACATAAGATATTCAAATCGTGCTTTGGGGCTTTATAAATTGAAAGCGAAACATGCACTGTATCCAAAACTCATTCCTAAGATAGAATCAAAATAAAAGTTCGAGTCAAAGCAAGCAAGAATATATACTTTATGGCTAAAGTTATGAAACAGAAGTTCCAATAGTTATATTTAAACAAATAATTAAGTACGTAAATGCCAAAACTTATGTTTGAACTAATTTAAAACACAACCCAATGAATATAGTAAGATTAATTTATTAAAGTAGTAATTATTTTAAAATTAAAAATAAAATAATAAAAAAACATAAGAGACACATCACATAATCTCAAAATTAGAAAACAATAGATCATTTAAAATATAAGTCCAACTTAATATATGTTTTAAACGGAATTAACATTTGTTAATAATTAATTTCTGTCAGAAACTAGTTGCCTAATGATATTTTATGTACCCATGTTTAAATATGAAACTGTATTTCAGGCAAGCGCAATATCATTCTCTACCACTAACTTTTTAACTTGTTAAATATTGTAGATTAATTAAGTTTGAAACTTATTAATTGGATGTGAACTTAATTTTAATTAAGTCAATTAATATAAACTAATTAATTTAAATAGATGATGTAACGCAGGGTACAAACTGGTTATGCTCATGCTATTATTAACCTTATTAACCTTCCGTCTAACACTTAATATGATATGTACTTTTATTTTGTAAGTATGATTTGATCAATTTAATTTTTTTTTTACTTAAAAGTTTTAGTTCTATTTGTGGATATGTGTTTATTTTGTCTTGTGTTTATAAGAAGGGTTGTTTGGATATTTAACCTTCCTTGTATGGGGATGATGATGTCTTCTTTGTTCTTGTGTAACAAGATTACATTTCTTTAGCTGGATTACGGGACTACTCGAATGTATCTGTGTGGAAAAGTAACAGATTGGGCTGTAGGAGCGACTACAGTCGGTGAGGTAGGGTACATGAGTGTGACTAATTCTTTCCACTATGGTGTTATAGTACGATGATGCTCATGGTGTTGTTCATGACTTGGATAATCATGATAGTTGTGTATGTATGATAATGATCATGGTATTTGAGATGCTCCCGGTGATGCTATGTTGATAGTGGTGTTACTATAATGGTTATAGTAGGAATCTTGTTATTACTGTTGGGTATGGGGTGACTTATAGTTGATATATTCAATGTGTTTATATCTTGTTATTATTATGATTGTTTTATCGGTGGTTTACCCTATACGTGTTTGTGTTTGTATGTTGTGAATGATCTTATTGACGAAGATCCTATAATGTGTTATACATGAGCAGATGATATTGCACATGATGTTGAGACATGATAGATTCGAGAGATGACGGGGGACACATGATGTTGAGACATGATAGATTCGAGAGATGACGGGAGACAGACTTAGGATTTTTATTTAAAGTTATTAAGTTTGAACTTTAAGATAATGTAATTAAAGTTATTTTATTTCCTTCCTTGTTTCATTGGATAAAATGTTTTGGAACTATTATGTATTGAATAAATTATGTTGTTTAAATGTTAAGCTTTTTAAAAATATGTTTCTCGCTATGATAAAGTTTTGAATTTTACTGTGATTTGAATAACTCGTGACACTCTACAATTTGGGATGTACATTTTGGTATCGGAGCATGATTTTCGAAAAAATCTTTAAGGACTTTTAGAGAGTAAGCTCGTCTAACTTTTGTTGTGTAACTGTGTGAATTGAATATATAAGTGTATGACTGTGAGAATTATATGTGCATGTGTATAAGTGTGTGAATTCATACATATGTGTATGACTATGTGAATTAAATGTTTTTCTGTAGATCTTCTTATGGAAGAGTTTCAAATTGTGGTATATATATATATATATATTTATATATTTATTTATTTATTTATTTATTTATTGTGATTACATGTATATATTATTATGCTAGATCATGTATAATTAGACTATTTTAATTTATTGTTTTGTTTAAAATATGATGTGTATGTTGAACATGTATGATTTTATATATATTTTATTGATGAGTGTTGGGATGATTGATGAATGAGTGTATTCATTGTGGTGTTATGTTGTGTAGCTCACTCTTGTTTTTTCTATATTTATGTGAAGATTGCATGACTCTTCTTGTTATACAGGAATAGATGTAGTTACATATATTTCATGGTGCTAGTAGAAGTGTCTGAGAGAAGCTAAAAATCTTTAAAGGAATTTATAATTGTAATTTGGAACTTTGAAATTTTATTTGTAATACAACCAAACTAAGATTATGGTTTTGCCACTGTTTTAAGTTGTTTTTTTTTTATTGTTCGCTTTTGCAATGTATAAGAAATGGTTATATTTAACTCTGATATGGAGTATTTTAAATAGAGTCTAACATTAAATTGCAAAAAAAAAAATTAACTCGATTCAAAACTCTTCTTTTTAGAATCTACCAGTGAGTTCAACATCTTTCTTGATATATATTTATTCAATTCTTCACTTCTTCCTAATATTGACTTTATTTCGGTTTCTCTTTTATTTCGAATCTCTCTTTCGATCTCTTTTATAATCATCTCTTTCTGAATCTTGTCCACGGTACCTTCGTTTTTGGATGTATTTATCTAAGTGTTTTTGAATATTTGGATTCCGATATCTCAAGTGTGAGTTGGAGGTTAAGTTAGATGTTTAGAAACAGTAGTAATGAGAATGTAAAGTTAGTGTTTATTATAATAAGATGCAAAAAATGGAGAGTAAAAGGGAGAAAGAGGAGACAGGAAAAGGTTGGGTCACGTGAGGGAAAAGAAAGACAGAGTTAGAAAGGAATGAGAATGAGATGTAAAGGAAGAAAGAAAGGCCATCACATCGTAGCGATATCGCGAATCGCCTTGCTTTGCCTCAAAAGCTGACTCCACCACACAACTAGACAAGCTCAAAAGTTGCTTTGCACCGTTTTCAAATCAAAGTAACGTGCCTTCCATAAATAAAATAAAGATCTTCCAAGTGGATTCCAGACATCTCACCTCTTCCATGCTACCCCAGGCCAGAAGCTTTTCTTTTACCCAAACTATTATATATAAATTCAAGCCTTTAAGTTATGTTACCACTAAAAATATATATTAAAACTATTACCTACTTTAAATACTTTATCTCTAAAATTATTAAGTGTAAGGTATTTTATCTTTTAAATTAAAATTATAAATTTAAATATTTTTAATTAATTTTTTATTAAAGATTGTGATATGAAATTTTTAAAATGTTTTTATTTGTACTTTTATCTAAGTACCTTATTATTTAAATTTTTGTACATGCGATCATTATTTCTATGTTTTTATTTCGAAATTAAGTTAGTTTATTTGGTTTTTAGTTTTTTTTTTCAATTAGTTGGTCAATTCAATGATTTTTTATTATCAAAGAATGAGTTAATCAGCGTTTGAAGAGATGAGACAGAAGAGAAAGTAAGTTGATTGATAAATTGGAGATGAAAAGATGGAAGTGATAGTTATTTCATCTACAAAATCAAACAACTAATATTTAATTGAAAATAAAAAATATTTTAAATATTCACTACAATAATTAAAAATACCTAAGTCTTTAAAAAATTTAAAGTTAATTAAATTTATTTTTTATTATCATATTTAAAATCCACATAATTGTAAATCTAACATTTCAAAATATAGCATCAAACTATATTAAATTTATCATTTATCAAATAATTAATAAAACGGAACAATCGAAAAAAGAGAAAATAAAAAATCGACAAAACGAGAAAATAAAAAGTCTCATCATAGTTATACATAATATAACTATGAATTAAACTTTGGATACAAACCAACTTATAACATAACTAGAAACTTATATTTGGTCCATAAAAGATTAAACGTCGGTCACCCTGCCATCTAAAACTTGCTCTACTTGTATCTCATTACTCTCTACTCACACCCACCGAAAAATCATAGTCAAGATCATAAAGTACAAAAAATACAACAACAACACAAACAAAAGGGTCAGCTAGTGTAAATTGAAAATATCATAAACTCACTAAGATTTCAACATATATAATCAAACCAAACCAAGCATACAAACATTCTAGAAACATCTACTACGCACAGGCCTAACTCATCCGGATATATCAGTAGTGCGAAAACAGCGTATAACATCACGCGTTTACCGTCTAACCACTCAATAACCAACGTTAAAAATGACCACTGGCAATTTTGTAAATAAATCCAATTATTAAACGTCATTTAGAATTATAATTCGACGTAAAAGGGTATAAAACGTCGTTTAGAATTATAATTCGACGTAAAAGGATATAAAACGTCGAATGTCTCAGTGTTAGACGTCAAAAGGTTAGTGAATTCAATAAAAATTTGAGCGGAAGATTGAAAATTCATTCACTTTATCTTAGCACGCTAGACCCTCTTATCTGCTCAAACTTTTCTCGAACGAAGTTTGACGACAATCACATGTAATCTTTCTTTCATTTGATACAAATGTATGTTAATTATCTACTTCAGGTATGATTTTCGTTTGTTTTCACCGATTATTTTCGTGTTCTTGTTCTTCATATGCGCATTTTGCTTTCTCTCTCACTGGTGGCAATACTTTTGAATGTTAGTTTTTGTTTTTGTTTTGAAGAACTTATTTGTTAAACTTGTTTTTTTTTGTTGAACTTGTTTGTTGTTGTTGTTGTTGTTTGGTTGAACTTGTTTGTTGTTGTTGTTTAATTGAACTTGTTTGTTGTTTGTTATTGTTATTTGTTGTTGATCCTATATTATTGTTCATAGTTCTGCTTTTTAGGTCTCGTAGAGTTGTAAAAAAGGATTACAATTATTTAAAAAAAATTGATTAACATCGTATATTGACAAAATTCGTCGTTAAGTTAACGTATATTGACAAAATTTGACGTTAAATTAACGTCAAATTTTTAAAATTCGACATCAATTTAACGTCTCCCGATATGACGTCGTTTTCGAATTCGACGTGAAAGGCCAAAAATATTCAATGTTGTACGCTGTTTTTGTACTAGTGTATTATGAACGTCGAACTATGATGGTTTATGCACTTTTAGTGGTAATATTTGTAACACCCAAATATTTTAAAGGGTATTACTGATAGTAGAGACTAAATTAATTCGATACCTCATATAAACAATCAAACTTTATTTCAATTACTCCAAAGTACAATACCAAACTTACAAACTTTAAACAATATAGTATTCACCGTTGACATTTCAACTTTTAAATTTTACACAACATAATCTTCCCAATACAAATTTATTCTTTTTACAAAAATCCATGAAAGGTTTTCCCCGCATCTCTCTCATCTCTAAGCTTTTTCAACCACATCTGCAACATTATCTAATCACATATAACATGAGTTATATGATCATAGCATAAACAAATAAGGGTAAGCCAACCATATCAAATCAATCATTAAACTTGTAATAAGCATAGTTTAATCATTTATTTCTACAATTACTCAAATATTATTACCCTGATGTCATTAATTCATCATTATCAAAATCATCTTCCTCAATTTCATAAACCTTACAATTTATACTATGCTTACTCACGAAGCCTTATGGTCAGACCGCTCTCTGCCTGCTTCCTTAAGCCTCACCTGTATACTATGTTTTACTCTCTGAAGCCTTATGGTCAGACCGCTCTCTGCCTGCTTCTATAAAACTTATGAACCACATATTTATGTCAAAGCCTTATGGTCAGACCACTTGCTGCCTGCTTTCATTAACCTCAGGTGTTACTTTGTTCATACCAAGCTCTCATGGTATAACCGAACATACTACTTCCCGTAGGAAACATCATTTCATAAGCAATAATTTCTTATATCCACTCCAACATTTCATCACATCAACATTTCATACTCTCTTATCCACTCCAACATTTCATCAAATCAACAATTCATAACCTCTTCTTCACATAACTCAATCATGTTCATTCTCTAATCATAATTTGACAATAACCTATTTTGGTGTCAATAAATTAAACATATCGCCAGCTATCATACTTCATATTATAACTCATTTTTGACCATAACGAGTATAATTCAACATATTTTCACCAATTAAAAATTCATAGATCAGCCAAAACATTTCTTCATATCTTCGTCACTACGTATTAAAGTCTGAACTCAATGTAACGATAAATAAAATAGATATGAAGTTTTTACCATGATAACTTTATGCATCTCCAATTAACTTATTTTATTTTAATTTCATCCTATTAGAGATCTTTCTTTACCCCAATTGGTCACCGGAGAGGACCCAGATGTCTGAACGCATCAAACTCACCTTCGACGCCAACACATATGACTAGTCACAACTGACTGGACCAGGCCAGGGCTGCTCTATGATCAGGGATGTGCCAACTCAGGTTTTTAAGGTTCCTCTATCCTACCAACAAAGGGAGGCTTTCAATAATTAACAATTTATTTATTTAAATTATCTACCTTGTTCGCTTATGCTCTAAATCTAAAATGCCTAACTTTAATATTTTTACTTCCTCTTACAACAACTTCAAATAGTATCACTACATCTATTTAATACTCATATACAAGTTATTACAGAATCCTTACTCCAGACCTTCCAACAAGATCAATTTCAGCCAAGAAACTCATTCATTATAGAATTCATACAAGATAATTATAAACAATTACCCATAATAAGATATTACTATACATGGTCATAGAAGAATACAATATTTGATAATCATAAGAATAATCTTAATATAAAAATTCATGGGAAACAAGAAGTTGAATCTGGCAGAGCCGGTTAGACAACTTCTAATCCATCCCAAAATACAATATAATTAAATAACAAGAACAATACATGTCTGGGGAAATAAGAAGTTGAATCTGGCAGAGCCGGTTAGACAACTTCTAATCCTTCCAAAAATGCAATAAAATAAATAAGTAAAGCAATAAATAGTTTGGGGAAACAAGAAGTTGAATCTGGCAGAGCCGGTTAGACAACTTCTAATCCTTCCAAAAGTGCAAAAAAATAAATAACTGAAGCAATAGAAAGTTTGGGGAAACAAGAAATTGAATCTGGCAGAGCCGGTTAGACAATTTCTAATCCTTCCAAAATACAATAAAATTAAATAAGGAAAACAATAGAATGTTTGGGGAAACAAGAAATTGAATCTGGCAGAGCCGGTTAGACAATTTCTAATCCTTCCAAAATACAAAAAAATAAACAACTAATAACATACAAGAGGCATAACATAATCAACATTACATTTTACAACTATCACACTTGGATATCAACACAAAGCATACTCTCATTTAAAATTTAAGATCATACAGAAACAAAATACTCCATATTCAAGATATAAGATCAGAAAAGAAAATATAGCATATCCAAGACTCAAGATAATACAAAAGGAAATACTCAAAGTTAGCTCCCCTTACCTCTATTACAGACTTAATCCCCTCGTCCTCTGAAAACTTCCAGAATATCCCCTTTGCAAAAATTGAAATTCTTCCAACTCTCTTCTCTCAAAAATTTTCTAAGTTCTTTGGTGTAAATTTTCAGCCTCCCCCCCTTGGCTATTTATAGCAAAAAAATTTACTATTCATTTTTACTATTCATTTTAACTATTCATTTTTTTTATTCATTTTACTATTACAAAAATAATTTTTTTATTTGCAAATTGATAAATTCTGATCTCAAAGCTACGTGGAACACTTATCCTTTCCAAAAATATTTTTATTTTTATTTATTTATTTTTTTTTTTACTATTCACTTTTTACTATTCACCTTTTACTATTCACAATTTACTATTCACTTTTTTTTTTTTTTTATCTAGTATTTAACTTACAAATATTTTTCAAGGATCTTACAATCTCCCCAACAACAATTATTTTCGCCCTCGAAAATTATTTATTTAAACAAAGACTATCTAACAAAAGATTACTTACAAAAGAGATATGGATATTCCTTTATCATAAATTCTTCCAATTCCCAAGTCATTTCCTGTGTGTCTTCATTCCAAAGTACTTTTACTGTGCGAATATCTTTCCCTCTTAGCTTTTTCATTTGAACATCTAGTATACGCACTGGTCCAACTTCCATTGTTAAATTTTCCTTGACCTGAATTTCATCAACTTCTAACACATGCTTTGGATCTGGAATATACTTCCTCAGTTGGGATACATGAAAAACGTTATGCAAATTTGCCAATCCAGGTGGTAATGCTACCTCATAAGCCACTGGCCCAATCTTTTTGAGAATCTGATACGGTCCGAGAAATTTTGGTGTCAGTTTCCTCATCTTGATAGCTCTCCCGACTCCTGTAGTTGGTGTTACTCGTAAGAATACATGATCTCCTTCTTCAAATTCTAACGGTCTTCTTCTTTTGTCGGCATATGACTTTTGTCTACTTTGAGTTGCTTTCATCCGATCTTGGATTAATTTTATTTTTTCTGTGGTTCGCTGTAATAGCTCGGGTCCCACTGTTAGTGCTTCCCCATCTTGAAACCAACACAACGGGGTTCTACATCTTCTTCCATATAAAGCTTCATATGGTGGCATACCAATACTGGAATGATAACTGTTGTTGTAAGTAAATTCTACTAATGGTAGTATCTCATTCCAACTTCCAAGATGATCTAATACACAAGTTCTTAGCAAATCCTCCAAAGACTGAATAGTCCTTTCTGTTTGACCATCAGTCTGAGGGTGATAAGCCGAACTCATCCTCAACTGCGTTCCCAGAGCCTTCTGTAGCGTCTGCCAAAACCTTGAAGTAAACCTTGGATCTCTGTCTGACACAATGCTTGTAGGTATTCCATGCAACCTCACTACTTCCCTGATGTATAACTCCGTCAGCTTTTCTAGAGACATACGTTGATTAATGGGCAAAAAGTGAGCGCTCTTGGTTAGTCTATCAACGATAACCCAGATAGAATCGTGACCTTTTGATGATTTTGGTAAATGTGTTACAAAGTCCATCGAGATACTGTCCCACTTCCATTGAGGAATGTCTAACTGTCGTAACATCCCTCCCGGTTTTTGATGCTCCACTTTTGCCTTCTAACACACCAAGCAGGCTGCTACAAACTCGGCCACATCCCTCTTCATTCCATTCCACCAAAATGACTCTTTCAGGTCTTTATACATCTTAGTCATACCTGGATGTATGCTAAGACGACTTTTATGGCCTTCGTCTAAAATTAAATGTTTTAATTCACTCTTTGCAGGTATACACACTCTGTTCTTAAATCGAAGAATGCCATCTTTACTTAGAACGAAGTCCTTAACCTGATCGGTGTCCAACAACCTAATCTTTTGCTGCAACTCTTGATCCATCGACTGCTCAACCTTCACTTGTTCTAAGAAGTCACTAGTGATTACTAAATGACCACACCATATATGATCTGGGGTTAACTGCAACCCCAAGTTCATATCACGTAACTTTTCTAACAGTTCTAATTCCTTCACCATCATTGTTGTTATCTGAGCTTGTCTCCTACTCAATGCATCTGCCACCACATTGGCCTTTCCTGGGTGATATAAAAGCTCAAAATCATAGTCCTTCATATATTCCATCCATCTTCTTTGTCGCATGTTCAGCTCCTTTTGATCGAACAAATACTTTAGACTCTTATGGTCACTAAAAACTTGGAAACTTGCCCCATAGAGGTAGTGTCTCCATATCTTTAATGCAAATACTACTGCTGCAAGTTCTATGTCATGCGTTGGGTAGTTCTTCTCATGCGCCTTTAGCTGCCTAGATGCATAAGCTACAGGTCTCCTTCCTTGCATTAGGACGCACCCCAATCCTTGATATGACGCATCGCAGTACACCTCAAAAGATTTGCTAGAGTCTGGAATGATTAATACTGGTGCTGACGTTAGTCGTTGCTTCATATCCTCAAAACTGGCTTCGCACTTGTCAGTCCACAGAAATGGTTGATCTTTACGAGTTAACTGAGTTAGAGGACCTACAATCTTGGAAAACCCTTCAACAAAACGTCGGTAATAACCGGCTAATCCTACAAAACTTTGTACTTCAGTTACAGTTTTCGGCCGCTCCCACTTTAGCACAGCTTCCACCTTTGCTGGATCCACTGAGATTCCTTGAGCAGAAATCACATGACCCAAAAATTGTACTTTCTCTATCCAGAACTCACACTTTGACAGTTTCCCATACAGTTGATGTTTTCTTAAAATTTCCAACGCCACCCTCAAGTGTTCTGCATGCTTTTCCTTATTCTCTGAATAGATAAGAATATCGTCTATAAATACTACCACGAACTTATCTAAACATGACCGAAATATTCTGTTCATGTAGTCCATAAAAATCGCTGGAGCATTCGTCACGCCAAACGGCATTACCACGTACTCAAAGTGTCCGTAGCGAGATCTGAAAGCCGTCTTTTGCACATCTTCCGTCTTGACCAGAATCTGATGATACCCAGATCTGAGATCAATTTTTGAAAACACCTCTGCTCCTCTCAACTGATCTAATAGATCGTCGATTCTTGGCAAAGGATATTTGTTCTTTATTGTAACCTTGTTCAGCTGTCGATAATCCACGCACAGCCTTGAACTTCCATCCTTCTTCTTCACCAGCAATACAGGAGCTCCCCATGGAGACACACTTGGACGGATAAACTTCTTCTCCAGCAGATCTTCGATTTGCTTTTTCAACTCTACTAGTTCGGCAGGAGCCATTCTGTATGGAGCCATAGAAACTGGGCCAGCTCCAGGCATTAGATCTATTGTGAAATCGATCTCTCGACTAGGTGGTAAACCTGGTACTTCTTCTGGAAAAACATCAACATATTCTTCTACCACAGGTATTCCGATGATTTGTTCTTCAGTATTCTCTCTTTTCTCCTGAGCTAACACCACAAAGCAGGTAGCTCCATCTTTGATATCCTTCGCAACGACTCGAGTTGAGCTTAGTTCTAAATCGTTCAAATTTAGAAACTCTATCTTTTGTTGCCCACAGTCAATAAGAACGTGATTGGCAGTCAACCAATCCATTCCCAAAATAATGTTTAGATTTTGAAGGGGTAAGCAGATCAAGTTCACTTTGAACTTGCGTCCTGCAATTTGGATCGGGCATCCGACACAGACTGAACTGGTCGTAACTGGTCCCGATGCTGGTGTAGAAACTACTAATTCACACCCTAGATCAAGCATCGGTAATCCGAGTCTTTCTAAACATGCTAGGGATATAAAGGAGTGTGTGGCTCCAGAGTCAAACAAAACATATACACATTCTCCTAACAACATACAGGTGTGTAAGATTAATGTACCTGGCTTAGTAGCCTCTTCTGCAGACATTGCAAATACTCTCCCTGTTGCCCGGGGCTTTACTTCAGCAGAATCTTGTTGTTGTGGTTCTCCCACCTTCTTTTTCTTTGGACAAACATTAGCAAAGTGTCCCGGATCATTGCAGATGAAACATCTCTTCCCTTCAACTTTTTCCCCAATAAGTTTAGGGCAGTCACGTCTGAAATGTGCCCCTCCACACTCAAAACACTTCACTGTTCCTCGATATGATAATTGTGGTTTTTCATAAGGTTTTTTGTTGAATTTCATTGAAGATTCTCCCTTGGCAAGTCTGGAAACTCTACTTGGATCAAACTCCAATAATTCTATCATTCTGGCTTTCTCTACCAATGCTGGAAACTCTTGTATTTCCAATGGCATAAGTACCTTCTTCAGTTCATGCCTTAGTCCTCCCTCGAATTTTCGACATCTCCATTCTTCTGTGATATTCTGAGTATAAAACCTCGAGAGATAATTAAATTTTACTACGTACTCTTGTACTGATAACCTCCTTTGTTGTAAGGTCAGGAACTCCGCCTCCCTTGCAAATTTTGCACTGTTTGGAAAATATTTTTCCAAGAACCTTATCTTAAAGTTCTCCCAATTCACAGCCTCACCACGAACCGTCATCAACTGTTGCATACTTTCCCACCAATATTCAGCCTCCCCCACCAAAAGAAATGATGCATAAGTTAATTTTTGTTCTTCTGAGCAAGTTATTACCCGAAAAATCTTCTCGTTCTGCCTTAGCCAAGAGTCAGCCTCATCCGGAGTAGCCTCCCCATTAAATTTAGTTGGATCATGCCTTAAGAAGTCATTCAAGCTAGAATGATTTTGAGGTACTTGATCAACTTGTTGTTGCTGCATCTTTGTCGAGTTTAAATGATTTCTTCAAAAAGATAACAATACAATTTAGCATATGATATCAATTTCCTCCAATAGTCGTTTTCATCATAACAATTAATAGTTTTACTAAGAATAATAATTTCACTCCCCATAGTCCCAAAATACTTTCGAAAACCATTGCTCTGATACCATAATGTAACACCCAAATATTTTAAAGGGTATTACTGATAGTAGAGACTAAATTAATTCGATACCTCATATAAACAATCAAACTTTATTTCAATTACTCCAAAGTACAATACCAAACTTACAAACTTTAAACAATATAGTATTCACCGTTGACATTTCAACTTTTAAATTTTACACAACATAATCTTCCCAATACAAATTTATTCTTTTTACAAAAATCCATGAAAGGTTTTCCCCGCATCTCTCTCATCTCTAAGCTTTTTCAACCACATCTGCAACATTATCTAATCACATATAACATGAGTTATATGATCATAGCATAAACAAATAAGGGTAAGCCAACCATATCAAATCAATCATTAAACTTGTAATAAGCATAGTTTAATCATTTATTTCTACAATTACTCAAATATTATTACCCTGATGTCATTAATTCATCATTATCAAAATCATCTTCCTCAATTTCATAAACCTTACAATTTATACTATGCTTACTCACGAAGCCTTATGGTCAGACCGCTCTCTGCCTGCTTCCTTAAGCCTCACCTGTATACTATGTTTTACTCTCTGAAGCCTTATGGTCAGACCGCTCTCTGCCTGCTTCTATAAAACTTATGAACCACATATTTATGTCAAAGCCTTATGGTCAGACCACTTGCTGCCTGCTTTCATTAACCTCAGGTGTTACTTTGTTCATACCAAGCTCTCATGGTATAACCGAACATACTACTTCCCGTAGGAAACATCATTTCATAAGCAATAATTTCTTATATCCACTCCAACATTTCATCACATCAACATTTCATACTCTCTTATCCACTCCAACATTTCATCAAATCAACAATTCATAACCTCTTCTTCACATAACTCAATCATGTTCATTCTCTAATCATAATTTGACAATAACCTATTTTGGTGTCAATAAATTAAACATATCGCCAGCTATCATACTTCATATTATAACTCATTTTTGACCATAACGAGTATAATTCAACATATTTTCACCAATTAAAAATTCATAGATCAGCCAAAACATTTCTTCATATCTTCGTCACTACGTATTAAAGTCTGAACTCAATGTAACGATAAATAAAATAGATATGAAGTTTTTACCATGATAACTTTATGCATCTCCAATTAACTTATTTTATTTTAATTTCATCCTATTAGAGATCTTTCTTTACCCCAATTGGTCACCGGAGAGGACCCAGATGTCTGAACGCATCAAACTCACCTTCGACGCCAACACATATGACTAGTCACAACTGACTGGACCAGGCCAGGGCTGCTCTATGATCAGGGATGTGCCAACTCAGGTTTTTAAGGTTCCTCTATCCTACCAACAAAGGGAGGCTTTCAATAATTAACAATTTATTTATTTAAATTATCTACCTTGTTCGCTTATGCTCTAAATCTAAAATGCCTAACTTTAATATTTTTACTTCCTCTTACAACAACTTCAAATAGTATCACTACATCTATTTAATACTCATATACAAGTTATTACAGAATCCTTACTCCAGACCTTCCAACAAGATCAATTTCAGCCAAGAAACTCATTCATTATAGAATTCATACAAGATAATTATAAACAATTACCCATAATAAGATATTACTATACATGGTCATAGAAGAATACAATATTTGATAATCATAAGAATAATCTTAATATAAAAATTCATGGGAAACAAGAAGTTGAATCTGGCAGAGCCGGTTAGACAACTTCTAATCCATCCCAAAATACAATATAATTAAATAACAAGAACAATACATGTCTGGGGAAATAAGAAGTTGAATCTGGCAGAGCCGGTTAGACAACTTCTAATCCTTCCAAAAATGCAATAAAATAAATAAGTAAAGCAATAAATAGTTTGGGGAAACAAGAAGTTGAATCTGGCAGAGCCGGTTAGACAACTTCTAATCCTTCCAAAAGTGCAAAAAAATAAATAACTGAAGCAATAGAAAGTTTGGGGAAACAAGAAATTGAATCTGGCAGAGCCGGTTAGACAATTTCTAATCCTTCCAAAATACAATAAAATTAAATAAGGAAAACAATAGAATGTTTGGGGAAACAAGAAATTGAATCTGGCAGAGCCGGTTAGACAATTTCTAATCCTTCCAAAATACAAAAAAATAAACAACTAATAACATACAAGAGGCATAACATAATCAACATTACATTTTACAACTATCACACTTGGATATCAACACAAAGCATACTCTCATTTAAAATTTAAGATCATACAGAAACAAAATACTCCATATTCAAGATATAAGATCAGAAAAGAAAATATAGCATATCCAAGACTCAAGATAATACAAAAGGAAATACTCAAAGTTAGCTCCCCTTACCTCTATTACAGACTTAATCCCCTCGTCCTCTGAAAACTTCCAGAATATCCCCTTTGCAAAAATTGAAATTCTTCCAACTCTCTTCTCTCAAAAATTTTCTAAGTTCTTTGGTGTAAATTTTCAGCCTCCCCCCCTTGGCTATTTATAGCAAAAAAATTTACTATTCATTTTTACTATTCATTTTAACTATTCATTTTTTTTATTCATTTTACTATTACAAAAATAATTTTTTTATTTGCAAATTGATAAATTCTGATCTCAAAGCTACGTGGAACACTTATCCTTTCCAAAAATATTTTTATTTTTATTTATTTATTTTTTTTTGTTTACTATTCACTTTTTACTATTCACCTTTTACTATTCACAATTTACTATTCACTTTTTTTTTTTTTTTTTTATCTAGTATTTAACTTACAAATATTTTTCAAGGATCTTACAATATTGCTGGCCCACTCCAAGCTATCACACAAGGTTAGTCCTTTAACAAATCTCTTTGCCCAAGGTAAAGCCCCTAGACAACGTCTTTGGCCAAGGTAAAGCCTCTAGTTGAGGACCTGCTACTACTCTCACCACATAGCTCACCTCTCTCTACTTGAGAATGATGACCATTAGAGTGTCAGGATAAACTCCAATAGTTAGCTCCATACGTTCATACTCACAACACCAAGTAACCATCAACAAGGAGTCCCTCCTTGGAACTCATTTCCATCACTTTTCATTCATAGATGCATATATCATCATATAACATATCGAAGCTCACACAAAACCATTTAACATCTGTCCAAGAAACCCAAATAGTACATCGAAGATCACAAAATATCTAAAAGAAGAATAGTAAAAACTTGTACAAAGGGCGCTCAACGCCGAAGGGTTGGTGCTCAACGCCCAGGAGCTGGCGCTCAGCACCCTGGCCACTGGAAACGGGCGCTCAACGTCGAAAAGTTGGCGCCCCTGGCATGGGGCGGTCAGGGGTGCTCGGAGGCTATACCAGTTGACAACACACTTCCAAATTGGCTTTTTATGCACCTGTATTGTTCTAATGATCAAATTAGTTCCTTAAACATTATAATTGATAGGAAAACACATTTATAAGTGAAAGTAAGCATCCCTTTGATCATTAGACTCAATACTAGGTATTTCAAACCATTTTTAACACTCTAAAAGCACCTAAACTTAGATTTACACCTTCTACACCTAATTTTTGATAACTAACAACTTGAACAAGTCCTAATAGACTTAAAAATAGATTGTAAACCATCACCTATAATTTTGAACTTCTAACTTGTAATCTGAATAGTAGAAACCCCCAAAATCCACCTAAAACTAACTCAAAACACCATCAAAGTACTACTAACTCTTTCTAAATCAAATTTTTAACTAAGTAACAACTTTAACAAGTTTTGATTCACCTCCAAACATACTCTAAAACTGAATTTAATCTTTTTAACCCTTAACTTAAAAACACACACACCAAAACCCCCCTATTTTTATCAAAACATTTCTTACCCTACTTAGTTCCATTCTCCTCCATTTTCAATTATGTTCCACACAATTAAAACATCTAAACAACATCATTCATCATACAATTGAAATTTAATACCAAATAATTCTGCATCAACAATCACTATGCATTCAATTTCACTTAATTCACAACAAATCATACTTTAAGCATTAACATCAATACAAATCAACTTCACACTCTAAATGCTATAAATCAAAATTTATAAATTAACATAAATCAAAAACTAGCTTTCCTTACCCAAAAATTTGTTCTCCTTCACGGCAACACCCAAGATCGCAAGACGCCGGGTAGAAAAACCTCCTTCGAAACCCTAACCCCAAATCACCACTACCAGAAAGAGGAAAGAAACCCCAAATTGAAACCCTAAAATGATCGTGAATAACGTTGTGCCAGAGCCACCGGAAACTCACTATGAAGAGGCCAATACTTCGCCTTCGCGAAGAAAACAACATTGTCGCCGCACCCACGAACGAAAGTCATTTTGTCGCGGAGAGGAAATGGGTATCCTCCTGTTGCTCTTTCTCTCATACTAAGGTTTGCAAAGAAAGGAAAGAAGAAAGAGCGGAGAGTGGTGAGGGAAGAAGAAGAGGAAGGAGACAGGTGTTATAATAAATATACAAATTTTTGTATAAATCACATTTACGGATGACAAATAAACATATAAAGATCAAGGAGAATAAATTCATATAGCGGAGATCTAGACAGTGTGGAGTCGTCTAATGGAGTTTTAGATGCATGTGGTGTTAGATAACGTGGTTCCTTAAGGCCAATAGATATGTCTGGATTAAGGTGTGTGTGTCTGTCTTATGTGGTTCCATTAGATGTCGTGTGTGTTAGACATTGTGAGTGTCAAATATGTGGTGCACTGAGTTGTTTCAGTGCATGTTGGTTATGTGGTATGGGTGGTTCCTTAAAGTAGGAGTGTTGATAGTGGAGTAATGAGTCACAACACACAAACCACATAATTTTTCTTGTTCGCTTAATTGTTTAGCTTGTTTTATATCCACAAAATTTAATGAAATCTTTAAGGCATCTTTTCTCTTATCACAATCTTAATAACATTTTTTTCTTTTGTGTGTGGTTATGTTCAAATTGGTGTTCTCAATTTCATTAAATCAAATGATTTTTGGATCACATATTTGATTATCTCTACTTCTTTTTAATATTTTTATTTATTGTTTATTTTTGTTACTTCATAATCAAGTGCATAAACACTTAATTGGTTAGGTGACATAAAAAACTTGTTATCTTCTTCATTGTCTTTGATCCTTAGTTTTTTATTTATTTTTTCATTTAAAGAACTTTTATTTTGTTTAAACAATTTTCATTATTTTTAGTGGTTTGACAATTTGATAGCACACAGGTTTTCTTAGATCTCCAAAATATTTTTTTTGTATGATTTCATTCAAATTCAAAGTTGTATCAAACCATTTCTAGGACACCCATTTGCTATTTTTTACATATTTTTTAATATTTTGATTTGTTAATTATTTTGATAATGTAGAATATTATTTGGATAATTTTTTTTATATAATTCTATATTTTATAATTCATTTTCACAAAATCAGTTTTACCACAGTAAGTATAGGAATATATTTCATTTACTATAATATAATAATTTATTATCATAAATATTTTTTATTGATTAAAAAAATTAATAGATATTTTAATTATTATGAAATTTTAGTTATTTTAATATTTTAATTCTTTGAATTTTTTCCTGTTATTTGATACTCAAATTTGAGTTTTGTACCACTAATATTTTTCATAATAATTGACATCCAGAAGAAAAGGAAAATTATTATTTTAATATTAAATATTTTGATAGCATCATGATTTCTTCGCTATGATTTTTTTATAGAAATTAATTAATCAATATTTAAAATAATAAAAACATGAATATAGGTATGAGTATATGTGTATAATTATTATTTAATAAAAATAAGATAAGACAAAAACTTTGTACTCGTACTAAAATTGGAAATAATGATGAATTTTTAATACACATAAATAAGATAATAAAACTCATACTCATCATGTCGATTCTGATCCTAATCACATTCATCTTCTATAAATAATTGCGAATTAGAACACAAATTGGATATGTGTGCCTATTAAGTTATATTACGAAATTATAATAATTGTTATTCAGTAATATTTTAGTTTCTCAAACATATTTAAAAGTTTTAAAAAAAATCATAAAGTAATCAATACACAAGTTGAAGAAAGGTATAAATTAACTCCAAAATAGGTAATTTAATTTTGTATATTCTTTCTTTATAAATAGATTTATAACGAAATTTATCCAAAAGAAATCATATTTTCCCTTTAGTGTTTGAAATTCAATTTGGTAACAACATTTTTTCCATGAGGTTGGTTAGCTAAAGTCATTTTTTAGGATAGAAATGGAATATTTACAAATAGAAAGAACAAAAATAATAAAAATCAATTTTGATAACAAAAATTGAATTAAAAAAATTAGAAAAGAACAACTAGGAACACACTTTAAAAAGAGGTTGAGTCAAATTAAAATTTGCAGACAATAATCCAAACATGTTTTTAGGTTGAGATGTTAGGTTTGACAATTCTGTAAACTTTGTGGTTTCCTTTCTTTAGGATTTATTTTGTTGGGTTGTGGTCTAGAACCTTTTTGAATGTATCGCTATCTCATTATAACATGTATGATCTTTTTAGTGTGGGGTGTACCTTTGTCCTTCACTCTGCTTCACTTACACGATTATTTTGTAGTGTTTGACTAAACATTGTGTTCTTTTCCTCTCCCTATTCATTTGGGGTTACTATACTAGGTCCTTCAACTTCCCTCCAAACAAATATCATTTCAACCTTTTCTCAATAATTTGTTTCTTCTCTCTTGTTCATGATAGTTAGCACAATAAGTCTCAATCATTTTGCATTAATTATAATATTGTTTTATATTAGTATTAAAATATCACATTTTTTAATATATAAAAACAAAAGACGATATGAAAATATAAAAGTCACCAAATTAATAAAAAATTAACTAGTAATAACTTAATAAAAAGGTATAAAAATTTTTAGTATCTAATAAAAAATTAAAGACTCAATTAAAAATATTTAAATTTTCAAAGAAATAAAAATTTAATTAAGCCTAGATAATAGTGAAAAAATTATGCTATTATTATTTAATTACAAGTAAGCAAATAATACAATGAAGATCGAGAGTATTGTTTCACTTCTTTTATTTTAAGAGATTCTCTTTTTTTTGAACTCTTTTGTGTTTTTCTTTTGAACGTTTTTCATATGATGAATATTATCGTTGTATGCTATCCTCCTAATTCTTCCTTTAAGAGTTTACAATTTAAAGGCTCTTAGAGAAATATTCGTTAAACCGAGCTTTTAAGTTTGATTCTTGTGTCTTCTCTTTCTTCGTGTACAACAATCGTTTGTTAAAGTTAACTTGTCAGATCATACATGTTTTTTCAGTACTTTTTTTTAAATAAGTTGTACTTTCTTTCAAACACCACTTCTCAAGTGAAGAACATTATGTGAATATCTCTTTTGTCTCTTAACATTCACTTATGATATTTTGAATAAAGCATGTGAATGCATGTAGAGTAGGTTTGCAATGAATAAAACAGATTGTACATATAGCAAATATATCTTATATTTGATCACTTTTGTTCTTTATGAATGTTAAGCATTTAATGTTATTAAATGTTTGCTCAGAACAACAAAGTGCTTTTTACAATTTGTACCGATGAGGTAAACGTTTATCGATTGAGCTTTTCTCTAAAGATACCAAGTGTTGAGTAAGAACTTCATTGTTGGATGAAGTAACAATTTTAGCTCAAGGTATCGTTTGGACTGATGTAAATGTTTTTTGTGATATTGCCTTTAAGAGCAAGAATGTTTAATAGGTCACATTTTCTTTTATGTTTTTGGTTTAAGCTTTTTAAGGTGTTTTATCAAAGACATAGTCTTGTCATTTTTTCTATTTTCTGAGAGTCCAATTGAATACCCTTGGGTATAGTCTAGTTTTCGTGTTTGGCGTAACTCTCTTAGACATTTTTGACTTACTAATCGTTTAACATTGTGTCTGGGTGTTTTGATTTTTTTTTTCTACAATCCTAAGTATGTTCCTAAGACTTTTCTATTGTTGGGGATTTCGAACCAAATGCTTATGTATCCACCTATGGTATTTTTTATTTTTTTTTTTATTGTTATTTGGTTAAACTTCAAAATATGAAAGCATTTAGATGTATAGATGATTTTTTCTTTAACACTCTTCTCTCTTTCTAAAAGAAAAGAAAAGATAGTTGTAATGTAGGGAACAAAAGAGCAAGATTTGAAAAAGTTTGGAAGGTCTGTCACTGACATTTATTTTCTTTTGATTTACGCATTTCCAATTTTTTCTTATATTATTTTTTAATATTGTTTGTGTTTTTCTTTTATACCTATCTTTGACATTTTCTTTTAGGTCGTTATTTATATTATTCACAAATATCTTTTTTCAAAATGATAAAAAGAATGATTTTTCTTATTTCTTTTGGTTGCCCTATATTTCCAATCATAAGTATTGATACACAGCCAAAACAATGCATTAAAACTATGGCCTATGTACAAAAGGTATCCCACCTACAACCTCAATGAACTTGAGTATCCCATATCTCTTGATGATAAAAGGATCTTAGGAAACCACTTAAATAAATGTCTGCATGGTTGGTCAAACTCCTACTATCAGAATTGCACCAGACCTTATCTGTTGAAGAATAAGGGCATTAAATTTAAGAATAAGGCAAAAATGCCACCACCTTTCTTTCAATACAGGACAAAGGCAGCTCGTCCTTAATAAAGGAACTGGTCCTATGTATTTAGTCTTGAAAATAATTTTTTGAGGAAACTAACTCAGAAAGATGCTTACGATGCATTGTGGAGACACAATGGTTAAGCCTCCTCATCAAATAGCAGAGAAACTCCAGATCACTGCACCAAGGCTTCCATCTCTATTCTTACCCCTATGCATCTCACCCGATGTTGTGACAATTTATGTTCCTAAAAGATCAGAAGTTCAATACCAACATATATTTCGAAACCTTACTAAAAGGAGCTAGAGTGTTTTATAGAGTCGCTGGAGACAGTTATAAGAAAATGTCATGGAAGAATGGCACTCCACTGTTTTTATCCCAAGTAATTCTTTCACCCAGCTTGGAACAAATTGAACTCAAGAAGAAAAGGAAAGTTTTATGCATAGTATTGATGTGGATCAAATAAAAAACTATGCAGCAACAAGTTCCACAAGAACAAGAGCCTGAAGAGATAATACCCACGAAGGAAGAGCAACAAGTGCTTCAAATTGACTCCCATCCTGCATAAGAGTAAGTTTCTGAAGCTCAAATTCTTTCTCTTCAAGAGGATGTTAAAACCCTAGTAGCTGATGCTCTATCTAACCCGATGAAGGAAATGAAGCAAGAATGGATGAAAGAAATGATTGCAGTTATTGCAGAACAAGTCAATATCATAGTGTTCCTGCAAAATCTGAATACTTCATCATCATCTAATAGATTGTTGTAGCTTCTCTTTAAATATGTTTTCTTCCTTTTTTATTTGCCCTATCAATGAAAAAATTGTTTCCTTCAAAATTTATGTTCTTCATATGTTGTTAAGAAATGAATGAAATATATAATTATGTTGGCTATACGACTCAAGTTAAAGTGGTAAATCACTGTGTTATATCATTCTTCTCACACCTTTCATCATTCCATTCCTAAACACATTTAAAATCACATTTCACAAAATTAAAAATGCGTTAATTCAGTTTGACAGTTTTTCTCGTTAACTTTTGTTCTTTAATGAAATTTCTCAATTTTGCAATTTTTTTAATATGTTGATTCACTTTTTTTCTTTATTTTAGTATTAGAATCTTGTTTGGTACATAATTTGTGCATTTAAGTCCAGATTTTACTGTTTAGTTCAGTTTATTTTCAGTTTTAATAGTTAGGTTTTCCAGATTTCCAAATTTAGGGGTTTTGGTTCTCTAGTGATTCTCAACTCGTTTGTTTAATTAGCATTGTTTTAATACTACTTTCATTTTCATTTAATCCATTTAATTATTTCTTAATAGAAAAATTGCTAATTCAAGTTTGCTGAAAAACATGATACGCTGATACTTCATGGCTTTGCTGCCTGCCTTGGTTCTAATAATGAACTATGACTTTTGCGTTGTTTAATTGTTTTTGCATATTTATCTTGCATAATTTTAGTGAATATGTAATAGGTTCCATGCACCTGCATTGTATATAGAATAGTTTTGCATATCAGACCAAAAATCAATTGCTATAAAAAATCTTCTAAACATGCATTTACTGCCAATATCTTGGTCTTAGGTATACAAACTCGTTCCAAGCCTTAGTCCTGCATAATTCATTGTTTTAGTTCAGGGTGACATTTAGTCAAACACATATTGTACAGTAGGTTTTCTCTTAAGAATTTCATCAAACACTTTTTGCTTTTAGATCTCCACGTCATTTTAGCCCGTTTTAATGTTTAGAATAGGTTTAATATTATTTGTTAATGCCTCTCATGCTTTCATATATCTTTTTCATGCATTATAAGTCGTTTTAGATATTAAAAACCATAGATTTCATAGTTATAAAAATATGCATTTTGCCTAGTTTTAGTTGTTACTTTAAATAGAGATCATACATCATTTCATTGGATTGTAGGAATCATTTTGGATAGTTTGAAGTTTTATTTTTGTATTTTCCCCGTTATCACTATGCGACTAAGAGATTAACAAATTGGCACCGTTATCGGGGGAAATGGGGAATTTTAAGTGATTGTGTGAAAATCTTAATTAATAGTGTTTGAAAATTTAGGCATTTTAGTATAGAGCATTTATCATTTCATATTCTAAAGTTGTAACTACCTGGAAGTGTATTTTGATCTATGCTAGCAGTCTTGTGCAACATTGAGACCGTATGACAAGGTCAAAGTCAAGTCCATTACACATATTTGATTATGAAATTAATAGAACTTTGAAATTCTTGAAGAAGGTCAAATTGAAGCAATGTGAATCAAGAACTCACTACATTACACTTGCAGCTAAATTAGAAAGTGTTTACTGTAATGATATGGTTGGATAGCAAGATAAAAAAGAGCTTGCAAATTAGGACATTGGATATCAACATTTGTGCATCCAGATTGCACAAGTTCAAGGAGCAGCTAGTTTTGAGCAGAAGAAGATAGGTATGGAAACCAAATTTTAATCCGTAAAACAAAATTGACAACACTACCATTTTTTATGTAAAACATAGACGTCCAAACTTATCATCTCTTCATTATCGAAACAAAACAAAACAATTTCTCCTTCCCCCACATACTATGTCTCCTCCTTTTCACCGTAGAATCAAATATATGTTTTGGCTTCATATCAAAATTTCTTCAAGGCTATGAAGAAGTTCCATCGATAGGTCTCTTCTTTTGAAACCATCCAACATTAGGCCATTGAGGACAAGCATATAAACTTGTCTTTCCCTTAATGAAAAACAAAATAAAAAATTAAGAAAAACGAGAGACATCGTGAGGTTGAGTTGAGCTTCTTGAGTGAACGAGAAAGGAGAGTAGTTATGGACCTTAGAACACTTAAAAATTTCAAAAATTTGTTGGAATAGAAGTAGGGGAACTAACCTTTGCTTGAATTGTATGAACTCCTTGAAACTTTTAATATGCAAATTGTGTTCAAATTCTAAGATTTATGTATGATAACATCCTTTCTTGGCTTGTGTTTATATCTTGCTTCATGAATTTTTGTTCACATTAACATTCTAACTTTGAAATGGAGAAGCTAGAATAATATAACTTTCAAATACCTTGTCAATCTAAATTTAGAAAGAATCGTGAGGTTGGTTATAACACCCCTAATAGGATGTCACGTGATAAATAACTAAGTACAAAATTTTGTATATTTTTTTTTATATAACATTGCGGAAGCCAAAAACCTCAATCATCATTTCAACCATCTTACATAATAATAATTCAAACTTTAAGTCTTAAAAACAATTATTCAAAAAATAAAACAACTTAAATATAAAGAAAATCCCATCAATAACTATTCCCCATTTCTCTTGTCGCACTACTTCAGTCATGCTTTATCTGCAACATCATCTACTCCCGTACAAGTATGATCATTGCAAGTGGAACCACAACCACAATAGGCAAGGGTGAGTAACTAGGAAAAATAATATAGCATACAATTCAATATAATATCATCAAAACACAGACTATATCAATCATTACATCACATTATATCTCAATACTCAACTCATAACTTCATATCACATTACATCTCAATACTCAACACATAACTCCTATCGTATACATAAACCTATGTCGTTTCCTTGAACTTTGTCGTACCAAACCTATATCACAAAACAGGACGATTTGAGTCGTCTTCCATCGCAACTTCAGACCTATCTCCCCGACTTCTCAAGAACTAACGAGTAAAAACACCGATAGTACGTGCATCAGTGAATTATACTAAGCATGAGAGAAAGCCATTGGGTGAGACATCCAACCCTCTCATTCCTAGCGCAGGAGGAAGGGTGACACTCAAATCTCAATCTCCACACAAGACCCAAACTCTCTATCGTATCGCAATCCGACAACTCACACACACCGGCAAAATTATAAGGAAATAATATGGTCTATGTACACTCCACCATCTCATACATATTCTCAATAATTAATTAAAAATAGTTTTTACTAACGCATTCCCTTGAAATTACTAAATTCACAACATCAAAGAAAAGGACACCTTTCTAATGTACCCTTTTTTTTTCTTAAATAGACTCCTTTACTTTTCCAACAATTTTTCCAGGTGGGTCCCAATACCATTAAATTAGTTTTTCTCTCGCATCCATGGTGGACCCCACCATTTTCCCACTTCAATCTCATTTTCTCTCTTCTTTTACGTACACACTTCATCACCATTCTCTTTCTCATTCACTTTTCCATTCTTCCTAAAACTACATACCATTCTACTTCTCTCACCAATATCACGTCACACACTAGATCCAGATCTGAAGCATCTGCTTTTGAACATTGTGCCTCTCCTTTTCCTCCACATGAATTAGAGCTTTCTTGAAATAAATGAGAGCTCATCTTCATCGTTCTTGTTCACGGAGTATTGTTTATCGTATGAATCCTTGGAGGATTCATTTATTTTGAGAGCCTTGGTGGGTGTCTTCTTAATAGTTATGAGCATGATACTTTTCTCCTTCTTCATAGACCCATCTTGAAGAAGTTTGAGCTTAAGAACCTTTAATATCCCTACTAACTCATTTTGTCTAGATTTTTTTATGTTCATAGAGTTGTGACCTAAGGTCTCCATTATTTGGGAAGACTTTGTAAGATCTTATCAATATGATCGAAGTTATCATATGACTTTTCTAGGGGTTTCAGCTTGTTGAGGATTGTTTGGAATTTGTTAAATATGCTCTAAATGTTTTCATTTTCAACCATCGAAAAATAGCTCATACTGTCTGGTTATGATAAGTGTGAAAAAGAGTTATTTTTATACTTATAAATGAGCTCAATCTTGTAATTATTCATGTTGTTCCTCATTGAAAAGTTGTAATAGGTAGTAGATTGTTATGTAAAATATTGTACAGGAAATGGTGTATTATTTAGACTCTGTCAGCCAATTTTCGCAAAGCGAAAGCTAAATTCGCACTGCCAGAAGAAGGAGATTCGCATAGCGCACCAGTACTTGTGTGCTGAGCGAATAACATCAGTTAAAGTGCAGCAATTAAGAAAATTTGCATAACGCACCAGTACATGTGCGCTGAGCGAATTAATGAAGTTAAGTGGCTTTAAAAGACGTGACAGAAAGACAGAAACATGATTCTGACAGAAGTTCCGGACAAAAGAAAGAAACGAAAACATCTCAGGAACTTCCGGAGACTACTTCAAGGCATCAAGACACCATTTTTGCAAGGGATTGCTTCAAATGTGTACGTTTAGATGACTAGGAGTAGTTTTTCTTTTGTTGGAATTGGATGTAATGAACTCACTGTGATGTAATTTTCATGTTCAATATATCGTTGTTCATTCATATGCTCTTTCTTGAATTTACTATCATTGTATGAAAATATAATGTTATTTGAATGTCTCTGATTACCGAAAAGTAATTTTGAACATGAACATAGATAAAGCACCTAAGTGATTTGGGATCTAGGGATAGACTCAATAACTTGGTCATTTGTAGCATCGGACTTAATGCAAATTGTATGTTAAATGGACTAAGGTATTAGCATTTTGATATATAAATTTAGAACTAGTTGATAAGGGATTAGGACTAGTATGTCTTGATGTGAATGTTTGAATGAAATAATGATATATTGTACAAAGTTTTATCTTCATATGATTCATGAAACCCAATTCCAACAAAGTTTCTTTTAAATATAATTCCTTGCGCACCAACTGTTTGATAAAAATACCAAAAAGAGTTTCTTGTGTTTTTTGTACACTTTGATGTCTAATTGAGTTATAAAAGGAAGAATTGTCATGTGTTGCACAAGTCCCTTAGGAGAACGATAATTTGAACTTACTCTATATTACTTGGAACGATTTGGTATACTTTTCCAAAAAGTTATCAGGTTAGTACACTCAGTTTACTTCTTTTGACTTCACTCAATCCTTCAAAGTGACGACCAAGGTGTCCTACATCTCTTTAGCTCCTTAGTTAGCGTGAACCTTCATGTACTCTTCTTCAAAGAAAGCACACATCAGAGTTACGAGCTTTGGAATTTAACAAGTAACATTGCTTATGCTCATCAATCCACTTGCTTTTTGAGAGTGACTCTCCGTCTTCACCTACAAGAATGTAGTTGTTGTGCTCCACCATGTCCTAAATGTCAATGTGACATGATTCATAGAATGAAATCATTCTTAACTTCTAGTAGTCGAACTTTTCACACTTGAATAAGGGAGGATAGTTAACGGCGTATCCTTTGTTTTCCATTCTTTAGGATCGTTTCCTTGAGTCTTGCTAAGAACTATCCTCGTGAGGTTAGCTTTGATACCAATTGAAGTACCTCAAAAACACTAAAAGGGAGGTTGAATAGTGTTAATGAAAAAATTCTTTTCGCAACCTTTTTGATATACCACGTTGTCAAGCTTTGTGATTTTCTTTTAAATGCTTAGATGCTCGAACTAAAAAGAGATTATACCAAGAATTACGTTTATCTTGCTATTCAGAATATACACTGCAGAGTTTGTAAAAACTTTCTTTGTTGAAGAGTAATCGTTTACCTTAGAAGGTTCTTGTATTTAGAGATAAAAACACAACTGTAGGTTTCGTAAGAGAAGCGTTTAATCAAGAGAAGAGATAAATGTACAAATATTTTATAGTGGTTCACTCCAACTAAGCTACGTTGAGTCTCCTCTGTAATGGGTTCCACTATAATCTTCAACAAGATGTCAAACGAGTATTCACATCATTCCTGGTTTTCTCAGTCAGCAAATAACAACCTGTTACCCTAGACTGGATGCATTACCACTCTTGGTCTAGAGTCACCGAATAACCACCTATTACCCTAGATTAGATGAGTATTCGTGTCATTCCTGGTTCTAAGCAATCTGGCCTAGATTTCCTTAACACAATTGATTTCAACAAATGTTTTAATTCTCTTTAGAATTACAATCAAAGATTATTTACAAGTCGTTCAGACTATTACTCTCGTAGATAGGATGTAATTACAATATAATGCAGTCTAAACACTTGCATGAGTTTCTCTCCTTTCTTTTTCTCTCTTTCTTACAATATAACAGTATTTTATAAAAGTTGTTTAATTTACCTATGAATTATAATTTATAGATAATATTCGTATGCAATTTACAATTTATAAACAAATTATAATAGGTAGGTAATATTGGAATGTAATTTTTAATTTACCCACGGATTACTATCCGTAAGTTATATATGTATGTAATTTTGATTTATTTACAAATTTATATATGTATGTAATAATTAGTGGATAAATTATGATTTTTTTTTTGTAGTGAATGATTATATTACCAAAATGTATCGAAATTTAACATTATTGAATTAAAATATTATATTTATTAATTTTTAGTTTAAAGATCTAATATAAAAGAATTTGTGAGAGAGACGAATTCTAATTTAAAAAAAAATTAAAGACTAAAAATATATATATAAATCATAAATTTATTTTCATTACATATCTAAAAGTAGATTAACTTAGTTTTAAGAGATTAATCATTTTCGCCAAATACAACTTTCACCATTTTTTATCACATTATTTCTCGTCAAATAAAGATAAACTCACTTTCAATTTTCACATTTGCCGAAATAAAGGATATTTTATTCAATTTTAAGTTTTGATATTGATGATCCAGTTTTTCCCCACCGAATTAAATACACTTAAGTTTTGATATTGAAAAATCGTATTATAGTCTTGTCAACCAATGTTTAAATAAACACTTAAAGAAAGAAATATAAGAAAGAGATTCTAAAAATTAACTAATTAACAACTTAAAATAAAAATTAAAAGAAACTTTTACAAATTAATTTATGTATAACTTAAATTTCAAATTTTCTTTCTATTTTCTCATTTACAAGTTTTTATGGAAAAACTAATCTTAATATATTGTTATTTTCCCATAACTAGAAGTTCATCTGTATAGTTTCTGTATGTATTTTGTGAAAGCTTAACGCGTGTTTGAAAAAATGCTGTAAGTGTGCCCATTCTTTCATTTCCACGTCAAAATATCACCGTAAAAGAAACTAACATGTAATGGCTTTAGAAAATTCACGTCACGGTTAAATGTAAACAGTTTATAACACGTTATTATATTATACGTGCATTAAAAACAGAAAAATCATTATATTATTTATCACACCTACACTTTTTATCATCATTTTCTTCATCTTTCTTGATTACTTTACTGTTTAATTTTTGAACTCGCTGTAACAATGAATTTGTGTTAAATATAAACTTGATTAAGAAAAAGGAAATTTAAACTTTTAAAATAATAATAAAAGAAGAACAAAATTCCCTCCAATTGATTGGGTAGGTGAAAGCAGGGTTACTCTACTCTACTCCGCCCCCCACACCTCTCTGACCCGCCAAAAGGAATGCATTTGTGACGAATGACGATTCTATGTCTGCAAAATGCGCACTCTCTCTCTCTCCTTCTCCTTTTTTATATAAAACCCTTCCGTTTACCTCTTCCCTTTTCAGAAGAAACCTCAATTCTCTCTTCGCTTTCTCTCTCCGCAAATTGCTTAACCTCTTCAACGAAGAAGAAGAACAAGCATTCGTAGTAGAACTTCGCGTCATTCAGGTCAGATTCATCTCTCTCTCTTTTAACATGAATCTTGCTCTGTTATATGATTGCCAGGTGTTTGAATCGGATAGTTGATCCGATTAGGCGCCTGAGACTGTTGCGTTTCTTAATTTTCACGTTGTAATTTATTTATGACGATCTTGCTCTGGTATTCTCTGTGACTTTAACGAATTCAGAACGAGAAGTTTGTTTCTGTTTCGCTAACGAGAAAAACTTGAAAACAAAAATGAGAAAACGAAAACGAAAACTAAAACCACCTCATTTTGTTTGCGGTATCTCTGTTTTTTGCATGCGTTTTTTAGTTTGATTTTATTAGTGGAAAGAAATGCAATTTTCATGCGTGCCGAATTTTATGCGAGAAATTTTAAGTTTGTTGTTTAGGTAATTATTTTTCATTTTTTACGAATTTAATTCTCCCGTACATTAGAATCACTTCATAGTTAGCAGATATATTCCAATGCAAAAGTAAACTCCTCGGTTTGAGGCATCGTTGACGCGTTATATAAGCCTTTGCGAAGTGAAGGGTGAACAATCCAGAACTAGTTATGGTCAAATTGCGTGGAATTGTTTATAGGAGCTTCTCCCGGTGGATATTTTGGAAGATATTGGAACAAGAGTACCAGAGGTGACATCGTGTTAGCGGGTTTGTGGCCCCCTAGGGTGTTTGTTAGTTTGTTTCTTTGGACTCGGAGCGTCTCCGAGAAAAATCGTCCACTTGGTTCTTGAAATGCCCTTTGCGACCTTGTAGTTTACGATGTGAAGTTTCTTTCTAGAGTGTTTTGGATTTCCTTTGTGTTTAAAGGTAGAGGATGGAATGGGAACTTTAAAAGAGAAAGGAAACATCGTATTATGATATCATAATGCGGAAAAGAAGCGGTAGAAATGAATCGGGGCCATGGCTTCTAGGTCTTTAAGTTAAAGATGACTCTTGTTTCTCTGTAGATCAAGCAGCACATGTGACTCACTCAGGTACCCATGTGGTAGCGTTTGTGGATGCCAGGAATGATGGACCCTGCAAAAGTTCAGGTTTCTTCCGTTTTCTACTAAGATAGATTAGCTAGAAATACTTTTCTCCCAAGGTACAACACCCGCCTTCCTGGTCAAATTATATATGTGCACTATGCATAATCTGCACATCTATTATTCGTGGTAATGGAACTGCTGTTTTTTTTTTTATATATAGAAAATACTTATTATTAGTAGCTTGTCCGTGTTTCGGTAAAAGTTCTGAACATGTTTTAGAGAATTTCAATAGATGTTTCTTGGATTACAAGATAAAAGATGGAAAAAATTGTTGGTTGGCAGTAAAACTTTATTTACTTTCTTACCTGGGTTTAACTCCACTTAGTAACTTCAGCTTCACTTAACTAGAATGAGAATTCAACTTGGGTGATTACGGCTAGTATGAGACTAGTCATGCACAAAACACCCAATCGGGAAGGTTATGTCATGCCAGCGGCTTCGCATCTTAGGAGAGAAAGCTATCGTTCGAGGGAAAGATATGCTAGACATCTTTATTCAATTGCAAATGACCTATGTGATTGCTACTAGAAGGTGTTTTAATTCCTCAAGGTCTATAGATTTTAGTTCCTCCCCTTCAGACTGTACTACGTAGAGACTAACTTTCCGTTTTTTCTTTTGCCTTTCACCGGTCTCAGTTTCGTACTTTTCTTTCTTTTCCTTACCCCCGTACCAAAAAGGCTGTCCCGTTTCATTTCATACACACACTTTAATAGGGCATTATGGTGAACCACACTATTGGAGAGAATAAAAATCTTGAGAGTCAATTATCCGATGGATCTTTTAGACCAGTACTGAGAGCAGAGGCACAAGCAAGTTGACTGCCACTGCCTCAGAAAAAAAAGTATAAACTGATGAATTAATATAGTATCTCTTGGTACAGGAGCTGCGGTGTGAGGTATTGCCTGTCGACTCATGAAAAGGACATGAGCTGGGTGTAACGATTAACAGTATATATACAAAATTTAATACAATTAAATTAACTGTAGTAATATCTTTATCCTTTTTAATAAAAAAGCATGTATGTCTTAGGACATAATTAACCAACGTAAAATTACATAATTAAAATAGTAAAAACATCAAATTTATTAAAAATAAAGTATGAAATTTTGTTAAATAGAAAAATTTGGGGGACAACAAATGAGGATATTCTACAACTAGCTAGGAAGAAAAAAAAAATATTACTTTATCATGTATGTGGGTAGTTATATTTAATCACTCTAAACACCAGAACAATATTTTTTAGTTTTTTTTTTTGTCAAAGTAGTCGTCCTTGTAATTTTTCTAAACTATTTTTCAACAATATTTTTACATATAACTAAAAACAATTAATATAAAACCTATTTAGATTGAAAAAAAAAGATTTGTTGACTTTTTCAAATTTTATTAATAAGTGTATAACAACATTAAATGATCATTGTTTTGGAAATAAATACATAATCTTTTTATCTAGTATGCTCCAATAGGGCTAAACATTTTTCGCTGCTGGAATCGAACTGGAGTATGAGGTAGACTCTTGTCCTAAGTAGGCTTTACAGTAATTGGGTCCCACATTCACTTAATTTTTTGTCTAAATTTTTTGTTAATTATTCGTTTATTTTTAACATTTTATAATAACAATTTTTCTCATTTATAGGTTGTTCTTCGTTTTATATTAAGTATATTTTCTTTTGACATAAAAGAAGATAAAAAAGGAAAAATTCTACAATTTTTTCTTTTTTAGCAAATAAGAAAAGTATATTTCAACTTTCATTGTCAGCACCATATTTAAATTGGCATATTAATAATGATAATAATAATTTATTATTGAGAATTTTTATTTTTAATATTTATATATATTTTTTAATTATACTCTTTAAATAAGTTTTTAAATTAAAATAATTATTTTATCAATATTTTTTTTATGTGATTGTTTGTTTAAATTTAATAGTTTTTTAATTTAATTTTTTTTAAAACATAGTTATTTCTTAATTAAAAAATTACTTACAAAATAAAAAAAATACTTACAATAAAATTATAAAATATATTTATATTTAATTTTATAATAATAATAATTATTATTATTATTAATTTATTTTCTGGGTTCTATTTTTTAAAACTTTCAACTTATTTTTTTCTAACTTAATTTCCTCTTTCTCTAATGGTTTGTTTCAAATTCTTTTGATATTAAATCTATAAATAACTTAAACGATATCTTAAATTTAACTAAAAACATGAATTAAATAAATATGTATTGAAAATATATTAATATAAAAATAACAATTTTTTTTAACAATAGTTAAAGTTTAATTTGATAAACTAAAATAGAATGATAAAAATGCATGATACATACAGCGTTAGTGTTTTCATTAATAATAATAATAATATTGGTTTTTAAAAAATGTGTGAATTTCTGATTTGTTATCGTAAGCATATTGAACTATTTGAGGATCGCATACTCATCAATATTCGGATATATTCAATGTTAGTCTATATCATGATAAAATAGAAGGGTAATGAAGGATCATATGAAAAGTAACTTGATGGATTTAATGTGAGTTAAATTGTTAATTGATGAGTGTTATCTTGTATTCAATCTTTTTTTTTTATCTCGTTTTCATTAATTTGTTTCTTAATCTGTGCTTTTTTTCTATTACTTATTTATTATAATTTTTATTCTCTCTCCATCCCCATCACCTCAAAATGAGGAGGGACTCAATTATTTTCCTTATTTATTTGACTAATGAATTTGATAAATTAACATAGATCAGTTTGCTCCCTCATCATATATATATATATATATATATATATATATACCTTTCGTTTTGTTTTGCTATATCCCTTTTCTCTCTCTACTACATTACTTATCCTTCTGACTTCTCTAATATGCTCTTTTTTTTCTGCGCCACGGTCCTCTCTTTTTTCATCTCAATCCACCTCAAAATACAATATACATCTATCTCAGTAGGTTATCGATAAAGGAAGTAATTGCCTAAAACATTCCTAATCTCTTGTTACTTTTTTTTTTCTTATCGCACCATATACTATCTGTGGAATCTATATTCCACTTCTCTCTTTTTCTTGAGGTGTCTACTAGCCAGGGAATATTTTTCTTTTCAAACAATAGAAAGGAAGAACTTTCTTTTTCTTGGTCATCATATAGTGCAACTTTCTGCGTTCCTCTATTGTGCTTAAAACTGTCATTTTACCTCAGATGTTACGACTAATTATTCTCAGTATTTCTTAAGGAAGTCAAGCCAACTTTTCCTTAGGATGCTATTGCGTCCCTTTTCGTCAGCTCATTCTTTCTCATTTTATCTTAATTACTGAAATTCTCTTTAGAAATCAGCAGTAAAAAAGCATGGCTGGGTTATTATCCAAAATATTAATGGGAATAGAACGGCTTTTTCATTCTGAAATGTCCTTTCCACGATAAAAGTGCACTTCTGTTAAGCTAGTTGAAGTGCTTTATACGGCTCTTACCAAAACTGGAAATGCTGAAACGGCTCGTTCGTTTCATTGTTGAAGAAAGATATCCCCTATAGTTTGGGTCTTGTCACATCCCTTCTATAATTGGGATACATATAGACATCTTAGTAGATATGTTTTTGTTATTTTGTTTGAAAGTGAGACATGCTACAATTGCAAGAGGGGATTCATTCAAGGATATTGATATTTTATTCGTGCATATAAACCGGTCAGAAATCTATTCAAGATTCTATGTTTTACACATTCCAAGTCGAACATTGGAAAAATCTAGTTGTGATTTGAAGTTGAGGGAAAAGTGTGTAAACAGGAAAAATATAGAAAAACTCTAAGATATATATATATATGTATGTATATATATATATATGTATGTATGTATATATATATATATGTATATATATATGTGTATGTATATATATAATAAGAAGAAGAAAGATAAGTAGACAAGTCTTTGTTTGGATTGAGTAATGAGAGTTACAACTAACAGAAAATAACTACGATAGCATTATCTAAATCTTAAAAGATAGGGATGATTATTGGATCACAAATAACATACCTGAAATCTAATCTGTATAACTAGACTCAAACAAACCTCAACATCCTCTCTTAAAGTGAAAACCATGAACTCAATTTACATTTGAATCAAAACAAGCTCTTAATAGACCATAAGCTTCACAAATCAAGTTTTAATGACTTGGTTATTTTATGTGCAACTTGTTCGTGGGTATGAAATTGGATCAATTTTCTTCCGTCCCTTGTGAGCTTCAAACGAAAATAAAATGACATTTATATGTTTATTACAAACATGAAGAACAAGATTCTCTAAGAGCTTAATAGCTAAACAATTGTCATAGAAAATCATGGTGTCATTATTGTGAGCATGATTAGAAAATATACTAAAATTCTACCTATGAGTGTTATCATTATCATGGTATCTTAAAGAAGTTTTGATAAATCAACCATTGAGTGTTATCATTATCATAAGCTTGGACACTTTTAATATGAATGCCCAATAAACGAATTAAATTCAGCAAGTTATGTCGTGGTGATGAAGAATTATTCTTGATGGCATGTGAAGGATGAAGTAGTTAGCAAGGAAAGAATTGTAGTTTTGAGACTCTGGATGCATCAATCACATGTTGCAATCAAGAGTGATCTTGATGAAAGCTTCCGAAAATGTGACTTTGGGCGACAATTTAAGCATGACTGTAATGAAAAAGGGCATTGTTTGAATGAAGTAAACGGTACCACACTAATCCTTACAAATATATTCTATATTCCAAAATTAAGAAACAACTTATTAGCATTGGTGAGCTAGTTAAGAATGGATTTGAGATTCCTATACAACAAGGAGCATGTAAAATTTACTATCTTGAAAAGGGAATGTTAATATCCTTTGATCGGATGTTCAAATTTTTACAAAAACACAACTAAAGGAAGAAGCTTGTTGGGGAACTCGTTGACACTGCACATCTGATCTAAGCTTTACGAGTCTAAACAAACTTCAATATCCTTGACCTGATTTGAACAGAAGATTAAAACATGTTTTCTTCTTTAAATAAATTTATTTCATTTTACGAAATAGAAATTTAAAAAAAAAAAATTAACGGTAAGATTTGAGCATCTGAATTTTTTTTATTCGGACGGGATTTTTCTCTTTAGAAAAGAAAGTATATTTGATTCATCATCCCAAAGTCAATATCCATCTGAACATCAAATTTTTCATATTTGGTGGATGTTAAAATAACATCACCCGTTAACATTAGCCCCATATTGGATTAGTCAGATTACGATCACACTAGGTATGATATCTCAGGCCATACTGTCGATGTCTTCTGTACGGAGCCATAAAATTTGTGGTACCTACCTCCTGCTCTGTATGTTCGACAAATCTATGGTTTATTGGAATTCTCTTGTCATCGTGTATTGCTTTTACGGGTGGCCATTCCTTTTAAGAGTTGGATCTCTCGTATCTGCCTGCAACAATTTAATAATGCGAACTCCCTTTGCCTTCACTTGGCAGAGAAAATTATAGGCTGCAAATCTTCTGTTAATAATTACTACTTTTGTCGTTTTTCCTTGGACCAGCATGCAATTGGTTTATTATACATTTTTCATATTCCTTATCTTTTTAAATTTCTAACTTTATTTCTTTTTGTTTACTGTACAGTTCTAGTATTTTAGGACTAGGGTAAGTGTAAGACAAGGCTGCATTCAATATTAGAAACTAGACGGGCATGCATTTATAATAGAATGTAAAAAATAATATTTATATTTACAATAGAATATTTGAGTATTCTAATCTACTTACACATATTTACGTACAATCATCTTAGTAATTTAAATTTCACTGAATATCACTAGATTACCTAACCAAATTAACAAATAATAAAAAAGAACCTCTTCCCTCTTCCCTCTTCCCTCTTCATCCTTTCCCTCTCCATACCCCACCACCCTTAAACCCGTGACCCTACTCAATCTTGTGAACCAATCATCAACCTCCTAACCCTTCCAAACGGTTCCAGAATCTCCGCTTTGCTACCATCAGTGATGACTCCAGCGACAGGTTGCACAAGAAAAACAGCGGACGGTGTGTTCTGTTTCTCGTCACTCAGTTCGTGGAAGTGGTTGATGTTAGAACATTAACTAAAAATGGTTAATATACATATACATATATATATATATATACACACACACACATATATATATATATATATAGAGAGAGAGAACATAAACATCTTACTATTTTAGGTTGAAAGTAATGTTGTAATGTTTGATTCGTTTATGAATCATAATTAGTATCGAAAAGTGCTTTCTCTTTTAAAAAAAATAAGAATAGTTCATCCTAAAGAAGACTCGGATGAAAATAATATACAATAGGTAATGAATTCTAAAATTTAGAAGTTGATTATCATCAGAATTCTCTTGTTTTAGAGAATGGTATTGTAGTGTAGAGAAACTAAAACATAAAAAAAATTATTACAAATTCAAAATAAACTGAAAGTTTTATATTGAATAAAAATAAATGAAACAATTAATATATATTATATATAAGTAAAAGATATATAAACATATTATTTATCTTAAGATTTTAAGATAAAAATGATGTCCTTATTTCTCATTAATTTCATAACTCATTTATACCGAGTCTCGCCTGTCGTATCTCGAAAAACCCTTAGTTGACGCGGATGATTCCACTTTCTCCTTTCAGCTGGTATCCTTCAAAGGCGCGTCTAAGTGAAACGCCATCTCGGGGGAGCAATATGATGATGTTCCAACCCGGTTCATATCATCAATCTGTTGGGCACTGAACAAGAAGGCGACTTTCCCATCCTCAGCTTCACTCATGTAAATACCTCCTTGGACTAACACAAAAAAGTCCAAGGGAGATTCCTCCCATACCTTCCCTTTCTTCTGCAAAATCTGCGGGGAAACCAAACCTGCCAACCACTTTTTCTCTAATTATGGTTGCCAATTGTACTTCAACCATTGCATGGATCCCTATGTCCAATGGAAGCTGAAATAAAATGTAGTCATACCCTTCTGCGGACACTTTTTGTGGTGTTTGCGATGCTTGACTTGGTTATAGAAATGGAGATATTTTAACACTATTATATTTATATAATTCCATTTTAATACCTCTAATAAATATTATTATTTTATTTTAAAATGATTTTATATATTTTTATTAGTTAAAAATAATAATTGAAAAGAAATAAATGTCAAATGATATATTTTTTTAAATATATAGAGAATCACTTACTAAATTTAAGACTCTTAATTTTAAATAAAATTTAAATTATTTTTATGTTAAAAGTAATTTAAAGAAAGTATTATAAGATTTTTATATTAAAGATAAAACAAATACAAAATCCTACGAATATTTACAAATATCAAATTAAAACTCTATGTTATAACCAGACCAAATTCAGTTGAAGCTAATTCAATATCAACCATCATATTTGGAATATTAGTTGGAGATAAAAATCTACATTGACGGATGTTAGGTACCAGTGGTGAATTTTATTATTATTTTGGTTTTATTATTAATGGCGTAACATTTTTAATTTATAATATTATTTTGTTAAAATAACAAAATTAATACACTTGTTTTTGCTGGTTTCTTTACTCCAAAAGATTTGGGCATAGTGAGAAAAGGATTTGCAGTATTTTTTCTGTTTAATATATAAAAATATCCTCATTGGAAACATATATTTTGCATTTTTTATAATTTTTTTAAAGTGTAAATTTCTAAAGAAACAGTAATACTTTATCAAATTAATATTTTATATACAGTAAGTTTATTAACTATATAATAACCATTTTCAAAATTTGTGACTATTAATAATGTAAAAAAGTTTTTCCTAATAATGCTTGCTAACTTCACATACTTCTCTAGATTAAGTTTGTTAGGTTATTGATTTTCTTTACGTATTTATTGTATAAAAGATGTTTAATATGTTTTTTTTTTCTCAAGTTACTTACTATTGTATTTTGTCCTTAATTTAAAATATGTATTAATTTTTTTCTTTAATTTTATAAAAAATGTAATATATCTTCGAAAACAAATGATTTTAGATTCTCTCTGTTTTTTTTTTCTTATAACTTTCTATCTCTCTTTATTAATTCTCTTTTTTATGGTGGCGAGAACGGTTCTCTTAGTACTTATGGAGGCTGGTGAAGGTTAAGAAGATGCCGTAAGGGGCCGGGGTGGGATGACCCTGTAGACCAATTTTTATTTTTATTTCTTTAACTTTCCAACTACTTCCCCAAAAACTAGTTCTCTTAGAAATCGACTCCATACGCCAAATAGTTTATTATTAAACCTTAAATCCCCATCCTTAAACATGGACCAAAATTGTAAGAATAGTTCGTGACGGACGACTGTGATCCCAATAAACACATCTTTAGGGTGTGGTTGAGGATGCTTGAAACGACTTTAAAAACCCTCACAAACATAGTTCTAGGAGGAAGTTCCCCATAACCGCTACTACCAAACTCATCATCTCAAACTGACTTCTTGGTTTCTAACCACAAGAAAGAGTTGCAATAATGAAAAATAGTTGAAATGAGGAGAGAGTTTTAAAATGGAAGATATTCTAATATCATTATCCAATATCATTAGTTGTTGAAAACCTTTTGCATTCTTTTAAAAAATTGAGGTACAAAATTGATGCATATTTTAAAACATAGATTTTAATAAATATTTAACTTAAAAAGAAACCTTCATTGATATATGTTCATCATTCTAAATAAATGGTTCTATTTTTTAACATATATAGAAATAAGTTTATTCTTATAAAATAAAGAGTCTATTTAAAAAACTAAAATATAATAATTATTAATTGCAAAATTAATGAAAGTTATGACCTAAAAGTGATTACCTCCTTAAATAAAACTAGTGACTAAAGCATACTTTAAGTTACATTACCAGAGAGTATTAGTGAATAGATAATTTATTATTCTTATCACACATTTTAACTAACTAAATATATAGAAAAACAATTATACTAACTAGATAAATTATTTTATATAGAATGACTACTTTAGTTTGCTTTATCTAAAATGAGTGCAAACATATCTACAACACGTATAACACGTAGGAGTGCTCAATTTTTTTATGATGATAAAAATAATAAAATTATTATTATTATTATTATTATTATAAAATTAAAGTAAATAATTTTATTTTAAAATAGTTAAGTTTTAAAAAAAGTTTAAAATCAAATAAAAAGATTAAATTTAAATAAATAGTTAAAATTGATAAAATAATTATTTTAATTTTAAAATATTTTTTATGGTGAACGCTCCTGTGACTTTGAGAGTTGGGGGGCATGGGTTGGTTCTGGAATGATTTTCAGATTAGCTTATCCAATTTTTCTATGTAAATATTTTCATTTGCTTCCAAACTCATTTCATAAAATTTATTTTTTATGATAATTACATAAATAATAAATTTTAGGGTTAAATATATTTTTCGTCCCTTAAGTATCACACGATTTTGGTTTTAGTCTCTACTCGAAACTTTGATGGTTTTTAGTCCTCGTAGTTTTGAAACTATTAGTATTAGTCCTTAAAAATGGACGACGTTAAATTTTAGTAGATGTGGCAAATGGCGATGCCAGGTTTGATACCAGCTGCGCTCTGCACTCTCTGCCACATTAGTTTTCTTTTTATTGATGAGATTAAGTGGCACGAATTTTTGATTCAAATCAGATTAAGAATTAGGGTTGTTAATTGGGTTCTTAATTAAGGAAGAAGAGCTTGTTGCCATCGTTGAAGAAGAGGAGGAGCTGAAGACAATGAAGGACCACATTGACCTTGACTCATCACAAGCGAAGCAGCAAAAAACGCGTGACTTCAAGGACCTCGCGGGAAGCTTCTTCGCCGCGGCTTCGGTTTTCAGCAAGAAATTGCAGAAGTGGCGGCAGAAGCAGAAAGCAAAGAAGCGGAGGAACGGTGCTCTTCCGGTGGAGAAGCTGATCGGGCGGCAGTTCCAGGACACGCAGTCGAAGATCGCCGACTACGGCTTCGGGCGGCAATCTTGCGACACCGATCCAAGGTTCTCGCTGGACGCAGGGCGGTTCTCCCTAGACGCGGGGCAGTTCTCACTTGACGTCGGGAGGATGTCGTTCGACGACCCTCGGTATTTGCTCGGACGGAGCAATTTTCCGAGGATGCCGACGATGATGTCGGTGGTGGAAGACGCGCCGGTGCAGCATGTGATGAGGACTGATACGCAGATTCCTGTGGAGGAGGAGCCGGTGAATGACGATGAGGGCGTTCCTGGTGGGAATGCACAGACTAAAGAGTACTACTCTGATTCGAGTTCTAGGAGGAGGAAGAGTCTTGATAGGTCTAATTCGGTTAGGAAAAGTGTTAGTTTGGAGGTGGATGAGTTGACTAACAATGGAAGAGGTGGTGCGAATGGGAATGGGAATTTGAATGGGAATGTGAATGCGAATGCTAAGATGGCTCCTTCTGGAGTGGATTATGTGCATGGTGTGAGAATGGGGTTTAATGAAAGGAAATTCGGGTCGAATTCAATGTGGGAATAAAAAGATTATGTGCTTGGTGGAGAAGTGCTTATTAATCTAATTTCAATCAACAACTCGTGCCACTTAATCTCATCAATAAAAAGAAAACTAACGTGGCAGAGAGTGCAGAGCGCAGCTGGCATCAAACCTGGCCTCGTCGATTGCCACATCTACTAAAACTTAACACCATCCATTTTTAAAGACTAATACTAAGAGTTTCAAAACTACGAAAACTAAAAACCATCAAAATTTTTAGTAGGGACTAAAACCAAAATCGTGTAATACTTAAATGACGAAAACATATTTAACCCTAAATTTTATTAAGATAAATTTTGTATAGTTGTAATATCACATAAAAACTCAAATTTTCAAAATTAATTTATATGTTATTTATATACTGTAAAATTATATACGTAATATTGAGATATACGGTATATGGGTTAATTTATCTATTTTAAGGAGTAAAATATTTTCTTTCTGTTTTCAACACAATCTTGGGTGTCACCTGCATGGCAGTAAGGTTATATGTGCCTTATAAAGCTAACACGAGGATTCTACGGCTTTCTCTCTCTCTTTTTTTTTTCTTTTTTTGTTGTTTTCTTTTCTCACTGATAATTCTTTACCATTTGATTCTGCAGATTGCCCACTCCCTACGTACCCACATTATCTGACTTTAACCCTTTCCCCTAACCCAGCTGGAAAATTGACTCATTAAGCCAGACGTCTTTGTTTGCTTTCAGCGTCCGCTGATTTCCGAGGCGTTTCCTGAGCTGGCCGTTTGAACTCGTTTCTGTAATTTTCACTATTCTATTACTTGCTAAGTTCTCTCATCAGATGGACAGCTCTTACTTCTTGAGTATTTCCAATATACCATCCGTGCAATATATTTGTTTTTTTTTATATAAAAAAACTACCCGGTATTTCGACTGCCTCCTCTGTTTCCATTGCTCAGCCTTGTGTGTATTCCATTTCCATGAATGTATCAAGCCCAGAGATGCGGGTATTCCATTTGCATAAATAAGCTAACCAATGTGAAATTTCCAACTTATATGACCACCCTGTTCACACCTTTTTGCTGCCTTCTGTAATTTCGTGAATACTGTTTTCTCCTTATGGCCTATATTTCATTTTAGTTTTCATTATTAGAACATTTTTATTTGGCACTGGAACAACTGCTGTATTTAAATGTTTAATTTCTTTCACTTCTGTTATAATCTATTTTGATAGAGGCTGAATTGGGGATGTTTCGTAATTTTTGTTTGCAAACGAAATGCAGGTAGGAAGGTTTACTACATAATAAATTGATATTCAACGTCAATGGTTGGATTCCAGAGTGACCATAAGCCCGGGAACAAGTACAATGGTAATTCTAATATTATTCCGGATCGTGTTGAACGTCTTATGAGACGAAGAGAGCTTTTTAAAAGCAGCAAGGCATCTCTTTTGAATGAGGCTCCTGATAGTAATAATAATAATAATAATGTGATTACTGAATATTTTGAGCATGACCCGCGCTTAAGGGAAGATAATAACTCTGCTGCTTCCTATGAACGATTACTGGAAGGAGTGGCAGCGGCAGTGCGGGGCGAGAGGGAGGATGGGAAACCTTTCAAACAAAGGCTTTTGGTAGTGGCCAATAGGCTGCCAGTCTCGGCAATTAGGAAAGGCGAGGATTCGTGGTCCTTGGAGATAAGTGCTGGTGGCCTGGTGAGCGCTCTGTTAGGTATGTGGAGTGGTTGTTCCTTTTCTTTACCCTTTTAGTTTATCATATTTCAAGGTCTACTGTGTCTGTTCTGAAAATTTTCATATGATTTAAACTGTAGTTGGATTTAGAAAGTGGGTTACAAAGTATGCAATTCTTATATTTTGGCGATGAACTTGGTCCACTAATTTACAAGGAATAGTCTAACACCACAAGTTCTTTACAAAGGTGTGAAGGCTTTGGAGGCAAGGTGGATAGGTTGGGCTGGAGTCAATGTGCCAGATGAGATTGGACAAAAGGCACTTACTAAAGCTTTGGCTGAAAAGGTACAATAGTTTCTCCATTACGCTGTTTGGAACCATTTTGGCATTTACATTTGTGCTTTTCATCAATAAATTCTAATATTTTAAATTTAATCTTTCTCTTGTTACCTGTGGTGCAGAGGTGTATCCCAGTATTTCTTGATGAAGAGATTGTACATCAATATTATAATGGCTATTGTAACAATATTCTCTGGCCCCTTTTTCATTACCTTGGACTTCCACAAGAAGACCGCCTTGCTACCACACGTAGTTTCCAATCTCAATTTGAAGCATACCAGAAGGCAAATCAAATGTTTGCCGATGTTGTAAACAAGCACTATGAAGAGGGTGATGTTGTTTGGTGCCATGATTACCATCTTATGTTTCTTCCACAATGCTTAAAGAATTATAACCCCAAAATGAAAGTTGGCTGGTTTCTTCATACCCCATTTCCATCTTCTGAGATTCACAGGACATTGCCTTCTCGTTCAGAGCTTCTGCATGCTGTTCTTGCAGCTGATTTGGTTGGGTAAATTGCAATTTACTCTTCATAATAGTTAAGAATGTATTTGTCAATAAGTATGAAATGTTTACCTGTACTGAATTCACGGTTAGGACAAGATAAATTACTCGTTATGCATATGGGCTAGCTGTCAACCATCCGACTTGAGAATTTATTTTGGGGACCAACTTCAATTGATAGAAAATCAAGTTTCTTTGAACATGCTTAGGTTAGGACCATGTTACATTTTGGGAACATGAAAAAAATTCAAACCCGTAATTATGCTTCATAAAATTATTACGAATAATTTATAAAATACTTACAGTAAAACAGAATTTCATTTAAGCTAACATTTTAAAACAGTTTATGCTTATTCAATCATTACAATCCTTCTAAGATCTGACCTTGTCTCCAGTCAGTTTCTATAAAATTGAAACAGGAGCTTCCAATAGCCATGGTGATACATTCAGCATTGTTTCATTATTAGTTTCCTTTGAGTAATCAACCGGACTAAATAATAATTGCAGTCAAAATAATAATAATGTGTGTGTGTGTGTTTAGTTTGACAGGTTCTAATATTTCCACTTTAGTTTGACATTCTTTCTTCATGCATTAAACTTTGTGGTTCTTTTTAAGTTTATTCATTTTCATTTTATTATGTTGCAACTTCTTTTGACTTGGATAAGTTTAATTTTTATTGACTAGTTTTCACACCTACGACTATGCACGACATTTTGTCAGTGCATGTACCCGCATACTTGGACTTGAGGGAACGCCTGAAGGGGTTGAGAATCAAGGGAAGCTGACTCGAGTAGCAGCAGTATGTTTTCACAGAATTCTTCCTTAATGCCTATGCTTCATATGTACATTTAAAATTGTGTAATAAAATTTACACTACAAACTTTCATAAAACATTTTGATTGAAACTATTCTTCATTAGCTTTAACCAATTGCATACTAAACTTGAAAATTTGATCTATTTTTTTTCTTTTGCCCTGTTTGTCAGTTTCCAATAGGTATAGACTCAGAACGATTCAAACGTGCACTTGACCTTCCTCAAGTGAAGGGTCACATAAAAGAATTACAAGAGAGATTTAAAGGGAGAAAGGTGCATCTCTCACTTTTTAGTAACTGCCTTTCTTAGTGATATTGTATTATACATGTTGATCCTATTAATTGACGATGACTCTGATTTGTAATTTCTTTTTCTATTATAAATTACAGATTATATAGAGTAATCAAAGTTTAGGACTAAATACTATGAAATTATAGATATGGAGTTCCGTGATGCTTTGCACAGTAGTAAATTTTTTTCCTTCGAAATAAATTAGATAAAAAAAAAACAGAAAAATACACCTAGGGGGTTATATATTAGTGCCAAGTGCTACTTTAACTTGGTTCCTTATCATTTGACTACTACTAAACCATTTCATGGCTTGACAGGTAATGTTAGGTGTTGATCGTCTTGATATGATCAAAGGAATCCCTCAAAAAATTCTGGCATTTGAAAAATTTTTGGAAGAGAGTCCTGATTGGCGTGATAAAGTTGTTCTGCTTCAAATTGCCGTGCCAACAAGGACAGATGTTCCTGAGTGTATGACACTTAAATTATTTCATTTATATATATATATATATATATATATATATATATATATATATATATATGTTTGAAGAATTGGATGATCAAAAGGACAATCTAGTGTTTGTTGTTCCTTCGTAGTTTATATTATGATCTGATATTTATTGGAGGAAACAATTTCTTCTACACAAATGGAAAAAAGAAAAAGAAACTAAAAAGAAACAAATCGTTTGAATTTTCTTGTATTGTACAATAGTATATATGCTTCGTGACTTACATATTGTATTTTCACATTCATTTTTAAATATTTTTATCAATGAGAAATTGTTGAAATGAAAATTGGACACACATAATATTTATGTGCTGACAACAATAATTATGCCATTTCATTTACTCTACATTCTATATATTTTGTGATTTTTAGTTGTGTGATTGCCCAAGTTCTGTTAGGCTGTAATGTTGGTGTTAATTGTTTATTAGGTAGGTATACTTTAAGATGGGATAGTTTTATGAGGTGTGCAAACCTGCAGGAAGTTAAAGAATCACTTTGTTGCTTCAAGAGTTTTGAAGGAGAAAAGTTATTGTTACGGGGACACCTGTGGGGTTGAATTATTGTTCTTTCAACATCGTCTATAAACTGATGATTCTAGTAAAAAATACAACAATTTGTGTTATCAATTCCCATCCAACATTTGGGGTGTTTAGTTGTACAGTTTTCTACCCTTGTTTTGATAGCATGTGTTCAACACTTGCTCTCTTAAAGTCTTAAGCTATGTTTGGTGGTGGAAAGGATCAAACTCTTGACCACTTGGTCATAAAGGTCATTTACCATGCTAAAGATTAAGGCGCCTAAAAGCTTAAGCTATTAGGTAGAGCTTTAAACTGGTTTTGTATTCCATATAGTTTGGGATAGTTTTGCTCTAGGAATATGCTTAGCTGGTGAATGCAACTTTACAAAAATATTAAGCAGTTTAGGTGGAAGACTGAGAAAGTTTTATATCTTCAACAACCATCATTTGACCATAATGTTTTTTATATTCTTGCATATGTACAGATCAAAAGCTTACTAGCCAGGTTCATGAAATTGTTGGTCGCATCAATGGCAGATTTGGAACACTTGCTACCGTTCCCATACATCACCTGGTGCGTTTTTAATACAACGTTCATATGATGATTCGTTAAAAATATGCTGATACAATGACCAACACAATGAAAGATTCATTTCTTCTGTGAATATATCTTGTTAGATTTTCTATTTGAACATATAAACTGTGACAAACAAACCTTTATTGAATTCACATAAATAGGAAAACTGAAAATGAGTAAAAATGAATTTCATGTTGGTCTGAAGATCTTAGGTATATGTCAAATCCTCTGTTGATTAGTGCAACTGTATTAATTCAACTGAGTGAAAAGTGCAAATGTCAAAATTCTACTTTGGGAACTTTTATCCAACAACAGCCAAAAACATAATTCAATTTATCAATTTTACCTTTATTCTATCTGTCTTGTACGTGTATCTGTAGTTTTGTACTAGACACGTTGCATAGGTGCTCCTTTTAATATTATTTTGAACAATCACGGTAACGGGGGCAAACATGTTTTAGTTAAAGTATTTAACTTTCCTTCATTTGTTCTTATTATAATGAAAACATATTAATGTATTTTTACACTAGTTTTTGTGTATGTAAATATACTTTGATCCTAAATTAGTCACAAATAGGAATTATGTATCATTGTATTATCTTGGTTACTACGCTTGCCACCATTTCTTTGCACACAAGAAGAATGGTATCTTTTCAGATTTGGATATGGTATATATGTACTGAAAACAAATGTGGTGCTTAATTTTCAAGGGTATAACATGGGAAATTAGTCCAAGTGGGTTGATAATCAGCTATAGACAACAGGACTGATTGCAAAGTTGTCCTTTTCTCTCTATTGAATAAAAATTTGACTTCAATTAAATTAAAAATTTTGTTGGACTTTACACAGTTGATGTGTGAACCTAACAAGGACCAAGGATAGAGGTTTAGTTCACAGTAAAGGTTGTAAACTTGCTCAAGCTTGTTCTTGTATTTAAAAGATCCAAATTTTAAGCTTAGGCATGACTTGTTCGAGTATGAAGTTTGAGTTTCACTTCGTTTGGTTTGTTTTTGCTTTTTGATTATTTTTTAAGTTTATTAGTTATATATTTAGCAGACAATTTTATGCCAGTCTATAAGATAAGAGAGCAAAAGACTCAGTGAATATTTAGATTTAGAAAAGTAGTAGATATTAATAAATAAGATTATAATTCACTAAATAGAAATATAATTTACCAAGTACACAATATATAACTTATCTAAAATTACAGTTTTTGAAGTTTAATATGTAGACAGGGAGAAAACTTTTAATGGTAAGCTTGAATTTACATTTTACTTTGTTAAACAAACAAGTTTGATTTATCATTTAACAAGTCAAACTCATAAGTCCTGGAAAGTCAATTAATTTACACCCACATTCACAGCTATGTACCTTTATTGTTAGATAAGTCATGACATAAGATGTAAATAAAATTTGACCTTTTTTACTCTTATTCTGATGATCAATACATCTCATATTAATTATTTTCACATTAAAATGCTACAGCTTAATGAATTTGCTATGCTTGCAGGATTGCTCTCTTGATTTTCATAAACTATGTGCTTTGTACGCTGTTACGGGTACACTTTATCTGCTTTAAGATTTATTTTCGTATTTGCCAAATTCCATGGATTAGCTTCTGATCTCAAGCCTTTAATCAATTGTCAGCATGTGTTACTACGATAGCTTTTCATACTTTTGTAATTTCATACTAGTTTATCTGAAATAGAAAGTGATAGTTTCAGTTTGGACATGATAATTATTGTCATGTATTGGATATCACCTTTCTTCTAAAGCTCTTCATTGCAAATGTTATTTAAATGTATAAAGCGTTAGAAACTGCTTAAGAATGTGTTAGGATATAAGGAATAGGAGAAATTTATCATGATTTTTAGAAAATTAATGCGTTATTTAGTTGGTTATATATAAATAGGGGTAGAAAGATAGGAGAGCTGTAGACTTCTTGTTATTGTAAAGGTTTTCCCCTTTTGAACATCTGACTTCCCAATAGCGTGAAATGAAGTTTGGCTTAAAATATTTGATAGATTTCTTGGAACAAGAAATCTAGGACTCACACCAGAAAACACCAAACACACACAGAGAACACTGAAACAGTCTTGTGATATTATTCTTGAAGACAAAGGAATACAAACACAAACACTTCCAAGGGAGCCCTCTCCCTTCACTCAGGAATACAATGGTCCTATCACTAAGCTACAACAAAAACATGTCTGCCCCCAGACATCCCCTTCCCCTTTTAAAGCTAACCCCTACCGAAATAGACACCCAACCTGCCTTCTAACGGCTCCTAACAAACCCCCCAACGATTATGTCTTATTTTTAACTCCTTTCCTCCTTTCATAAACCTTCCAAGTCCTATCAATATTACATTTTGGGACTACATATATTGGGAAAAGATGAAAGTACGCCACCAAATATGTCTAGAGCACTGGCCTACTTATTATATATTTACCTAAATTCTTAGTTGTCATTGAAGGACCAAGGGTTATTTGCTGATGATATTCACTTTTTTTATTTAAATTTTCTGCTAATATTGTGTTTATACTGCCTGTCTCTTACCCAGATGTAGCACTTGTCACCTCTTTAAGGGATGGAATGAATCTTGTAAGTTACGAATTTGTGGCTTGCCAAGATAAAAAGAAAGGGGTTCTCATTCTCAGCGAAGTAACTACTAGAACTTTATCGTGTATTTGTCATTTCTTTAAATTTATCAATGCGTACTCTATGTTAATGTTGAATAATTAATAAAGAATTGATTAAAAAATTAGTAGTTGGAACTTTCTCGTACAGTCTACGTCTTTAGGTAATTGTACCTGTTAGAAAATGAGTCGAAGTAAGTTAAATCCATAGCAATTGAACAAATCCCCTCCCTTATAAACCTATTAGTATTTTAAAAATCTGGTCTTAAATTCGTACTAGTGCTCTCTGCTCTTAAACTTTTACAATTTATAGTTTGGACAAATTAGATACAAAGTTTCATCTCTTATTCCTGTAAAGATTATAGGTCTCTATTTATAGAGGGCTCTCAATGCCTCTCATTTATTGTTTTTAAACGTAGCTTTTGCGTATATTTGTTTCTTTTAACTTGATATCTATGTTAAGCTGGATGTTAAAGTATTCTCTTGATCTAACATTTGGTATTCTCTGTGTAGTTTGCTGGTGCTGCACAGTCACTTGGCGCTGGGGCAATTCTGGTCAACCCTTGGAACATCACGGAAGTTGCTGCTGCAATTGCCAAGGCTCTGAATATGAAATCAGAAGAACGAGAGAAGAGACATAAGCATAACTTTAAACATGTAACAACCCACACTGCTCAGGAATGGGCAGAAACTTTTGTGAGGTATAAATGTAGATAGAGTATTCACGATATCTGGTCTTATAAATCAGAACTTTGTGATTTCCAATGAGGGTGGTAGAGAGCACAATCAACCAAAATAAAGAAAGATTGTCAATTAGTATAATCATACAAAGGATAAGGAACGCTGTACAAACAAATGGATTTAATAATCTTCCTTTATTTTGGTTGATTGTGCTCTGCCGCTTTTTCTTTAGTCTGCTCTTCTATCTTCTAAACATCCTGTACTGCTTTTCTTAAAGAAATAAATAAAACATTGATTTTATTTTCTTGATTTTCCTAATTAATTATACTTCTAGGTTATTTACTATTGATGCTGTAATTTTAGGAGTAGGAGAAAGATGTAAAGATACCTAATTGTTTAGAACTAGATTCCCAATACCGCAGTAATCCTGACATTTTGAATTTTGCAGTGAACTAAATGATACTATTGATGAGGCACAATTAAGGACCAAACAAGTTCCACCAAGGCTCCCAACGGAGACTGCAGTTGAGCGTTATTTGCAGTCAAATAATCGGTTGATTATTTTGGTACGCTGTCTTATCATGAATCTTATGACTTCTTTGAATACTGATCTTTATGGTCCCTTACAAACCTTTATGTTATGTCCAAATATTATAATGTTCCGTTTTAGCTACTTTGGAAAAACAAAACACTTGGTAGTTTTTTAGATGATGGTTCAGATTTGGTGAAAATGAAACAGACTTAGTTCATAGAGGAAAACAAGGAAGACTGTAATGGACGCCAGATCTAAAGTGTTTACTGGAATGAGTCATCTGTTGGAATGGGGAAAAATTACAAGTAATTACTATTTTTCTCACGACATTAACAAACTGTATGTTCTTTTTCAGTCTTTTGAACCAAAGCAAACTCAATCTGGGATAAGATGAGCAAATATTAAAAATAACTCCATTGTAAAATGTGGACGTATTTAGCTTGAAGATAACAAAATTTATTAGACATCCAACAGTTTTATCACTTTTGGAAAGTCTAACGGGGAAATTTTCTAGAACCTGGCAGAATTTATGGCACGTTGCTATTATCTGAAAGATCATAATAGACTTGGCACGATGTGGTTGTTTGTGAAAAGATGAACAAAATTCCTAAACCTTAATTAGGGAAGATAGTCGTTGTAGTATTTCAATTAAATAATTTGTGAACAAATACATCATTATTGGCTGTAAAGTAGTCAAGGAATCAATCAAGAGAAGTCAAGCGCTGATGTCGTTTTAACTGTATTTACGAAGGCCTGGTTAACCCAGGGAACTATGTGTGTGTTTATGTAGATACTTTCGGTAATGAATCTAATTCCAAAGTTGTGTTTCCTTTATTGTGTGAAACCCCTGAATAAAACTTATCCATTCAAATAATCCCATATCTTTTTGTGCTTCACTAATATTAAACCATGAATACTTTGTCATAATTTTTAACACTTTCCCTTCGTTTTGGTAATACGAACTGTAGGGTTTCAATGGAACTCTAACTGTACCAGTTGAGAGAAAAGGTGATCAGTATCAAGAAACGGAACTTACAGTGCATCCAGAACTGAAACAACCCTTGGCAGAACTTTGCAGTGACCCAAAGACCACAGTTGTTGTGCTTAGTGGAAGTGGTAGACCAGTTCTAGATCAAGTAATTCTTGGTACATTACTTTCTTCTTTATGAAATACTTGATCCAATTTTAACTTATCGATAATACAGAACTTCAAAGAGTATGACATCTGGCTAGCAGCAGAGAATGGAATGTTTTTAAACCCTTCTAAGGGAGAATGGATGACAACAATGCCAGAGCAACTAAATATGGAATGGGTTGACAGTGTGAAGGTGCTTATTTGAAGTTTCAATCATTTTGATTGTCTTTCTTCTTCACAATATTGACTTACATTGATGGTCCTTTGCTTGCAGCATGTTTTTGACTACTTCACAGATAGAACACCTCGATCACATATTGAAGAAAGGGATGCTTCACTTGTATGGAGTTACAGACATTCAGGTGGTTGAATTCTGTTTTGGTAAACCTATTTTGTATTTTTCCCGCTATATTTCAAATTACTGATCCCATCACTGTGATATAGATGTTGAGTTTGGAAGACTGCAAGCAAGGGACATGCTGCAGCATCTCTGGACAGGGCCAATTTCTAATGCTTCAGTTGAAGTTGTTCAAGGGAGCCGGTCTGTTGAGGTGCGAGCTGCTAATGTTACTAAGGTAATGTCTTAATAATTTATGTTTCTCAATTCTTTTTCATCAGAAAATGTTTAGAATTAATATGTATGCACTTATTTTTCATTTAATCAGGGAGCAGCCATTGACCGTATTCTAGGGGAGATAGTCCACAGTAAATCCATGACAACACCAATTGATTATGTTTTGTGTATAGGACATTTTCTAACAAAGGTGAGTTAAATTTTAATTTGATCTCTGATATGTTGTGAATTACTTTTATTATGTTTGTTTATCTGCGTAGGGAGAAATTGTGTTTGTTTTAATGTCCTGTTGAGCGCTTTCATATGTGCTTTCATACGTGACAATTTTTAGTTGTTTGTTTCCATACCGTGTAAGTCTGGCCATCATATGAGAAAAAATGAGTAAATAAAAATGAGAAAAAAATACCACTATACCAAACAATGAAAGTTTACTAATAAAACAAATTACATATCTTTCTCTCTCACCCAAAGAAAAAAACCAAATGCCAAGAAAACCTTTAAACAAAACTAATATTCTCTCTTGGATTTTTCTCTCAAATAATAACACTAGATAAAAAAGAGAATTTTGGGATGCCCAAAGAAGGAGCTTTAGCCCCCCTTTTTTAACAGGAGAAGGTCCCTTCATTGTTTTGCTAGACGTGGGATTTCTCCTTCACAGGAAGATACTCCTTCTAATGCTCCTTTTCATGGCATCACCATGAACTTTATGTAAATTATATTGACAACTCCATTGAGGAGTTTTGAACTCCATTATCAATTGTTTTCTGAGCTGCCTACGTTAAACCACTGTAAAATTCTTGTTGGTTGGGCTTTATTAACATGTAAAGCAGAGTGGTAAAGTCAAAATTATATATTTTTTTTCTATTAGAGATTGCAAGTGCACGTGTTTGGTATCGTCCCCTCTTAGCTTATTCTTCCAGATGGAATTCCTGTTAAATCTATTAAAATGTACTGATGGTTTACCCGGAGTATTCTCGATCTAAAATGTTTTTTTAATCTCTGTTGCTCCAATTTGTTTGGTTGATAGCATTGAGGCTACTGAATCTAACATTATCGGATGCAGCAGGATGAAGATATATATGCGTTTTTTGAGCCAGAGTTACCTTCTATTGGTGTGGGTCTTCCACGAAGTAAGGTAACAGAAGGAGTTAAGTTTCCTGCGGAGAGGATATCGTCGTTGAAGATTCCAGCAAGTAAAAGTGGAGCAGCAAAATCATCCCAAAATAAGGGACAACGTGTTGTGCCAAATTCTGAGAAGAAAACAAATAATCATGTGTGCCGTGCGCCACGTCGTCCAGCTCCTGAAAAGATCTCTTGGAATGTCCTTGACCTGAAGAAAGAGAATTACTTTTCTTGTGCTGTTGGAAGAACACAAACGAATGCTCGGTATACGCTTGGATCACCGGATGAAGTTGTTGCATTTCTGAAGGAACTAGTCAACTCATCTCCATACTCTTATGTCTGAGAGTTAAGAATTACATGCTTTTGCTCCCTAGGATTCTTCCCATACCAATCCTACTTCCTTCAATTGCTAATATTTCAAGTTAGAGAAAGTTGGCCATTTAGTCTCAATATTTCTTGTTCATCATTGATCGGGCTTCATTTAGTCGAATTTCCTTTTCATTTTCACCCCTCCTAATAATATGCTAACTTTGCCTCCCAATCTTTTTACACTATACACTTCCCCTCATAATTTGTTAAATTTACACTCCAAATTTTCTAGATTTTCTAGAAAAGAAGTACCCAGAAATATATTTCCGCGGCGTTAAAAGTTGTGGATTCACATTCAAACAGAAAGTTAAGTAAACATTTAAAACAATCTAAATATGCTTTTTATTTATATAAAAAATACTTTAAAAAATTACCTTTGAATGGTAATTAAATTAATTATGATTTTGATAGAGTGAGACAAATTCAGTTGAACTTTCAGTAAAGTATAAAGTATAAATCATGAAATTGAGGTGTAAAAGACACTAGGCATCTCAAGAAAATAGTAAAATTGGGACATATGAATCGAGGATAACTACCTCAAAATGTATATTCGAAAATATCCTACTACTGGAGGAAAATTAATTTTAGACGAATTTAAGCTTACTTCAAAGTATACTCAAAGAATATCTAATTTTCTTGAGTAAAATCATTTTGATGAATTAAATGTAAATATTGAGGAAGCAGTCACTGAGAGGATGTAATTCAAAAGATAACGTTTCTCAGGGATTTATGATAATAAACATTCATGAATTCTAAATTTTTAGGCATGAAATGTTAACTTTCATCTTTTACATCGTAAACAGCATGTGTAAGCAACATTTTGGAAACCTGGAATATATTTGTAAAACATTCTTTTCTAAAAAAAGTTTCCAACAAAATGATATCTATAGAATTATTTGTCTTGTAATGTATCTAGTCAACTTTCTATCCCTTCCCTTTTATTTGAGTATTTTTCATTTCTCTTTTTAAAGGGTTTAAACATTTATACCAAGTCACAATCAAATTGTAGTCTTTAAGTTGTTTCATTCTTAACTAGAAAGAGTTGTGCCTTAATTATAATTCATAGCTTTTGATCCAACTGTAAACATTCAATACAACAATTGATATTAGTGTCAAGGTCACTAGTTTGATTTTCAATTCAACAATTGTTGAGTGGGACTTGAGGCTATCTTTTTAAACTCTTTGTCCGAACCTAATTCTAGAACATATTCATGACCATTGACATCAAAGCTCATTAGAAATAATGAGTCTCAATGTAAATAGTAGTGAAAGATTTGGATGGAGTATAGGAAGAAGCCATAGATGAATTTGAATAGTAAGTAAAGGATTTTTCAGAGTAAAAACACAAAGCTAACTAAAGCACATAAAGGTTGAGTGAATGTAAAGGTATTTTTACACTATGGTGTCTCTTATAAAACTTTAAAGTAAACGTTTTAAGAAATAGCTTTTGGTACAATTAATCTCAAACGATTTGATGATTTTGGTGTTACGTAAAACAATTTTATAAGCATCAGATATCAACAAATGTAAGTGATTCATCTAACCAAATAAACACACACCTTTTTTACTTATATACTTTCATGTGATAAGCTTTTTCTTGGACAAACGATAAGTACACAAAATCTAAAGCATGATATACATTTAATACTTATAAATGTTTATCCTATGTTTTGCAAGAATGTTGGCAACTTTGTTTCTTACAAGTGGTTCTCTAATTGAAGTTTCAACATCAAATATCTCTTAAAAAGTCTCCATGCAAACTACTTTTTTTAAGAAGCAGAATCACAGTCCTACAAAAGAGTGAACCTTGTTAAGTCCTATACTTTACTACAATTTAGAAAAAGGTTATCTTATCTCAACCGAATAAGTCATCACTAGTAGAAAAAAATGATTTTTATAATGACTTATTATGAGAGGTGAAATTCACCTGTCATAATAGGTTGAACAGTGATATTTTTGTAATAACTAGATACTATTCCAAAATTAAAATTATGTTTAAAACCTATTATGACAAGTATAGAAAGACTTATGATAGTAGTTCTTTACTATGATTGTTAATAAATCACCTATCATAATATGATGGATGTTATGACAAAATTGGAATTATATTGAAAACTTATTATGAGAATTCTAGGAAGACCTAGTAGGTCTCAGTCCCTAATTTTTTCACTTCATTTGAAGTACTTGAAATACACTAGAAGGGGGGGTTGAATAGTGTTAATGAAAAAAATTTATTTTCGTAACCCTTTTGATATAGCATGTTGTCGAGTTTTAATTTTTTCTTATAAATGCTAAGATGTTCGACCTAATGAATGAGTATAATATATAATTATGTTTGACATGTTATTCAGAATGTACACTACAGAGTTTGTAAAAATTCTTATGTTAAAGAATAATCGTTTAGCTTGGAACGTTCTTGTATTTAGAAATAAAACATAACTGCAGGTTTTATAAAAGAAACGTTTAGACAAGAGAAGAGATAATTGCACATATATTTTTATATTAGTTCACTCTAACTAAGCTACGTTCAGTCTCATCCGCAAAGGGTTCCACTATAATCTTCACCAAGATTACAACTGAGTATTCGCATCACTCTTTGTCTTCTCAGTTAGCGAATAACCTCCTATTATCCTAGACTGGATGACTATTCTCATCACTCTTGGTCTCCTCAGTCAACGAATAACCTCTTGTTACCCTAGACTTGATGAGTATTCGCACCACTTCTGGTACTAAGCAATCATGCCTAGATTTTCTTAACTCAACTGATTTCAACAAGTGTTTTAATTCTCTTCAAAATTGCCATCAAAGATTGCTTACAAGTCGTTTAGACAATTACTCTCACAGAGCGGATGTGATTACAATACAATACAGTCTAAACACTTGCAAATGTTTCTCTCTTTTCGTTTTCTCTCTTTCTTACAATCAATAAACAATATTACAATGAAGCTCGAGAGTATTTCCTTTCTTCTTTTCTCTTCTTCTCTTTTTCTGCTCAGATATTTTCTTTTTCATGAGCTCTTTATGTGTTTTTCTTTTGAATGCTTCTCAAAGAATGAATGTTTCGTTGTATGTTATCCTTTTCTTTTTCTTTTTTTACATAGAAAGATCTTCTATTTAAAGGCTTTTTGGATAAGTTTCCGTTAGACTGAGCTCTTGGTCTTGATTCTAGTGTCCACTCTTTCTTTATGTAAAGTAGCCATTAGTTAAAGTCAACTTGTCACAGAAGCCATGATTTTTCAGTACTTTGCTTGAAGTAGGTTGTACTTTCTTTTAGACACTGTTTCAAGTGAAGAACATTTTGTGCATATCAGTTTTGTCTCTAACGTCCAATTCTGATATTTTATTTTGAAGCTTGTGGATGCGTGTAGAGTAGCTCATCTACAAACAATAGAGTAGATTATGCATGCGACAAATATGTCGTTTCTCTTAACACTTTTGTTGTTTTTCAACGTTGAGCATTTAATGTCATTTAATGTTTGCTTAGAACAACAAAGTGCTTTCTGATTTCCTACCATTGAGGTAGTGTTTAATAATTAAGCTTTTCTTCTAAAGATACCAAGCGTTGAGTAAATTCTTCATCGTTTGAATGAAGTAATAGTTTAGCTCATGGTATCATTTAGACTGATATAAAAGCTTTTTGTTATTTTGTCTTTTTATAGCAATAGCTTTTAACATGTTATGATTTTCTTTGTGTTTTAATTTTTAGTCTTTTAGAATGTTTTTATCAACAACGTTGTCTTGACATTGTTTCATTTTTCCAAGAGTTAAACTGAATACCCTTTGGGTGTGATAGGCTTTACACGTTTAGCTTCAACTCTCTTACACGCTTTTGACTTAATAGTCGTTTAGCATTGCGTCTGTGTGTTTTGACTTAGTTGTTTTTCATTTTCCTAAAAGCCTAAGTGTTTTCCTAAGGTTTTTTGTGTTAGGGATTTTGGTCCCAGGTCATATGTTTTCTTCCTATGTTATTTTCATATTATTATTTCGTTTAATGTTATTTGGTTAAACTTCAAAACATGAGAGCGTTTAAGCACATAGACAATTTTTTCTTAACAATCTCCTCCTTTTTTATGTTTCACAAATAGACATCTAAATGATATATAATCTTTCCTAGTTCTATGCAGAGACTTGTGTTTTATGTGTTTTGATTCGTTGTGTTTTACTTCTTTTATTGTTTTTATCTTTTGCATGCGGGTAAGTGGACACAATCGAGATGTATAAGACAATATTTAATATAACGAGTGACAAAAAGTATAGACTAAGACATGAATTAAACAATAGAGCAAATACAATAAACAAAAAGCAACAACTTTCACATTTAAACATAAAAACATATTACATGAATGTAAATATAGACTTCTAAGAATCTGGAGACTTCCCTCGTTTTGTGTTATCCAAACTTCTAGTGTACTCTCCATGAGTACATACTCCTAGATGTTGACGCGTCTATTTTCTTTCTCTATTCTCCCCTTTATTTGATAAACATCAAAAGGGAATGAGAGAAAGGACATCATAGACCGATGATGGTGGAAGTGAAGGGAGATGAAGAGGGTCATGAAGGGATAGGACGACATGGGGATGGAAGGAAAGGCATGAATAAGGTGAAGCAGAAGGCTCAAAAGGGAGTACTCCATCACACATAAGGGAAAGGAGATGGATAGAGCGGTTGAAAAAAGAAGAGGAAAATTCAAATGGAGCCAAAGAAGGAAGGATGAAAGAGAGGTAGTGGTGTTGAGGTAAGGAAGGGTTCAACTGTGAAGGATATAGGTTAGGTGGAAGAACCTTGTGCGTAAGGCAGGTAAGTTCTGATTACATAAGTAAGAAGGTATGTTGGATTATCATATTCATCTTGTTCCGGTGATCGGACGAGATGACGATGATGGTCAGGAGATTTGGAAGAAGGCTTCATCGGTTTGGAATGTTGAGAGGTTGGTGTTAGGACAAGACAAGCTCGTCTAGTGGAAATCAGGAGTGGGTGACACTCAACTAGTCTAGAGTAACAGGAGTTATTTGCTAACTAGGGATACCATGAGTGATGAAGAATACTGTACAATCTGGAGTGAGTGAAACTCAATTAAGCAACGTATCAGGGGATACCATAAGTTCTGAAAATACTCAATTGTAATCTTGTTGAAGATTGTAGTGAAACCCTTTAAGGTTAAAGGAGACTGGACGTAGTTCAGTTAGAGTGAATCAATATAAAAATATTTGTACATTACTGTTTTATTCTCTCTTGACGTTTCTCTTATAAAAACCTGTAGTTGCTTTTTTGTTTTAAATATAAGAGCTTCCTATACTAAACGACTGTTCTTTAGAGAGGAAATTTCATCAAATACTGTAGTGAATATTCTAATCTTTGGGCTTAGTGTCTTACACTCTTGACTGATACACAATCGACTGGTCTGTTTGGGGATCAGTCGGTCTAAATTAGTTCATGACTAATCGGTCTGTATGATGACTGTCTAGACTCATTGTAACATCCCAAAAATACAGTGTAGAACCATATACGAGAATAATCACATGTTAACAATACTACAGATCAGTTCAACACTTAGCTAGATACGATTACGGTCGAACGACCTTACATAACAGTAGCGAATTTAAAACCGTAAGCTAGCTACCACTAGACCGAGCGGTGTACAAAATAACTTATACCGAACGGTCTTACAAAAGATAAAGCTAACAACAGACCGAACGTCCCTAAGGTTCGGCCTTCACTTCCGCTGCGTCTTCCAATACTTCTTCCAGCAGCTCTTCTCCTTCTGCTCACATCCACACAGATGATCATTGCAACAGGACAACAACAGGACGCACAACACAAACAAAAATGATAAACAGGGTAAGCTTACGTAATTTAATTAATGCAATAACAATATACAACGTTCATGATTCAATCAACAATAATCACATCCTAATTCATACACCATGGCATGCAAAGAACGACCACTTGACTCTGACTGTCCGGACTGTATGAATCCTGTGTAGCTACGACGTTCGTGCACCCAGGTGATGTAGTAACTAGGATACCCTCAACAGCTGTCACCCGAGGTTGATCCGTTCCGTCCAAGTTAACCTTATGGACTAGGACCTCCTTTCATTCCCACACATGACTTACTCCTCTCTACGTGAGAATGAGTAATCATGGAATATCAGGATAAACGCCCACTAAGCTTTGTCCACATTCATACTTTACAAATCAATAACCACTTTCTGAAATATTCCTACCTGGAATACTCGTTCATAATCAAACTATTTCATTCACATCACATTTCAAATTCTCTTATACTTCATCATTAATACATTCAACTGAAATAAGATCACACTTTCTCATCATAGCATAAGTCAGACTGGAAATAACACTTCTTAAAAATTAACATGACTGAGCATTCCCTATCCACTTCCATCAATAGACCCCTAAGAGTTCAAACTGGACGCCACGAAGCCTAGGCCTAGTATTAAGACTCTAGGCCGAACACCTTTTAAAGACCAACATTGTTTGACACCCAATATTAATACTGATAAGAAATTTTGAAATAATGAACACTATCGATTTTGGCTGAAAACTCTTATTCTAAAATGGTAATAATAGATTACTAGAAACGAGACCCAACATTTGGTTTAAGACCGAGCCCTGTAGAAACCGAACGCTATTGGACGAGCGTTGGTCCCAGACCAAGTACTTATCAGGAACGAGCGCTACTGAGATCGAACGCTTGGTCCAAGACCGAGCACTAACAAACTTACGTAAAACGAATGAATATATATATATATATATATATATATATATATATATATATATATATATATATATATATATATATATATATATATATATATATATATAAATTGCGCCACACCTATTTTTAATGAAAAATAACGATAACGTCTACGACTTTAAGTAGTATAAAATATGTTAACTCAACTGTTTAGGAAACCTAAAGAAGGACTACACTTATGTCGAACACTCATTTACATATAGCTAATATTATAAAACGATCTTCATTTAACGAATTCCTTTCTAGAAGCAGAACTTAATATAGACGGACGCTCAAAGGAAAACTGAACGGTTAATACGAACTCTCGGTCACAGTTTACCTAATCCTATATATTATTACAGAAAGACTCTTAGACATCATCCCTAGAGCATGAGAAATCAGTTAAGACCAAGCACTACCAAGAAGAACCGAACGCTCACTAATGACGCTCGACCATACTATCACCTTTACTCAGAGTACTACAGTTTGAATATCAAGCCCTATCTCAACTCAGTTCACAACGTATATCAGTCATCCATCCACACATCCAAACAAGCAGTACACGCATATTTCATACTCATCAAATAATCAAACAACGTATCATGCAAACATACCAACGTTCAAAACAAGAATTTAATCAAATTATATAAGCTTTCCTTACCTCTATACGTAACCGAACGCTCAACGATGCAGAATAGAGCTCCCCACTACCAAAGACTTAACGTTCGACAGTTACGTTTTTAGGAATACTGAACCAAACAGAAACCAGAAACACTCAGAATTATACGATTCACTCAGGCGACCAGAAATAGAAGTTTGCACGCGAGAATAAACGAACGTGCTAAAGAGAAGGGAACTTATCGGCTTAGAACCACAAACCGAACGGTTTAAACAAAAGCTCTTGACGACGGGAGTGTTCAAACAATGCCTGAGAAGTGACCGGAAGAAGAAAAAGTGAGATTTTCTTAGAGAGAAGGTGGAGATTTTAGAGAGAAGGAGGAGAAAATGGTTTCAGCAGTTTGGAGAAGAAGGAAGGCATGCAGAGAAGTGACACGACACTTGAAATTTGGCATTAAATACTGCCGTCACCCAAAACCGAACGACCACTCTCCTGCAGCCACCTGTTTTCCACTGACTGAAACACTCACTCTCTCCTTGACACATGGATTCCACTACTTGGGATTTTGAGTGTGTTTTAATGGGATCTGACACTCGTCGATTAACCACCTAGACTAAAATTGATCTGTGGCTAATCAAACAATTATATGATACATTATGAATACATTTATAAAATATTTAGATATGTGAAAACATTCTGACAGTAATTATTTATAAAATTATTTGTCTTAGAATGTATTTCTTCAACTTATTATTCCTTTTTCTAACACTGAAAGTTCTTCCTTTTCTTTTAATTTTATTTAATATTTTATAGTAGTTATTACTTTTTTTATCAATCAAACATTATTACCAAAAAATATTTTATGTTAAAATGAATTTTGTATAGCAATGTTTAGTTGATAATCAAATTGTTTATGTTAATAACTCATTTTTCACGATAGATATATGATATCTTTCTAATTGAAATTAAATTAATTGTGATCCAAATTATGAAACAAATTAATTTTCTAATAGAAATTGAATCGATTATGACATAAACTGCTTTTTTATAATTATCGTATGAATTATAATAAAAGTTACACTTTAGATTCTTGTGAACATTAATTATTATAGTTGCTTTTTATAGTAGTAATCAAATCAATTATTATACAAATAATACTTTTTAAACAATATCATAATTAATTTGTATCATACTTCAATTACTATCATTAAATTAATTATTATAGTTATCTCTTATAATAGTATTCACACACAAATGATTTTGTTAATTTGCTTCGTATTTTTTTATCAATAGGAACAAACTAAGTTCAAATCAACGTGACACCAGCCTAATAAACTAGAATGAAGCTCTGGTGACAATTTTCACCTACCGTTTACTTTAATAATTTGTATTACAGTTAATTTGATTACCGTTAAAATTAATTTACATAAAAAATTAACCATCATTGAAAGTAAAAACTAACGCATCGAAGATCTTCACTATCGTCAAAATTTAATTTCTAAACTTCACTAAGATAAACAAGTCAAAGTCAAAATTTAATCTCTATACTTAGTTAAGAAATACAAGTCAAACTAAGTATCTGATAACCAAAATAGAATGAAAATAAAACCCTTGTAGAGCATTGACTTTAGAAGATGATCTTTCTATTTTTTTTATTATTATTATTTTCTCACAACTTATTTTTTTAAAAAATAAGTCTAACTCAATTAGACCATTTCCCATAACCATGTAACATTTACTCAGGTTCATTCCCATTCCAAACATTTTCTGTACCTATTTGGTATTTTCCATGTCTTTAATAGTTATACGACACAATGTTTTTACTCTCAGAAACATCCATTTCACTGCAAAATGTCCAATGCAAATGACATACAAGCATAAAACCCCAGAAGAACGATATAATATATGAGCAATAAAAGAATACATGTTTTCCAGATGCAAAAGTTGCACGAATAAGCTTTTAGGTACCAAAACCCCTATATTATCTAAAGCTGCTCTTAACAGAGACCCTACAAACTAGAATAAAACTTAGAAACCACATCTGGCACAATTATAATACTTGCCACCTTCTAAACGAAATAACGTGATGCAACTATATGCTGAAACTGGAACCACTTATAGCTAAACAACAAAAACTACATCGGCTAGTTTTGCGGTATGGTTTTTATCAAAACCCAATGACATAACAATGAAATAATGAGTGATCTATGTAGCCCGCTACAAAAATGCATAACCTGTAATGTCTATATCGTGAAACTGCTTAATGTTTTTAAGCAGTTTTCTTGTTTGGCACAAAGACATACTTGATCAGCGATTCCTTGATGGAAAGAAGCTCAGGGAACTCTTTCTTCAATTTGGTTCCATCCATCTCATTGTTGCTCCGTGGAGCTACGATCACCTTGGCTTGCTCTTCAAGGTTGAAGTTGACCCACTTGAAGCTTGGATCAATGTAATCCCTGTACATCTCAAGAATCTCGTTGTGGCTCACTGCCCCAGGATTTGTGAAGTTCCAGATGCCCCTCAAGTTTCGCTTCGCCATCTCAATCGAAATGGGCAGAAGTTCATCCAAAACGGTCATGCTGTTTGGAATGTTGACGACTTTGTTATAACGAGAAATCTTGGTGATGAAGTTACGTGGATTACTCAAGTCGGATGAAATTGGCATGCGAACCCTGAGGGTGCACACATTGTCATATTCCTTCAAGAGCTCTTCAACCTGAGAAATATTCACATCCAAATTATAACACATAATCGTAAGAATAACCGAAAGGGAATGAGGAGACAATAACATAAGTGAGCTTACCATAGCCTTGGTTTTGGAATAGAAAGAACCAATGAAATTGGGTTTGTCTTCCTCCTTAAAGCCAATGCCAGAACCCTCTGGATGAGCTTCATCGTACTCAAATATGCATCCAGTAGCATAATTTATCATCAAGATTCCATGCTCTTTGCTGACATCAGCCAACGTTAAAGTCCCAGCAACGTTGGTGCGGATGGTTTCTGTTTTATGGGATTCACACCAATCAACATTGGGTCTGCCAGTCACTCCTGCAGCATTAAAAATGTGAGTAGGCTTCAGATTCTGAATATCAGCCACAAGTGATTGACGATCCTCTAGGCGCCCTCTTCCATATTCATAGGAAATCCCTTGTTTTTCACACAATTTCCCCAGCAAACCCCCAATCCAACCTGTTCTTCCATAGATCAAGAACTTCAGAGGAGGCTTCTGAGAAGAGCTAACATTCTTGGATGTTGGAACCACCATTCGAGTATTAGTTGAGACATATGATGCAGGTTTCTCTTCATCAGATCCATCAAAGTGTCTCTCCAATCCACCAGGCATCATCAGCATCCTTGGATGAGGAAGCAATGCACCACTGACATCACCCCACCAATCAGGATTGTTGATATACCAATCCATGGTTTTCTTCAAGCCCTCTTCCCAAGTTGTCCTCTCAGACCAACCCAAGACCTTCAGCTTTTCATCATCAAGAAAGTATCTCTGGTCATTAAATGGTCTGTTCTCCACAAATTTTATACTAGTCTCTGAGTCCATCTTAAAAAGCCTGCATATATCTTTTGCAACATCAATAACTCTCCTCTCCTTCTTAGTACCAATATTGTAAACATGCCCAACCTCTCCCTTGTGAAGGATAAGTTCAAAAGCCTCTGCAACATCTTCACAATATAAATAACTCCTTACATTAGAACCATCCCCATGGATTGGAAGAGGCTTGCCTTGCATGGCCAGGAGAATGAACTTTGGAATTAACTTCTCAGGAAACTGATTTGGCCCATAAACATTGTTCCCACGTGTTGTGATAACAGGTAACCCATATGACCTGCCATATGCCATGACAAGCATTTCCGCCCCAGCTTTTGTTGCAGAGTAAGGATTTGTGGGAAGTAATTGAGAAGCCTCGTGGTTTCCAACAACAGCATCCTCATCTGTCTCTCCATAGACCTCATCAGTGCTCACATGGATGAACCTCTTTATCTGGCCAGTTACCTTGCAGGCTTCTAAAAGGACATGAGTGCCATATATGTTGTTCTTGGTGAACTCAAAGCTGTTGCCAAACGAGTTGTCAACATGGGTTTGAGCAGCAAAGTGCATTATTGTGTCAATGGACTCGGTAATCAGTAGGTAGTTGACAAGATCAGCACTTCCAATATCTCCCTTCACAAACTTGAAGTTGGGAGATGATTTTGAAGGAGTGAGGTTCTTCAGATTTGAACAGTAATCAAGCTTGTCAAGAACAACAATTTTGTACTGAGGATAACTCCTGATAAGCCGGTTGGCAACATGAGATGCAATGAACCCAGCAGCTCCAGTAATGAGGATATTTTTTGGTGTATGCGTAGCCATGTCAACCAACTTCTACAATAAAAATAAGGTAAAATCACAAAAAACGTATCAGAATCACAATCACCAAATAATAAACAAAAAAAGAACAAAATATCCATTTTGTATTAAATCACACATTAAGTAAAGGGTTGCCTAACTTATCCCAAGTACAAAATGGGTAAAAACCTACACACAGTACCATAGGTTCTCTTTCTTTCTAGTATTATCCCATCAGAATTGGGGTTTCCCTGTGTAAATATGTATGATAAAGAGTCCCATTAAAGGTGATTTCATTCTATTAAGGTGAAACTCCATATCGGATTTGCAATCAGAACCCCAATTTTGCATAAGGTTATGTTAGACAGCCACATTAAAGGTAAGCCACTTTAGCATAAGCTCTAACACGAGGAAATCAACAAACTACAACAGCTGTTATGGTCATTTTCAGCATTGCAGGAGGTGATAGTTTGAAACCTCCCTGCCCTGTGTGCAGGGTTAAATATACCATGAGGATAGCGTCCATTTGATGGTAAATGAAATGATCTAGCGGGTATAGCAGCAAAGCTCACACAAATCCAATGGAAAGAGTAAAACAAAACAGCCAAGGGATTATGTGAACATATATTCTTGATCCGGTTTCTATCAGATGAAAAGTACAAAAACAAAACAGACAAGGAAATTGTTATCGTTATTATATAATAATAATTCTGCTACCAACTTTCAGGAAAAAACGAACAATGAAATAGTTAATAAATGAATAAACAAATAAACAATGTAAAAAAGAAAAACAGAGATTAATAAACAAAATATGACTCAGATTCCGCTCAAACAGTACGAACTGCAATGAAATCTTCACAAAACCAATTACCATTGCTCAGAAAAACAAATCCAGCACAGATCTGACTATTTCACAACATTAAACCGAAACGATCACGTGGATCAAGACTGAAGAGAATCACCAAACAAAAATACCCTCATAATTATCACAGATCCAACAAAAAGAGCATCACCCAGAACACAAAAAATCATGCATTAGCCCAAATATCAAATCTTTAGGCAGCAAAATTCAGAAACACCAAATGGAGCCAGCGGCACCCAGATGATACAGAAATAGAGAGAGAAACAGGGGAAAACAGAGTAATGAGAAGAACAACTTACGAATTGTAGACCGTGAAGCGAAAAAGGAGAAAAGACGAAGGCAAGAAAAAATTCTTCAGAAAGAGAAGGATGGAAAATGGTAGTTCCCAGATTTAGATTTGGACTCTACACACTTTGAATGTATATATACACACACTCTGTATGAAAATATGATCAACAACGAGTTTGAGATAGTTAAGGGGAGCCAGAGGATCATATAGAATGACCAAAATGCCCTCTCTGATTGGTTTATTTACGCGGGCCCCATCTCCCATTTTATTTTTAATTGCATGAATTAAACTAAATTCCATTTGATTTATGACATTTGTCTTATGAAGCCTTGCTGTTTGTAGATTGATTGCATCTCATATATATGATATATATAATTTATGACATTTGTCTTTTGTTTTCTCATCATTTCTTTCTTTTAAAAGAAATTTCACCAATGTGATATCACATTCTGGTTGTCCATACTCTCTCAATAATCTCTAAAATTAAGTATATTTCACAAAAATTTATAATTATTAAAAGAATCTTTCACAATTATCTCATTCCTTTTTAATTATCTAATTAATGGAATATAAAATTTTAGATTATATGTATATAACACCTTGTACAAATTAAATAATGTATTATAATTTTAATTTTTAAATATATTCCAAATCTAATAGTATATGTTAGTTTTACTAAAAAAAATTGTTTCCACTAAATAATTAAGAAGAAAATTATATTGATTGTTTACGAAGGTTTTACATTTACCACCTATTATATCATCTAAGAAATTAAGATTTTCAATATATATATATATATATATATATATATATATATATATATATATATATATATATATATTTGAAAGATCCATTCCTCGTCTAATATTTTATTCTCTTTCAATTTAATTGTGAAAATAATTATTTTTAAATCACCGCACCAGTAAATTGAACATATACTTTTGAAGATGTCATAAAGTTCATTTAATAATTTTTATAATATGTTTAAAATTATTATTATTATTAAATTATAACATTAGTAATTTTTAATTTGATGTAGATTGAAGAGGTGTGACCGGTAGACATGTAGAGACCACCAACAGACACGGTTTAAAATTATAATTGAGTATTTATATATAAAAAATTTCTTTTATGTTTAATTAGAATATTAGTTTCTCATAAATTTCAACGATTTATTATATTAAATTATATATACGCACTATTAGACTTTAGATTTATCGTAAATCTTTCTTTTAAAAAATGTACACATAATATAGTATGCTCCTTCCGTTTTCTCCTTATATACGTAAATGTGAAAACATGTTTTATCCTTAATTAATATATTATAATCAACTTATAATATCATATTAATGAATATTTATTTGTAAAAATATAATACATTGAAATTATTACTAATTGTCGAAATAACAAATTTTAAACGTGTGGAAATGTCCATTTCATTCATTACTTAAATCACTCCATTTACTTCTATTGTTTATTTTATATGTATGAAGTCTCAATTACTTTTAGTTGGGATGATTTTAATGTTTTTAAAATAACAAAACATAAAATAAGAAACATCAGTATTTATGAGAAACTTAATAATTTACACCTCAATACATTTGTGGTTTGTTATATACGTGTTGGTAATTAATTAACTATTAATTTCCTAATTGGATGAGATTCTAATCAAATTGTAGCTTTAATTTTAAATCTAATTACGCAATTCACATACATGGAAAAATTAGTCATACGAAAGATAACTTGGAGAATTCCTTCCGTCAGAACTGATTTTGATTTGCCTATATTATATAATGAGTCTTTTATTTTTCAAATTCTGGTTAATCTTTAGAAATGACTGTTTTCCCTTTGACTAACATCTGATATATGTATTGAAATAAAAGAAAATAAAATATATGGTTTTCAATATATATATATATATATATATATATATATATATATAAACTTATATTTTTAGGTAATAATTTTATAATAATAACTTCTACAACAATATTCTTATCATAGTATACTAATATTCAATATGTCATACTTTATACAATATTTTTATATCTAAGAAATATTATATATGCATAGTTTTTGTAACATGTTCGCTGGAATTTTATATATGCTAGGTATATAATTGCTTGCTTCATCTGAATAATAACACGTGATTATACATTAAAATTATTCATAACTTCTAATATAGCAACACTAACAGCTATATAAAAGTACACGTAACACTCTAACACTTAAACTATTAACCATATTAATATGAAAGTGTTTGTACAAAGCTTATATTAATAAATATTACAATACAAAATCTATACATATACAAATATTTATATATTAAAATAAAATAAAAATTATATATTTTTATTATCTTCTAAATATTCTTCCCTAATTTGTGTCTATAAATGTAAGCTTGAAATAATTTTTGACTTAAAAATATATATAAAGGAAAACATTATAATTAGATACTAAAACATATTCCATCAAAATACTAATATTTAAAAAGGATTAACAATATTTTTGGATTCTAAACTATAACACAATTTTAATTTTAATTGTTCTTTCAAAATTTGATATTATTACAAACATATTTGAATTCAATTTTTAATGTCTAACGATGTTAACTTTTTCTTACGGGACAAAAAGTGTGTCACATCACCCTTTTGTTGTTACATGTTCCGTTTACACGTGTGAATTGAAGAATAAAAGAGAACTTCACCATTTAAGGAATTGAAATTTTCATTCTATTGATTTTTATTGGAAATCCTATGTTAAAAAATATATGTTTTGGAATTCAACTTCAATTGCATAGAAATGGAACCTTGAAGGATAGTTGAATAAAGAAGGGAAAGTTTGACCAGCAAAGTTGAACTTTATCTCTTCTCAAACTTTTCTCGAACAAAGTTTGACGAGTATCACATGTAATATTTTTTTTATTTGATACAAATGCATATTAATTAATTACTTTAGGTATGATTTTTGTTTGTTTTAACTGATTATTTTTGTGCTCTTGTCCTTCATAGGCGTATTCTACTTTCTCTTTCACTGTGATGAAACTTTATTCCGACGAACTCACTTTTTGAAGGTTAGTTTTCGTTTTCATTTTCGTTTTGAAGAACTTATTTGTTGAACTTGTTTGTTATTTTTTTTTTGTTGAACTTGTTTGTTGTTGTTGTTTAGTTGAACTTGTTTGTTGTTGTTGTTTGATTGAACTTGTTTGTTGTTGGTTATTATTATTTATTCTTGATACTACACTACACGTTCATAATTCATGCTTTATAAAATACCAAAAATTGAAATTTGTTGTTTTTTTTTTGCTTTTCAAGTATTGTATAGTTGTAAAAAAGGATCACAATTAATTACAAAAAAACTAAAAAAATTGATTAACGTCAAATATTGACAAAATTCAATGTTAAGTTTAACGTCGAATTTTTTAAATTCGACGTAAATTTAACGTCTCCTGATATGACGTCATTTACGAATTCGCCGTTAAAAGCCTAAAATATTTGACGTTATACGCGATTTTTATACTAGTGTATTGATTTAAATTGTAGGGTTTAAAATGGATTTATGTGTAGATTTTCATCATATGGGAAAGTTTGTAAAGAAGAGGGGATTACATTACCTAGGTGGGGAAAAACATGTGATTAGAGGAGTTGATCCTTATGTATGGTCATATTTTGAAGCATTGGTATAGTAAAAGACTTCAAATATATCATAGATGTTATACTTTGGTAGAAATAAAAAAAAGGAAGCTTGGATAAGAATTTAAAATTATTGAGTGTGGATAATGATGCAATACAACTAATTAACTATGCAGAGACTAGTCAACAAGAAGTTGAAATATATGATGAGCATATTCCTAGTAAAGCTGAGTAACTCACTTCGTTGTTAATCAAAGTAAAGAGGCAAGAGAAGAAGAGGTAACAGAGGAATAAGTAAGGGGAGCACAATTAGAACTAGAATGTGTTAATGAAGAAGAGTTAAAGGAAGAACAATTAGGAGAAAAATATCTTAGGGAAGAAGAGGTAAATGATGAAGAGTTAAAGGAAGAAGTTAGTGAAGAAGAGGAAGTGAAGGGTGTAAATGATGATGAGGATGGTATTGATGGTATTGAGGATAAGGAGGAAGCTAATGTTACTGATGGGACTAAAAGGGAAGAAAACCACAAAGGTAAAATAATATCTTAGAAGTTGTTATATTTTTGTTATCTATACATCTTTGAACCTAATTATAGTACATCATTAACATGGTAATACAAAGAGAAATAAGAAAATAATTACAAGTGGAACTGAAGGTACCATATCTACAGATCCATCAAAGAAGAGGAACCTGAGAAGTTGTAGATCCAACTTGAGGAGTGTTATAACCATTGTAGTCAACAAGGAACCAACAAGCGTGGACAAAGGTGGTTTAGGGGTCTCAAGCTAGTTTTAACTAGGAATTGAAAAATACTCATGTTTACTAGTATCTTGGGATAAAATATGTTGCAGATAGTAAATGGATATTTTAAATGGGTACCATAAGTAATGGGTAACGAATAATTTAATGTCTGCTTAAAAATAGATCGAGTGTGAGTATCATACTACATGTACCCATAGGTATCATACTATAAAATGTTCATAAAATCTCATTACAAAACTATTAGCATTGAAATTAAAATCTCATAGTTCTCCCATATATCTCGTCGCTCAACTTCGTTTTAGCTACATCTGTAACAACATTTACTCCCATACAAGTATGATCATTGTAGGTGAAAACCACAACCACAACATGCAAGGTTGAGCTAACAGAAACAAGTCATAATAACATACATAAGTATTAAACATCTACTTAGAATAATATTTTCGAATAGTACATATCTTCATACACCTACATAGATCTTCACATGACATCACATACATCATAAATCATCAAATCATTAACAACCTCACTATTAGAATTCAAAATCACCAACATATAACCACACAATTATTTTGTCAAAGTAACCAGTTCACACCCAAACTCCATCGGTCATTCCCAAACTCCATCGGTCATTCACAAACTCATACCCTAATTTGTTTGAAATCATTCACTATATATTGGATCACCATCGAGTTACTCACATACAACTATAAGGTTGAGTGTCACCTCTCACCACTCTCTTAAAGAGCTTCACTGGGTCGATACATTTTTCCACACCATTACACCACGGCATTTCCCACGACTCTGTAGAAGGCTTCACCGGCAAGTACATCACTTCCCACCACTCTCTTAGAGCTTCACCGGACAAGTATATCACTTTTCACCACTCTCTTAGAGCTTTACCGGGCAAGTATACACTTTCCACCACCCTTTTGGAGCTTCACCGGACAAGTATACAACCCCCACCACTTTATCCTCAGAGAGCTTCATCGAGCCAGTAATCACTCTCCATCACTCTATTCCTAGAGAGCTTCATCGAGCAAGTATTAGTGATACTCCCACCACTCTTCCAAGAACTTCACCCGGTACCACAAACATAAACCCAATTCCACAAATAAGCATCATCATACTCACACTATCATCCAATAAACTCAATATTTGTCAAACATTCTCAAAACAATAATTAAGTAAACAACATAATAATAACAAGTCAACCAGAAACACATAAAATAGTCAATGTATACTAATACAAAGCTCACCCCTTATTTTCCATAATTAAAAATAGGTTTAATTGCTTCCTTTGTCCCCAGTTTGGTTGAATTGTGTCAAATTCATCCTCATTTTTAAAAAAGTTTCATTGTCGTCCTCACGTGGTGTAAAAGTGTCAATTGAATCCAAACATAGAAAAAATTTGTGTCAAAGTAGTCATCTCCGTTAAATACACACTAACGGTGTCAATGACCATCATCAATCTTCACCCCTTCGTGGCACTGACCCCTCTGCTCATCACCCTCATCTTCTTCCTTACCTCATGGGCCTTCATCTCCAACAGGGGCCTTCATCTCCAACACCCGTGATTAGCCCCTCTCGGATTTCCACCCTTTCCGTTCTAGAATTCGTCAAATTCATCCCCATTTTTCTCACTGGATCATCCATCAACCATTCCAAGAACCAAATCCCAAACCAACCAGTAAATAAAAAGGATAGAAAAGAGAGGGAGAGGCGCCATCGGTGGCGTCGATGACGAAACGAACTTCGGCGAGAACGATGGTGACTAGCTTCGTCGACGGTAGGGTTTCGCTCGTTGCCTCAGAGGTGGTGTTCGGGGTTCGGTAACTGGCGGCGACCTTGGCCGCGTTTCGTGGCACTGGCGGTGTTCGATGGAGAAGGAAGAGAACTCGCGCCGAATCGGAGGGTGAGAAGGGCCTGAACGCTGCCTCCGGTGGCTGGACGTGCCCAAGCGGAGGCCGGTGTCGGACTGAAGGAGTTTCTCCTCTATCGCGCGGAAAGGGGGCAGGAGAGAGGACTTGACACCGCGGCCAGCCGCGATCCTGGTGGCGCTTGGGGTCGCCGGTGACGTCATGGACCAGGCGGAGGGCCTCTTCGCGGTGGTCGGTTTGGTGGGGGCAGCCGTATGCGCGCAGGGAGACGATCCTTCGTCGGAGTTCCTAGCTGAAAGAATAGAGAGTCTCATGTCTTTCTCACTGGATCATCCAAATAATCAGCCACTTAACACCGTTAGTGTGTATTTAACGGAGATGACTACTTTGACACAAATTTTTTCTATGTTTGGATTCAATTGACACTTTTACACCACGTGAGGACGACAATGAAACTTTTTTAAAAATGAGGATGAATTTGACACAATTCAACCAAACTGGGGACAAAGGAAGCAATTAAACCTTAAAAATAATACATCATAAAAGGCTTTTAACCAGAAAATTCGTGACTAATCAATGAGCCAATTCTAAAACTAGACATTAATTTGTGAAAATAGATTAGAACCTACCTACCAACCCTGTCCACCATTGCTTGTTCTCATTTATTTCCATCACACATTTCTTTGTACCTGGTGACAGTTGCAATTTCATTCATTCAATTTTTTCTACATGGTTTGTTGAATACTTGGCTGATCATTCCCACCCTTAAAAAATATAACTAATTAGAAAACCCCTTTATCATCCTCAAATTTATGTGTAAATGCAGACATAAGGTCCAATTTTGATCTTCCAAATTTTTACAAATGTGATGATTTACTTAAATGATAGATCATGGATGAACATCTAATTTTATGATGCATTATAATTATAAATATTTCCATGATAAACATGAATGTTTGAATATAAATGAATTGATGAACTGTTGATCGCTTTAGTTGGGTCAAGTATACTTTAGTACAGGAATTGATGTTTAGTATTTCATTAAATAGATTTCCAGTAATTTTGGTAGCAATTTTATAATTTATTTAGACAATTTCGTTTGAAAAGGATAGTAAATGTGAGTACATCTTCCAGTAATCTATATTGGTAGATTTGTAAATTATAAAATGACTTTTCTCCCAAAGCAAAAGTGATGAATGAGAAAGATTATATATACAAGCAATAAAATTACTTTCCTCTCCTCTGATTATTCTTTCCAAACAATAAACTTCGAATTGTTACTGGTGCAAATTAATTTTATTAAATTGCTTTAATAAATCTGCTAAAACTTACGAGATTTTGACGATTAAATTGTAATTTTTTTTTATTTAAAAGAAATTGTAATTAAATAAATTAGTGAACATTAATCGGTATTAAATGAGTTGAATTTAAATTTGTTTTGACTCGTTAATAAATAAGTTACGTTGAATTCATAATAAATCAAATCAGATTGAATGGTCTATTTTTACAACAATATAAAATATTGTATTATCTCATGTACAGTGAATACTACAATGCTTATTTCTATGTTAACTTACAATCTAAAAACATGGCATCACATTTAATAAATATCACCATTTATTATACCAATTAAACAATGCACATGAATTATGATATTTATCTAAAAAGTAACGCAAACATTCATTGCATACCATAACGTTTATGCACTGAACAAGCCAAAAACCATATTAGTATGCAGTATGGACTATTAGGATAATCAAAATCCACCGTAATATAGATTAAACTGTTTAATGGGGATCATGTCACCCACATGATTGGCCACATGCTCTTTTCCTTGACTTAGTTCTTGGTGTAGAAAAGGTTTTTATATATATTCAGAAACTTCACTGCACTGTAACTCAGTCCATTCAGCCAAAATATATATATATATATATATATATATATATATATATATATATATATATATATATATATATATATATATATCAAGACATGTCAGAACCATTAAATTTTCCAACATACAGGTATGCAGTGGAAGACAGATAGACAGGTATGCAGTGCTGAGTGGCCGATCGGTTTAGTGATGGTAGTATTTAAAGCAAAATTTGAAACTCTGTGCCACTTTCTACATGCATCCTTCTTCTCCAAACTGCTGAACCTCATTTTCTCCTCCTTCTCTCTAGATTCCTCCACATTCTCTCTAAGAATTCTCATCTTTTTCTTCTTTCGATCACCATTCATCCAACGTCTGAGTTTTTCTGGTGTCAAGGACTTTCATTTAAACCGATCAAGTTGTGGTTTTGAAGTGGTAAGTTCAATCTCGTTGTCTTTTATGGTCCATACCTTTCTGTCACATGCAAAGTACTGTTTGGTCTTGCATGCGTTCATCAAGCTCATCTTTGAAACGGTTTTCTATCTTTGATTCCATGGTTGGTTCTTCTACACCGATCAGGATCTTGTAGGAAGTCGTATCAGTTATTTGGGATATAGTCAATACTGTGAAAGCTTAGCATTATCTAGGTTTCGAGGTAAGGAAAGCTTGTAATTTAATTGTGATTCTTGTTTTATGATTGTTTACTTGCTGAAATGATGTTATGTTTGATGATTTGGTTGATGTTGAAATATTGCATGTTTGTTTGGAAGTATTGATGATTGATGAAAAGGCATAAAATGGGTAGGAATATAGTCTGATCGTGATTCTACAATAATCTGCAGAATTCTGTAAACTGTAACCGAGAGTCATTTGTGACCGTTCGATTTTCCTTTGTTGTGTTCGGTCTTAACTGGATTCTCCTTCTAAAGAGATTTTCAGTTAATGACTGTTCGGTCTCCTATTGGTAGGATGGCACACTAAATACTTAGTTTATGTTTAGTTTTCTATTTCTACTTAGTTATCAGCCTAGTCAGGGTATTCAAATAAGTTAAGTAATCAACATTATAGTTGTTTTCAGTATATGAATAGATGTTAGGTTGTTTCCGTGGTCGGCTTTATAAATATATATATATATATATATATATATATATATATATATATATATATATATATATATATATATATATATATATATACATATATATATTTTCTAGAGTGTTCGGTCTCTACAGTACTAGGTTTGAGACTAGTACTTGGTCTCTTCAGTGTTCGGTCATAGACCATGTGCTCAGTCTCAGTAGTGCTCGGTCATAGATCAGGTACTCAGTCTCAGTAGTGCTCAGTCTTATAATATTCCGTAATATACCTGCATTAGGTATTAAGAATGTTCGGTTAAACTCCAAAGTGTTCGGTTAAAGCTTGTAGGGTTCGATTTAAGTTCTCAAGTTCCATCAAAAGTTATTATGATTTTCGGTTAAGTCTAAATTATATGTATTCTTTAATATTCGGTACATTCTTAGGAGTTTTGTCTAGTAAAATACTGTTCTGTAGTAACTGTTGACTCATAAGTAAATGTCTAAATATTATCAACAATGTTCGGCTTATTATGAGTCTTATCTAGCATGGACCGTTCGGTCCTGTTCTGTGTATAAGTGGAAGACCGCTCGGTCTTACACTAAGTGTTCGGTTGTGTTAATCTAAAAAGTATTTAGATCGTTCGGTCTTGTCTCTAAGGTGGGTGTTATTGTTCAACTTTGGTTTAAGATGAGATCTGTTTCTATTGGTTCGGTTTTATTGTATTGATGAATAAGTAAGATGATGTTGAAGAGTGATACGAATTGAGTAATATGGATGTGAAAGAGAATTCCAAGGAGGAATATCTCATGAATGGTATTGGAATGGTAAAGTATCAATGTGGACAAAGCTTAGCTAGTGTTTATCCTGATATTCCGTGATTACTCATTCTCACGTAGAGAAGAGTAACTCATGTGTGGGAATGACAGGAGGTCCTAGACCATAAGGTGAACTTGGGCGGAACGGACTAACCCTGGGTTGCAGCTGTTGAGGATATCCCAGTTATTACATCATCCAGGTGCAAAAACGTCGTAGCTACACAGAATTCATACAGTCCGGACGGTCAGAGTAAAGTGGTCGGTCATTGCCTTTTTCTTAAAAACTCTTTAGTATGGTTGTAAGGCCGTTCGGCCATAAACGTATCTTTTTCTTTTTCTAAACTGGAATATTATTAATTGTGAGTATTCTAAGATATAGTTTTATACTGTATTTTTGAGATGTTACACGACACAACAACTTTTAAAATTAGTAATTTTTTTTATAAAATATAGAAATTTAATTAAAAATGCTGATAAAGAAACCAGATTGAAAGTGATAAATATGTGTGTGTATGTGTATGTGTAGTATATACCTAAATCTAAAAGCATTTCGCAGTTAGCAGCTCTAAATATCATGTTAGTCATGTGCATGATTTAATGCAGAGTTATGACACACTGCAAAAGAGTAATAGTAGGTGGAATTTTAAAGGGTTCCTTTCATTTGTGATTGTACCAAATTAGGTGCAGCCTGTGATTGAAATTGCCTCTACTTGTTCAATTCCCAGCTTCAAGTATAACCTTCCCATTTTAATTTTCACTCTTTACTTTTATTAAAAAATAATACTATATGATGCAATTATAGTTAAGTTGCATTTTAGTATGATTAAAGCCGTTAATGAGTGGAAGGGAAGAATATTCAGTTAATTAAGTTATGAACTAAAATTGTAATGAAAAATATTGTAAGTTAGTGTTTAATTTTTTTTTTCAGCAAAATATTGTCGTTAAAAGAAAAAGTATACCTAACACCTGTCACAAAAATTTAAAAAAATCGAAGAATTTAAAATTTATAAAATAAATGAAAAAGAGACATTTTCATAAAAATAAATAAATGAATGAAATAGTTGTTTTCCATAATTAACTTCTCTCTTCTTTGGAACAAATTATGATAGACTATACGACGTTAAATAATTTTTTTTACGTGATTTTTTTTCTAAAATAAAAATAATATAATATAGTTGTTTATTTGGTTTAATTAAATTTTTTAATCGGGTCTATATATTAAGATGAAGTTGTTTTAGAAAATAAAATAATATTGGACATAGAGAAAAAATATCAATAGTAACTTTTATTTGATACTGATTGTTTAATTTTTGTATGTGCTGTAATAACTCAAAAAAATTAATGATTATTTTGAATATTCAAATCCACAATTAATTAATTAATTATATATATATATATAACATTTACTAACACTTAATTAACTCATTATTTATATTAGAACCAATACATTTTAAACACTAAGTAAACTTATTTTAGATTCAAATTTGAATTATTTATATATTGAATCAGATATTCGTAAAGTGAATTATAGGTAATCATGAAATAAAATGTTATAACCCATATGATAGATCTTGATTTACTTGGTCTCAATTCTCATTCACTTACAACATTGCCTAAAAATGGGTTCCTCACTCTAGATCTTGTTATAGGAATCTCCATTAATTCTTACCGCCTAAACCACAATCTCTATACGAGTTTAGTCTAGTAAAGTCAAGATGACTTGATAATGTGGATCCCTACTCAATGTGTATCACTATCTTGACTAATATGATATTCCTCCTTAGGGACATCATATTTATGCAATATACACACTCTAAATATATAAATCATTTCATAACTTTATTTTGTTTTCAATGTCTTAAAACCTTAACCAATCCATAATATAATAATTCCTCAAGATCCTTCATATATCAAAATACATATCAAATACCACACCTAACATACCCACTCGATGAATTTACTTACTCCCTCAACGAGCTACCTTTGGAAAGGCACTCGCTTAGTGACTTATCCAACGAGTCAAGATTTGGAACAAAATGTATATAAATACGCTTAATGAGAGCAAACTCGCACAATGACCAAACATTTCCTGCCTCTTTGCCAAATTCAACTTTAACTCTCGCTTAATGACTTTTTCACTCATATAGGGACAAAGGCCTTAAGAGCTTATTTAATCAAGCTCACCTAACAAGCCTTAACTTGCCCAACAAGTGAAAGGTCCTAATTCTCTCTGTGATATTATTTTTAAAGTTTGCTTATTGGAGTTTGACCCACCCAACAAGTCTACATAAACCAAACACACAAATTTGCATATCAGAGGGTACCTTTGGCTCTAATGAGTTTTCTCACCTTTTATTCAAGTTAAAAACAATGTTAATTTGTTTAAAATGACTTATTAGAAGTCAAAGATATCACCCCCTACATATATAACTCCAAATTCATAACTTAAAGATCAATTTAACCACTCAAGCAAAAATTTCTTATTAAACTGATTTTCTCAAATCAACAAGTACAACATACCAATTCATAATCAATTCACATAGACCAAATAATCAATTAAGACAATATGAATCAAATGTGAAAATATTAAGATTAGATTTCCTTATCTTGGTTAAACAACTTAATTCATAATCAATTCACAGAGTACCAAACAATCAATTAAGACAATATGAATCAAATGTGCAAATATTAAGATTAGCTTTCCTTATCTTGGTTAAACAACTTCTTAACTCACAATTAGTCCTTAGAGCTCTATTTCTCACAGATGACCTAACTATAACACTAAAACTCCAAATTAGAATCTAAACAGATCATCATGATCATAGACCAACAAATATTCACTTTGAGCATAGTTGGGTCTCATATATTGAGTAACCCCTCACATGCAACTCAAAAAGCTCAAACATCCTTAAAAAGCATAAATAAGTGAATTTACTTTATTTTTCAATTTGATCGGGTGGATGTGTAGAGTTCTTCACTAGGAATGATTCTATGTGTTTTTATTTTCAAAAGGATGTAGAATGGGGTTAGAATTCTACAGAAAAGGTAGAGAAGAAGTTTAGAAAGAAATTTAGAGAGATGGTGATTATTTATAAATTAAAGTTCAGTTAATATAAAATCTATTTATAGCTTCAACCTTATTATTAAAATATTCTAGTTTCATCTTTTAAAAAGCATAAATACTCTTAGACCATTTTCTAGGCCCTCACATTCTCTTAAACAAGAAAAATTTTAGCCTCGAAAATTCACTTACCAAGAAAAAATGTGAGGATTTCTCAAGTCCTCTTCTAACTCCCAAGTTGCGTCACATGTCCTAACATCCAACAAAAACTCTCACTAATGATTGTCTTTCCTCTCTACTTGGTCTAAAAGTACTCTATCATTATTGGTTTGGCATTTACTGAAAGATTTTCCCTTACTTGAACCTCGTCTACTTCCAACACATGAGAATGGCCCAATACATACTTCCTTAGCTATGAGACGTGGAACATTTTGTGAAGATTTGATAACTTGAGAGGTAAAACAACCTTATGAGCTACTAGATTGATGAGTGCATATTTATGTCTTCATTTAGCTTTAATATTGGGTTTTTGTACTTTAATAGAATATTTTATTTAGGATTTGTTATAATTGAGTTTATTTATCATGAGATACAAAAGTATGTTAAAAATAACTTTTTAGTTGCATAAATGTTCTTTGGATATTTTGAGGTGTGTTAGTGGAGCTCCAACTAAGTTGAGTTAATTGAGTTGTGGAAATAAATAGAGTAAAGTGTTATGGCACCTTAAAAATAAATTCAAGAATAACAAATAATCAAGACTGCAAGAAGTCAATCCAACCATTGCATGAAAAAAGTGAAAAAATTTGGCACCGTTGTCGGAGAACATGGTTAGAATTTTTATCATTTTGGTTCTTATTTTATTTAATTATTTTAACTTTATTTTTGTTTATCACTAATATTTTCTTTTTCTCTATTTTTTTGTATTGTTTATTTTATTTTATTTTTCTTTAGTTATTTTATATGAAGCTAATGACACTAGTCCTTCTCTTGACCCTAGGTCAACAAAAAACTTTACTTCCCTCTTTGGAGGCAAGCTTGATATTTTTTCTAGAAAAACATTAGTAAACTTTTCAATCACCAATATTTGTCCCTGCTTATTCTCCTTCAAAGAATGACATCGTCTCAGTTCAGTTAAGATTAATATAATAAATAGAAACAAGGTTAATTAATCAAGAATTAAAGATAAATCAGAATATACTAGCACCAGTGCAGAAATGACTTTAGACGTTTGTTATTTTAGGCTTTTAACGTTTGATCTCTGTCCGACGTCTATATGGGTGATGTTAATGAGACGTTGGACCCTTTAGGTTAGACATCTCTATAGACGTCGGACCTATATAGGTCAGACGACGTCTATATAGACGTCGAACCTATATAGGTCAGACGTCTATATAGACGTCCGATCCATACAGGTCAGACGTCTTTGAGGTTGCTCCTGACTCATGGTGATTCGAGTTTACAACTTTATATTTTAGTTGAAGAGAATGTATTGTACATTTTTTTTATTGGATGGTTTTAAAAACGTAGTGGAGGGAATTAGAGGAGTGTAAAACGTAAGAAATCGCCGTCGAAGAACGCCGCCCAAGGACACGAGAATAACTACACCAAAACCCAATGAAAACGATACAAGAAGGCCTAGCACCATTGGGCCTATCACAAGAGGGATGATTAAGAAGCTACAAGATGAGTACTCTCCCAAAGGCCAAACCCTCTTTGCTATCTTTGGATGGAAGATTGGAGATCTAGAAGATGCTTTTAAGATGCCAAAACATGGAGAAGGGTAAAAGTGGACTTTGGCACATGGGGGGTGTGCATAGTAGCCTAAGGGGTAGTATTAGCTTATTTTAATTTTCCTTATGCGCCTATGTAATAAGCCACGTGAATAATATGGCTTCTAGAAATCAATCACACTTTGCACATGTGGGTGAGGTGGCATTTGATCCGTATTTTATGGATCTACTTACCTCACATGCATAAGCATTGCATGGACTTGAGATTTAGCTATATAATCTCCTGGGCTAAGCATGTATTGTACTTTTGGAAATATATAGAAGATGAATTATGCACTTTGCAAATTTCTCTCATCCGAAAGTCCTCTTTGCTTGCTTGCTTTTCCATTGCTATCTTCTTCCATTGTGGAAGCCGCCTGAGATAGCCTACCATTCCCTCAAGCCAACTTCCATTTCACTTCATCTAATCACTTCAATCCGCTACACACATTCCACTTAATCCAGCCAACACAGAGAGCATTCTCTGCTACAAATTCTCCAGCACGATTCCATTGATTCTTCAATTGCAGCAGAGCTGATTGCTTCATCCAGACTCACGGATCTGCTCCTATGCATCCTCCTTGATGCATCAGAATTAGAGGAGTGTAAAATGTAAGAAATCGCCGTCGAAGAACGCCGCCCAAGGACACGAGAATAACTACACCAAAACCCAATGAAAACGCATTTTAATCGGTTCAAATTAAAGATAATACATCAAAGAGTGATGTAATCGGAGTAAAATTAATTTAAAACGATGCAAAAGTGTGAAAACGAACCTGAAAAGCGTAACCCGTAGAGAGAAAACACGACGAAGATGATGAATAATGAGTGCGCGAAACGGCTGTCTCGCGTTCGCGATGTTTTAATGCCGACATGTAGACGTCGGTTCTCCAATAACAGATGTCTAAAGTGCTTTAGAAGTCGGAGTGGCGGGATCAGACGTCTAAATGGAGTCAAAAAGTGACTTTTTAAAGTTCCCCCCATAACAGACGTCTAAATAGAATAAAAAATTATTATTTTTTAACTTTTTCGTTTAGCTGACGTATATGAGTATTTAGATGTCGGAAAAATAGTTGTTTTATTTACGAAAAATGACACCGGTCATTTTTTACGTTGGATATTCGAGGATCATACGTCTAAAGGGTGACATTAAAAGTCTTTTTTGCACTAGTGTAGATAAACCAAGGCCTAACTTAGACAACATATGTCAATTTAGATAAAAGTCAATAATAATAGTATAAAAGAACATTATTCACAATGTATGATTGTTAACTCAATAATTACTGTATTGATTATTGTATATACAAATCGGACTTGAACGTTGGAGTTCATGGCAGGCACCCCTTTTCCCAACTGAGAATATCTCGGATCAAGCAAAGAAGATCACATAATTAGTTAAAAGGCAACTTAAACCATGGTATAATTTGGCCACGAAGAAGAAATAGAATAACGATATTTCAAGTAAATATCATAAAGAGTATCTCAACTCTAGTAAACATTTCCCACAAAAAGTTGATAGAACATTTTGCATACTCACATATTTGATTTTGGAAAGGACCATTTGTAAAATCCATAATAAAAGTCAATCAATGGGTATAAAGAAGTTCCCATCATCATGGTCATAATAAAGTCACATTTAATCACCATGCAAGAATGGTTTTGTAATTTCACAGCGCCATTAAATGAAACAAAACTTAACACTAACAGTGGAATAATAGAAGGGAAAAATAGAATAGCATAAAAGCATATAGATGAACCAATGGAACAAAAATTCCGAGAAGAAGAAACTTAAAAAGACTGTGTAGTTCTTTTAACTTGTAAAATATTCTAAAGCAACATGCGAATGGTTCATCAGTTTTTTCTTTTTATGGTACTTATGCTTTTAATGCTCCAACTGTTTTTTCTTTTGGCATCCTCTTTTTTTCTGTCTCCCATCCTTCAATCTTTCGTGTATCTCACCTCATCGGAGCTTCTCTACATTACAATTTCTTTTGTACCTCTCTCTACATTACAATTTCTCCACACTCATAATTTCTAACTTCATTCCTAAAATTTTTAAAATGATAATTTTATATTTTATAAAAGTGACTTTGGGATTAACTGTTATGAATATCTTTCATAAAAACTTTTTCATAATTTCCTTGAACATGATTTCTAAAACAAGATATATATAACAAAAATGGATTAAATATGTTTTCCTCCATTAAGTATCACACGATTTTGGTTTTAGTCCCTACTCAAAACTTTGATGGTTTTTAGTCCTCATAGTTTTGAAACTCTTACTATTAGTCCTTAAAATTGGATGGCGTTAACTTTTGTTTGACGTGGGTAACGACCAGCCCACGTGTCATGCCACCTGACTACTTTTAATTGACGTGGTAGTAAATGTGTGGTGGTCGGTCGGCCTGGTGGGTGGTCGGCCACTCGGTCTGGGGTCGGCATGGTGGTCTTTGCCCATAACCGTTTGGTCTTTTCCCAACACCGTTTGGTCTTTCATATATTGCACTCAACCCGTCACCATAACCGTTCAGTCTTTGCCCAACATCGTTCAGTCTTTGTCCAACACCGTTCGGTCTTTCATATATTGAACTTCACCCGTCACCATAACTGTTCGGTCTTTTTCCAACATCGTTTGGTCTTTGCCCAACAACAGACATTGTGGCCGACCACCACATCTTTACTGCCACGTCAATTAAAAGTAGTAAGGGAAGGTGTCATCACACGTGGGCTGACCGTTAGTCACATCTACTAAAAGTTAAAGTCTTCCAATTTTAAGGACTAATACTAAGAGTTTCAAAACTATGAGGACTAAAAATTATCAAAATTTCGAGTAGGGACTAAAACCAAAATCGTGTGATACTTAAGGGACGAAAAACATATTTAACCCAACAAAAATTTTAGAATATAATTTCCAAAACATAATTTCTGAAACACAATGCATTTTAGAATCAACTTTTCAAAACAATATTTGTCTAAATAAGATTTCCCCAACGTGTATGATAAATTTTCTGAAAAAAAAATCAGAAAATATGAAATGTTTTCGGAAATGAGATTATCGATCGGAACAACGAGATGATCCTTCTCTCATCTTCTTTCTATGGTGCAGAATTTTGGTTTGTTTTTTTTAGTATGGGGTGCGATTAGTAATAATGCTATGACAAGAATAAAATGTTCAATGGGCTTACATTTATATATTTTTAAAATTTTCACGTTCTTGTAAAACTAATTACTAAACATTTATTTTAAAAAAAGATATTTTCCTTTTCTTTGATATGTTTTATTAATTTTTAGTATTTTAAACATTTTTGTTTATGTTCTTCAGTATTTGCAAACAAAATTAGATATTCACCTATAGAGAGAGACATACACATTACAAAAAAAAATTGATTTATGGATGAAAGATATTCGTCGATACATTTGAACTATTTAATAAACATCTTGTTATTTTAAAACATATTTTCTAATTTTACAAATTATGATTCAATTTATTTTAAAAGATTTTATTTAAAACTATTTATCTTTCAAAAGCTAAACTAAAGCAGCCATCCAACTCAACTTTCTTCAAAATAATTCTATTAAACTCAAAGTAGAAATTATACTTAAAAAAATCTAGTTTATTGAGATTTTTATTTATTTTTAAAATTGTTGTTTAATTTATAAAATAAATTTGTACATAATATATAGGTTTAATACCATTATTGGTCCCAATTTTTATTAGTTTTGTTCGAAATTATCCTAATTTTTTTTATGTTCAATGTAGTCCTAAATATTGTAATCTGTATTCAATTTAGTCCTTTTTGCAAACTCCGTTTAAATTGTTAACGACCAAATGTCCAACTGTGCAATCAGTGAATGACATGTCTTTTAATGGCTGACGTGGACACTTTAAGGCACAGTGATGTGGATTTTTGTTTTTTGGAAGTGATTTTCTGATATTAGGGTTTTTATCCAATTAAAGTCCTTGTCGGTGGCTGCGTCAACATCTTCAACGCTGACTCTCTCTTATTCCTTCACAAGCAGCAAAACCCTTTCGCTCTCTTTCAAGTTTGAGACCGCCATCCATCATGGCGCCATGGTCGGAGACACTTTCTTTGTGTTGTGTTAAGTGTGACTCTTAGGGTTCTTTGGTGGTTGGTGGGTAAAGTCCAAAAAGATGTTAAACTGTGTTTTCTTATTTTTCAAATGAGGGAATGCGGCAAGACCATGTTTTTGGTGCTGGAGTTGGTTCTTTTTAGAAGAAAGAAAGATCGAGCAAAACCAAGAACCCAAGAGTGGAAGGTCCTTTTTAGAGCAATTTTTTCTATTGACGGTTCTAAGAGAGAGAAAAAGAAAAGTTAAACTAGTATAAAGTAGATTTATAACAGTGTATTGAATCCAATGTTTTGAAACAATGTACCTTCATAAGCTGACTTTTAATGGTTACAATGTTTACAGAGTTGGATAGCTCAAACCCAAAGCTCATGAATGAGTCCCGCATGATGCGAATAGCTCGAGGTTTTGGTTGTCCAGTTAGGGAAGTAAAAATACCCAAGAAGGGCGAAATGAGACTAGGATTGCAAAGCAATCTACACCCAGTAAAAATCAAAGTAATCACATAACCAGAAATTATTAGTTACCTTTTACTTCTACATGAAAATATCAACTTGTTAGTATGTCATCCAGGCTCAACATTCAACAAGCACCTTTCTGCTTCTATGGCGAGTATATTTTGCATTCTTTCTAACCAGAAGAATTTTAACTAAAGAATCTATATATAAATAGAAGTTTCCTGGTTTTCATTTAGACCAAAGAAAGTTGTAATCTTCCTAAAACCTGTTTGCCTAAAATAAGCATCTTCTATTGGTTCTAATTACTAATTATAATTAATAATCTTACCATGAAATAGAAGAGTGAGTGAGTACGTCAATATATAATTTGTAAATTATAAACGTCACTAAAGTCCTCAATAAATAAAAAATGAACTGAATGAAAAAAGAAATACACAGTAAAAAAAAGAGAAAAAAGAGAACAAATGGCTATCTGAACAAAATGATGAATACAATGTGTAGTGATAACTAGTCTTTAGGATTGCAAAGCAATTTTATTGTGAATTGGAAATTTTCTTGTAGCTGTAACATATTGCTCCTCTCTCAATTTACTGAAAAAGGTGAAGTCAATTCTGGCAATTGGTTTTGGATTTGCATTTCATGGATGAAATGTGATAATCATATTAGCCTAAACTAGACATTAACTAGCACAAATAACATGGAAAAACATATATTCGAATACACAACAGTAAATGAGACTAGCAAGCTTGATTGGGTTCACCATGGTCATCCCATCATTCACGGACCACAACTCTACCCTTCCTGCACAAATTATTCTCCCAAATCCCTATTATCCATCATCGTTCCAGCAAACAGAAACCAAAATAGGTTCACCTCTTCCGATCCTTCTATTCTTTGTCTACACCGACAACCCATATCCACCCATCACCATCATCTTCAACAAAACTTCATCCCTTACCGCAACAATTAAAACCCTAACCAAAAGTTCAAACCAATTTTGGTGGCAGGTGTAGCGGTTGAGCTTCGGCGAAGCTCGGAAAGATACATCAACGCCTTTCTATGGCCTGTGATGAAATAAAAAAGCAGAGAAACAGAGGGAGACGAGGAGTGAATGCCGACAACGAGGAGTGGCAGTCATCTAAGGGCGGCGATACTTCCGACGTTAGCAAAGTCTCCGACGACACTCTTGGCCAGCTAGGGAGACATGCGATGATCCTGTTCGGACCCGAGGGGGTTGCCATCAATTCAATAAAAACCCTAATATCAGAAAATCACTTTCAAAAAACAAAAATTCACGTCACAATGTCTTAAAGTATCCATATCGATAGTTAAATCATTCACTGATTGCATAGCTGACATTTAATCGTTAACAATTTAAATAAAATTTGAAAAAAAACTAAATTAAACACAAATTACGATATTTAAAATTACATTAAACATAAAAAAAAATAATTCGAACAAAAAAAATTAGGACAAATAATGATATTAACCCTAATATATAATATGACTCTAACATGACGGTGCCTAATAATACTATAAAGAGTGTCAGTCAGTCTTGTTCAATCACTTCTTTAACATGTTATATCAATTATCCCCTTTGTATGTTTTATTATAAAAGTTACAATTACACTATCCATGACGTAATTATCATGAATTGTGTTTTTATTTTTCTACTTTATTTCTTCTGTACATCTCAAAATAAAAAATTAAAATAACACTAATAGTTTCTTGTTTATTATACACATTAGGAGTTTACCGACCAATCCAACAAAATAACTGAATGATATTAAAAGTTAAATTGAAAAGTGATAAAATCAAATAGATTCTGAAATTTCTATCTACTCTACCATGATCAATTTGATTCATTCTTGTGATTGAAAAAAAAAAGCAAACCAACTATCTGTTGAAAATTATTAATAACTAACAAATTTGGAAGTTGTTTCAGGATTTGAATATATTATAGTTATTGTATTTACCATATTTATGAAGATATGGTAACAGATATTATATTGTATTTTTTTTTCAGTAAACTATCTTATTTATTTATTGATACAAAAGAAAGTTGAAATTGTGAAAAGTAATCATTATTCAAAATTTATGAAATGTCTTTTTATTTGAAACATTTACTATTTTTTAAAATGCTTAACAATTTAATAATACAAAATAGTAAAAACGTATAAATAGTATAATATTAAAATCCAACTGAAGATCCAATATTACTTTTAATAAATATAGAATGCGAGTGTTATATATATATATATATATATATATATATATATATATATATATATATATATATATATATATATATATATATATAATAATTAAAATATATATGAATAATAATCTAGAAAATCGAGTATTAAAGTTGATAGGTATTTTAAAACAGAGATCGAATATTTTAAAATTAAATAATTTAATAATATCAATAGAAATTCTTAAACTCGTCTCACTATAAAAAAACACTTATCATCTCTCTAGAAACCTTTCTCTCATTTCTCTTTCCATTCTCTCTACGATTTCTAATGTCTAGAGCATTCGTTTGACGATCAGGAGGTGTTTGAGTGATCACAATGGAGAATCTTTCTTTTCTATTAGATCATTTTTCTCTATAGAGAAAGTAAGTTTATGCTTATTTTATCCTTTAATTCTTCAGTCAAATTCATCCGTAGGAGTTCTCTTCGCATGTGTTCAAGCAATTTTCTACCTATCTCTTTGTCAATCAAAGGTCCTAAGCTCTGATAATGTTCTTGTAGTTTGTAGGTTTCTCTAGAGTTTCTTGAGCTTGAAGCAAGAGCAGCGAGTTGTGTATAGTTGGGGTAGCTCCTTTTAAGGTAAGGGAAGCTAGTTTTATGATTGAGTATTTAATTTCAAGTATCCTTGATGAATTTATGTAATGATAATATGATCTAATTATGTTTGTGATGAATGACTTGGTGAAAATGTTGTCTTGATTTAGTGAAATTGGTTGTATGATGCCTAATGTCTTGTATGAGTATGTGTTTGTTTGGAATAACCTTATTTTTGATGTTTTAGTGAAAAGGTGGTGTTATATTTGCTTGGATTGTTGAATGGAATTGTAATTGTAAAATTTTAGATCATTTTGGTCAAAAAGAGAGGTGTTGGTAGTTGACTTTTGGAAGAAATGGTAAAATGGAAAAAATGTGAATTTGGAATCTTTGGTAGTGTCATTTAGCACTGGTTTGGATGATGATTAAACATGTAGATGGTCTATATTGGCATAGTAGATGATAGGTTGTGTTGTTCATTGACTCTTAAGTGTATTTTGAGGTTTTGAGTGGTGAATTTTAGTAGTAGAAGGTTTAGGTAAAATGAAGAGTTTGAAGTTTGCTTTTGAGTCCATTTGGACTTGTTCAGACTCCTAAGTTGTTTGGTCAAGAGTAAGAATTGGTAGATATGAGGTTTGGTCCATAAAGTGAGAATTAAGTTGATTTTGGGTGAGAATTTCATGGTAATATGATTCAAAACTTGTTTAGATTGAGTTATATGCATATAGACATGTTGGTTGTAGTTTAGATTTACATTTAGGAGTGTTAAAAGTTGGTGGAAATGCATGGGAGAAACATGAGAGGTTGGATTGGTGTTCTTGGTAGATTTTGAGGGTTGCTGGTTTATGCAGAGGGGTTAAGCGAGCAAACTACTTGCTAAGCGAATAAATAAGGATTTTAGCAGTGAGTTTCAGGGGTTGGGCGAGCTTCCTCGCTGGTCTGTGGGAGTTCTCTATTTTCACACTCGCTAGGCGAGTGAATTGATTCGCTAGGTGAGTTTGTAAGGAGTTTGGGTGATGGTTGTAGGAGCTAAGCGAGCCAACACGTTGGGCTGTGAGAGCTCATTGGTTTTGCTCTCACTAAGCGAGTGGAGACTTCTCGTTGGGCGAGTAAGTCTGAGTCTTATTACTAATTTTAAGTGATTTCTCTGCTATGTTTATTTGTGAATGGTAGAATGATGTATCTTATATTCTATGATATGGTTGAAAGGTGTGATGGCATGTGAATGATGGTTATAAGGACTTCACGGAGAGGTCCTTTAAGTAGTTACGTGTGTAAGTGTTATGTATTGATATAGGAAGTTAGTAATTAGAGGTTATTCTGATGTTCTCAATAATCTCCAGTCTCAAGAAGCGAAGGATGGTTATGTGGTGGAGAGTAGTAGGAAGTCTCTAGTATATTGGTTATTTATTAGCCATAGATGCTTGAAAGGATTAACCTTGGAGTGTGGTGTTTGTTGATATAAGGATATTATTGTTGTTGTTCCACCTCAAAGGTAGGGTATAGTTCAATATCAATACATGTATCTAGATGGTCAGTCTAGAGTTAGATGATGATATGTGTGTGAATATTGTTTGATGATTGATAACTAAATTATTTAATGATGCTTATGTGTGTTTTTTTATAAACTATCTTACCTTTTCTTTGTGTTTTTGTTTGTTCATCTCTTCAATTGCAATGATCATCTTTACGATGTGAGCGGATGAGGAACTGTCTCTTATCAAATGTTAGCAGACGAGGACAGAACAGAAGACCTATCGTAGTTTTCTTAGTTTGATGATGTTGTATATATATCTGTTTATAGATGTATATATTTTCTTTTGTTAGATTGCTAACCACATTTTAACTTTCAAGTATAAGACGTTTTGTTTTATTGATAGAGACATATCCTCTTTTCTTATATATATTATACTATTATAGTTATATTTAGATAATTATAAAATTTTATATATATATTTTTTTCTTTATATCTTATTGATATGTGATTTATTTTATAATAATGTTAATACTATTTAAAATTGAGATGTTATAATGTGTAATTCTTAAAACCATGGGAAATGTCACTTTAATGCATTCTATAAAAAAAGTTTCACATTATTATAACTATAATAATATTTTAATTACTTTTCTTAATCTGAGAATATAAAAATAGTTTCCTGCAATGACTAAATTCTAAAAATTAATTAACGAAAATAACAATATACAGTTATTGGTTTGGTATATTCCCCACAATATTGATATAAACAAAGAATATTCGTAGAACATACCCATAAGAATTAAGAATAACAATCCTACTCAACCACGATAAATATTAAAATTATTAAAAACATTTTTTAATTGTTTACAACGTAACATCATTTAATTTAGTAGTGTTTCTGACGTGCCCCTCAAAAAAACCAGTAAATATTTTATCTAGAAAATGGTTGATCTTATTTATACATATATAAAAAACCACGTGCTTTATTATTAAGATTTATGAAAATCAGTTTATAAATTTTAAATATAGAAAAAAAGGCTAAAGTGAAATGAAAATAATTATAAAAACTAGAAAGAGAAAACATTGGTGTTATTATATTTTCATCGCCGTTCTAATCCTTAACAGCTCATCCTTATTCCAAACACAGCACACTTTCACTAAAGCCTAAAAGCTGCTGTCAAATTTCTAACAACATGTGGACGAACTCAAATCTCAAATGCAAATTGGTTTCTTTTTCGTGGCTTTAAAGTTACTTTATTTTATTTTATTTTATTTTATTTTATATGTGAAGTCATTTGCTTCAACCACATATAAATATAATATATAAATATATATATATAGAGAGAGAGATAGATACATATGAGGTTAGCGTTAATCATAAATTTGATTTTGAAGAGAGAGACAAAGGAGGTACCTTTGTGAGAGAAAGGGGACGACCTCAAGTCTATGCCTCAAAATTTGTTACAGATAGAAAGTGTATCGTATAATTTGCTTAATTGAGGGTTTGATTTCATTTAGTTAACTCTGTTGTGCCTATCTGGAGTTGGTGATTCAGGATCCATCAATGTCTCTGTTTGCTGTTTTTTCCATTTGTACAGTTGCCAAGGATGCAGCGGGGGTTGCAGGTGCTTTTATGATTGCTATATTAAAAGCAGAGCAATTTTAGTTGTTGATCATCACATTTGCACTATATTAACTTGCTTATTTGCAGGGAATGTGTTTGCTTTTGGGTTGTTTGTGTCTCCCATGTAAGTTTCATCATGGATTTTGAAGAACTGTTGAATTCAGAAGAATTTTTTGTTTATTTCTGTTCATTGTGTAACTCTTGTGCTGTTTTTAATACGCAGACCCACATTTAGGAGAATTATCAGAAATGGGTCGACGGAGATGTTCTCAGGGTTGCCATATATTTATTCGCTCTTGAACTGCTTGATCTGCATGTGGTATGGCACACCTCTGATATCTGCTGATAATTTGTTGGTTACAACTGTTAACTCAATTGGAGCAGTCTTTCAGTTTGTGTATATAATTCTCTTCCTGATGTATGCTGAGAAATCAAAGAAGGTTAGCTCTCTGATACTGTTGGAATTTGGAAGATTATTTATTTTATGTGATTGAGGACAAATATCAGTGGTTAATTCTTAAACTGTATTTTATACTTCCGTTGAGTAGGTGAGAATGATTGTATTGTTGGTGGCAGTTCTTGGAGTATTTGCAATCATATTACTTGGAAGCTTGGAAATAGATGACATTCAAATGCGTCGGTTCTTTGTGGGATTTTTGAGCTGCGCGTCTCTCATTTCGATGTTTGCCTCTCCATTGTTTATAATTGTGAGTGTGTTGTTACCTTAATTCCATGTATAATATGACCATTATCAATTAGGGTCAATTTACTTACATTACATGCTATATTTCTCAGAGATTGGTCATTCAGACAAAGAGTGTTGAATTCATGCCATTTTATCTCTCACTTTCCACCTTCCTAATGAGCACCTCTTTCTTTCTTTATGGACTGTTCAACGATGATGCCTTCATTTATGTAAGTTTGCTTCCAACTCCTATTTTTATCTATTAATTCTTGGATACCCATTTTAGTTTGGAATGTTCATTTTGGTGACTTATATTTGCAGTACAACTGTACCTAAATCTTTACTTGATCTGTAGGTGCCAAATGGGATAGGAACTGTTTTGGGAGTGACACAGTTGGTATTATACTTCTACTTCGAGAATAAATCCAGAGACAGCTCCAGAGAACCTCTGATAGTGTCATATGTATGATCAGTTCTGCTGAAAAGACCAAAGGCAAAAGCAAATATGTAATATTTCTGGTCTTTGCCATAGGCATTCTTTTCATGAGAATCTTCTCAATGCACAAGATAGTTTTCCTACTGAATCAATATATGGACTTAATAAATAAGTATTTTGATTCCAAAAAAGAAAAACAATGGTGCAGCATATTCATTTTGGTGTTCAGTAAATCGGAGTTTATGATTGGTTCCCTCTCCTTCATGATCTTTTTAGTTTCATTTATGTGGTTTCCTTTTCTCTACTTGTTTCTGGGTACGAAAATATGTTTTCCATGAAATTAGTGGATAAAATCCTTGCAGCCGGAGGGTGATGTTAGTCTCTTCTTCTGACAATCTATGGATTATAATTGAATTGTATGTGAGCAGGAACTATTTGTATGGGTAGTTTTCCTAGTAGACAACATGCTAGTTGACTTGAAGCATAATCCATGTTATATTTGTTTCCAATTTTCCATATTTTCCAAGTGTCCTTTTAAGCTTTTTGTTCATTATTTATCTCTTTGTGACTTAACTTTTTCGAGTTTTGATGAATCCTGTAACCTATATTTACTATTTAGTAACAAGGTGTCATTTAATGAAATAGAAAAAAATGAGGAAAGATTCATTCAGCGTAGATCTGTTATTAACTGGAACAATGTCGTCATCAAACATGTAAAATATCAATCTCTATCTGTAATACTCTAGTAAGAAAAGGAAAACAACACAAGTGCTACAGTAATAAATAACTCTTTCTAGTGTAGTTCTTACGGTGACATCTTCTTCCTGCACAAAACAGATTTCAGGGTAAGAAAAGACCTTTGGCTGCTAAATGTGGTCTGAAACTGGAGTTGGCAACATCCCTGTTTGATTCAATTTGTAGGAGCAATTACTGTTTGAGGGTGACAACCAGAAGTTGTGACTATGAATAACTTGAAATTTTGTGTATCAGAATTACCAGGTACGTGGTACAGGTACTGGTATGTGGTACTTATAGGTATAGATTTTTTTACATTATTATTGCAAGACTTCTTTTGAAGAGAATCTGTTACGCAATATGTGGCACGGTGAATTCAGTATACAATACTCAGGGTTATATTTATGCAAGCCTTGAGGAGGTGAACGGTGCTTTGCAATAGGCTATTGCAAGAAAGGCACACTGCACCACTCCAGCAGGCCTTGGTGATGGTCTAAGCTAGCTTCTCTTGCTTTGAGGCCATTTCCTAGTTCATCAGATGTTAGAGACAAATATGTACACATTATTTAAGTTGTTCCTTAATGAAAACTTATGTGCAACAGACATACTTTGTCTCTGTTGATCTCCAAATAGCTGTTGAATAATTTGTCTCCCTTTGTTGTTAGCTTCTTCAATTAATGACAGATGTAGGAGTCAATTTATGTGAAAAAGGAATTTCACTGTCCAAAATGCCATGTTGGTTCTTGGTTACTTAATGGTTAAGTGCATAATTTAATTTCTCCACTTGTTGCAGATGGCTGATTTTTGTCCCAAGATGTAAAAGTTTATTTAATCAGTTTCTCATGTGCTAGCCTAATCGGTTTGGTGCATTTGGTTATAATTTTCTTTCTATTGGAAGTAAAGTGGATTCTTAATTTAGGTCTAAATATGTGGTGTATTCTTTATTTGATCTCGACAAGAATTAGAAATGAATTACAAGTATGCGATGAAATTAAGAATGTATTATGAACAACATTATGAAGAGGAACTAAAATAATAATCTAAATAACATGCACATGTTGAGATTATTTTAATAAGTTAATATGCATAAAAACTGAAAAAGAATATATAAATATTCTAAATTATGTGTTTGATATATACTTGTTTTCTTTCATCTTCACCATAACACGTCACTTTTTTTTAAGTAACTTTTCTTTCGAGTTTATCATCTTTAAAAACTTTTTTAAAGGAGTTTCAAGTGTGACTCAATATTTAAGCAACTATATTCTTTCTGTGGCATGATTATATTAATTATTAAACAACAAAATTATAAAAAAAAATATTAAGTAATTGAGTTCTACTTCTTTTTTCTTAATACTATTTTGATTTTTGTATTCGTATCTTTTGTTCAAAGTGATCCTTAAGTTTTTTTTAACATTCAAAGTGGTCATATTTTTTGTAAAAGTTGTTCATTTTGGTTTTTCTCGCTGATGGCGTCTAAATTGCTAACGATATAATATCCACCTAAGCTAATATTGAATGAGCTGTCAGTTTTAGATATATGTGACAAGTGGAAATGACGTGGCAATGGTAAGTTGCTTTTGTTCAATTTGGGTTCAATTTGTTAACAAAATCATGAAGTTAGAAGTTTTGATGATGTCCAAATCAAGTCTCAAGTGCTGAAGTTGAAAGAAGACCTTCACGAATATTTGTTTTTGTCTTAAAGTATTTGTAATAAGTAGTTTTATGTATAAGGCCTTATTTGTTATTGATTTTATGCTTTAAAATTCGTTTTGGAGTCATAAAAACTGTGCAATAATCGATTAACACTTAAGATAATCGATTATCATAGAAAAGTTTTTAAAGGATGCTAAAAACTTATTTTGTCTCTAGAATAATCGATTATCAGCCTAATCGATTATGACTTATCATAATCGATTATCACGAAGACTAACCGTGTTTGGGCATGCTTTTGGTCGTTGTGCATTCAATAAATGCATAATCAATTACCATAAGTGGATAATCGATTATCACGCGAGAAAAAATTTATAACGGATTTTTGGAGGTGTCCTGGAGTGAGATATTTATATATTGGTTTTTGACCCTCATTCTAATACACAACACATATCTATTTGTTTAAACTGTGAAAAGTGTAACCTGGGATTTGTGTAACTCTTGTGCTTTGGCTTTGAAAACTTAGTGTTGGTATAGAGCAAGAACTTTCACTAGGACTATGATTGAGTGTTGTTGTTGCTGAGTGTTCTCAGACTTGATTCGTTTCCTGTGCTATTTCAGGACTTCTATGATGGCTGCTATGAAAGAGGATGATTCTCCTGACTTGAGAGAAGTAGCAAGAATCCTCAAAGACATCCTTGAGGTAAACAAATATGACATGACACCATATACTTTATCCTTAAAAACCCTCTAAATCTAACAATCATTCCATATGGTTGGGTTGTGCTGTCTAAGATTCCTAATGTTCCATTGAAGTTAAGAAAAGTTGTGGTGAAAGTTTGTGATGTGGTGACTCGTAGAGCTGCACGATTGGCAACTACTAGTATTATTGTTGGGTCTATCGAGGAGGAGGTTCACTAGGGAGATACAAACACCAATGAGATATGAGCTCAATCATATAAGGGATTGACACCACTCTCTACCCAAAACTTTAAGGCAATGGGTTAATGGATCTTCGACCTTATATGGTGCTCTACTTTCTCATTTCTACCCAATGTGAGACTTAGACTCACACTTGGAATCCTAACAATCTCTCCCTCAAGGGTGAGTCCCTTCCACATTGGTACACTACCCCTCCAGCGGAAGCATTCCCAACCCCTTCATACCGTCATTCATCTTAATGGGACATGCTTACCTGGAACCCTTACTTGGAATCCTTCACCAGGAAGACTTTCGATATAGGAACCATTATACTCGTTTGAGTTAGTCACCAATACGAACCATCAGCTCTGATACCACTGTTAGGTTTATCGAGGAGGAGGTTCACCGGGGAGATACAAACACCAATGAGATACGAGTCCAACCATATAAGGGATTGACATCACTCTATACTCAAAACCTCAAGGCAATGGGTTAATGAATCTTCGACCTTATATGTTGCTCTACTTTCTCATTTCTACCCAATGTGGAACTTAGACTCATACTTAGAATCCTAACAATAACTAGTGTGGAGATCTAAGTGTGTTGTCCCTCTTTACAATTGGTATCAGAGCCAGGTTGGAGGTATAAAAAAGACTTTTGCTGTAGGGAGGTAGGTGGAGAACCATAGTCTCCTTGGTAAGAAGTATTTTAGAGTAGTACTAAAAGCAAATTTGTGAAGGTTTGACCCAAAGTAAATAATATCTTACCAATATAGAAATTTATGTGTGTTTCCCTTTTTACAATGGTTGGTATCTTGAAGAAGCACTAGTGCAAAAATCACATTTTATAACGTACAAAAATGACCTATTATAACGTACAAACTGGGGACATAGTTTTGGACGTTATAATAGGTCTGTGCATTTTATAACATAGCAAAAAAGTAAGTTATAATAGATTCAGCCTATTATAACGTAACAAAAAAAGTACGTTATAATAGATTTAGCATATTATATCGTAGTTCTTTTTATCTATCATAATATCATAATTAACATATTATAACATACATTATCATGTACGTCATAAAAGGTGGTTTTTTTTTAAGAAAAAATTATGCTTACATTTTGACATCTAATCAAATTTCCTGATATTATCTTTTTATCTAATCAATATATAATCAATATAACATGTATTATAATCAATAAACAAAATGGAATTCATTTCATACGTTAAAATGTCTAACAATATTTAATATATTATTTGTACATAAATATAAGCAAACCTCTTCAAACAAATCAAGTGGGCCCCATAGATTAAAAAAATAATGTTCACTACAAATCATCTCCCCTCCTTTCTAAATTCCCCAAATATAAAAAATGCAGACTAATGGGTCTTATTCCAAGTCTGAGTTGCTTGGCTTGCAGCTTTCTTCTCTGTATCAGGCAAAAATATTAAATTATCAGCAACTACCGGATAAGGCACCAAGACTAATGAAAAAAAAATCAGTCAAACAGAATAACAATTCATTTGCATACATACATTTTTCTTCCAGCACCCTTACCTATTACTTTTTAATTCTGAATTAGCAAGTACCTAAATCCAACTTTCATAATAGTATCAACCAATAGAAAATTAACCTAGAATTCATAACTCAAGGTTACAAACTGGATTACAGCAAATCATAACAGCACTACGCTCGTTAACTTATTCTCTTTTAAAGCATCCTTAGCGTCCATACCATTCACTCAATAACATTTCAGTGCAGTAAAACATATAATTTATGTGCTTAAGGAATGTTTAAAGATCTAACAATGTTATGTCAGATTAGAAACTCTAATCTGCTCTAATTATTATGTACTAAAATTCCTAATTCTATTTCCAGAAAGAAAAAGGACAGCTAGTAAATTTTCTTCATACAACATACTCACACTACAACCAAGTTTATCATACTTTGATTAGCATGTCAAAAGTGAGAAATAGAGCATCATTCTCGGTTCCTCCATATTCCACTATATTTCCAGAAATCATATATTTTCAATCATACATAACCACAAATTCTATCCTAGCATCAATTCACACATAACTCGAAACCATTCATAAAACTACAACAACCAGGGAATATGCAACGCTATAATCACTTCCCTACATCATATTTCATCCAACATATTCAAGTATACATTAATTCTGCATCAACATTATGTTGTTTAAAGATGATCCTTATATCAGTTTTCCAAACACCTAAGCACATCCAGTCACGGTCTAAACATCATAAAACCCAGTGCACTAATATATATATATATATATATATATACCAACCAGAAAAATACACATAATCAACCATAAATTTCCAGTTCTTAATTTATAAACCCAAAATTAGAACTCAATATGTACACTTCCTACATAATTTTTCTGATATTATGTACAACTGGTATGAACAAATCAACAAACACTTGGCGGGTATTTTTCAGTATAATGCTTGCATCATCTGAAGGAAAAGGGATTAACTAACCATGGATTTGTTAGAAAAGCGACATTGGGGACAAGTGGTCCAGGAGCAACAAAGGTGGGTCACGGGAGAATAACAAGCTCAACAGAAAACAAAAAAAAACATAACTCGGAAAGTGCTAGTATTTAGGAAATGGTAAGGCATACATATGATATCATGCTTAAGATTTAGACGTGAAGTTTCCTGTGACCAGATCAGGGGGATTGAACCCCGATTCTGGACCATAGAGCATATTTGGACGGGAAGACCTTCAAGAACATAAAATGAAGAACTTTCTATTCTTTCCAAATGTTAGAGTCCACAATATCACACAGAAGCAATATATCCTAACACCATGAAATACAACAGAGCAGGGGTATGACATTACTGAACTGGAACATGATAATAATGATATTATAACAGCACTGCTACACACCTCACAAATATCTCTCTAAGTTCTAAAACAGATCACAATTTCGAGGAAGTAGCCGTTATTAACTCTAAAATACAATTAATGACATATTCAAAGACACAAGCATGCATACATTAAGTTATAGAATCATTCAAGCAAACATTAATCAAATTTTTAAAACAAGCTCAACATTTTTTCCTCCAATCAAACCAGTTGCTTCTGGATTGAGTAATTAGAACCAGAAAAATAAAAATTACCTCAGTTGAATATAGCGAAAAACTATATTTGGGATTAATCTCCCTTGTGTTAAATACACACATAGGGTTCTCTATTTATAATAGAAGAAATATGGGCTAAGCCCAAAATACAAATGAGAAATAATAACAAACTAACTAAAAGATAAAAGATATAATATATCTAACACTCACCCTCAAGCTGGAACATACAAATTGTATGAACTAAGCTTGGAATAGATGAATTCAGTGTTGAACTAGATGATTTATCTTCAAGAGTGTGAAGCAAACATAGATGGACTAACAACAGCTTGTGAAACTTCAACTTCAAAAGTGGATGAAGGAGAGCAGTGGTGGACAATGACAAACTGCAAGGACTGATTCCCAATCAATGATGGATGAGTAACGGGATCAACAGTAGTAGCTAGCTGAAAGCTAAGAGCTACAAAACTGCAGGGACTAAACTAAATCCTCATCAATGATGGATGGGTGACGGAATCAACAGTAGTAGCTGAAATCTACAAAACTGCAGGGACTACACCCATATTTATGTGACTTGCAGTGTTGTCTTGGAACGATACTCCCCCTCACTGCAGGGACTAAATTGCGATCACTGGCTGATGAAGCCTGTAGGGACTAAATTGCCATCACTGACTGATGGAGCCTATAGGGACTAAATTGCCATCACTGACTGATGGGGCCTGTAGTGGCGGGAAGCGACAAAACTACAGGGATTGCCATCACTAACTGACGAGGTGATGGGGGCCTACAGTGGTTGACAGCAGCAAACAGTGCCTGGACAGCAGCAAACGACGCCTGGACAGCGACAAACGGCGCCTCGACAGCGGCAAACGACGCCTCGACAATCAAATTTTGAGTCGATCTTGCTCAAGATCACATTCTCAAACCTAGACTTTTCATCTCTAGCCAAATCTTTCTCCGTAACACCCACTGCTAGAATGTCCCCTTTCCATTCCGTCACATCAACATCCTTAGCAGTGAAACAAATTTCCAGTAGAAGAAGCCATTTTAAACTTAGAGAAGAAAAGAGACTTAGGGTTCCAAAAACGTGAGGAAGAAAACCCTAGGTATGAGCCCAAGCCAACAAAACGGAGAAACAGGAACCAAAACATACTCAGGAAGCTCCGGCGAGACGATCTGCAGTGACGCGGTGAAACTCCGACACCGGGAAGGCGGCGCGTGCAGAACACGCGGCCGAGACTCGCCGAGAAGAAGCGACGTGTGAGAGCTGGTGCGGAGGCTTCGTAGGACGGGACCACTAGGGTTGGGTTGCGCTTCTCAAGGCGCACCTAACCCTTGACTTCGCCGGAGCAAACGACGTTCGGCGGCGGCGGCGACGGCGGACTGGCCGAAAAGAAGCGTTGTGTGGCGGCGCGTGACTGAGAAGTGGCTCTCGAAACCGGCGTGGTTGGTCGTCGCTCGAAGAGACGGTCCAGATCCGCAGGTCACCCGTCGAAACTGTGACGGTGGTCGGCGGTGGCGACGGCGACGGCAACGGCGGAGACGGTGGCCGGCCGCGGACAGAGGTTGGCGGCAGACAGTGGCTCGCTATGGTCAACGGCAGAGGCGACTGGCTGCACTAGTACTGACTGCCACAAATTTAAGAAGAAGAGAAAGGGCTGTCCACTGAAAATTTAGGGGTTGCCGGCAGACAACAGAGACCCCGGAAGAAGATCAGAGAACCAGGCTCTGATACCAAGTGGAATTGAGTGAAAAACTATATTTGGGATTAATCTCCCTTGTGTTAAATACACACATAGGGTTCTCTATTTATAATAGAAGAAATATGGGCTAAGCCCAAAATACAAATGAGAAATAATAACAAACTAACTAAAAGATAAAAGATATAATATATCTAACAACCTTTAACAGATGAGGATAAAGACCATTGATGCAACCTTCACCTATGGCACCAAGGGCTAGGACAGCATGTTCCCGTTCTTTCCAAGCATCATCCCCACCAGCAGACAACTTAGCCTAAACAAATTCTTATAACCTTTAGTATATCCACACACAAAAATAAGGCTTGTGTTGAAAATAATGGGAAACAACAAATATTTTATGCTTTATAAATGTTGCAACTTCAACAACATCATTGCTCCAAGCCTATCACAAAAAATAGTAAAACCCCAAAATCTTTTTACCTGGCATTTTGTCCCCATCAGCACCTTCTAGAACCACGAGGTAGTGAACAAAAGAGGGAATCACGACCTCAAGCTTTCCATCACTACAAAACAATAGCGCATACATTTGACAAATGAAAATAAATAATAATAAAAATACAAATCACACAACAAGCAGAGTATACCAAGCTCCTCTTCAGCCATTATTACCAGCACACCAACACATAGATTCTCTCTCACCACACCACACTAGAGAATGATGAATGAGACTACACAGAATACCATACCAAAGAATGATGAACGAGTGATGACTCCTAGTCGAGGCGGATCGGCGTGAATCCATGATTCCGGTGTAAAATCGAGTCGGCGAACAAGGACACACCAGAAGACGGTGAAATCAAAAGCAAACCCTAGATTCAAACGTTTGTTAGGAGGAGATTCTAGGGTTCGAGGTAGGAAGGGATTTAATCGGTGAAAAAGGTTGGAACCAAGATTTAATCGGTGTAAATAGATAGAAACCAATCTCAATCGGTGAAAAATGAAGAAAAAAGCAAAACAATCGATAAAAAGGTAAGAGATAAGGAAAGTCTAGAGGAAGATGGGGTTTGGTATTTGAGGCGACGCTCAAGGCAGCAAAGAAGATGTAGTTCGGTGAGGAGTGAACGCGAGATGTGGTTCGGTGATGGTGAGGGAGGAGTGTTCTTGGAGGAGTGCGCAGTTCAGAGAAGAAGAGAGGAACGAGAATGGGAGGGAATGGTGAGATTAGAGATAGCGAGAGAGACGTGAAAAATTAGAAAAGGAAGAGAGATATTATAACTGATTTTTAAAACTCCGTTATAATACATCAAAAAAATTCCAACAGGTGTCCGTATTTACGTAATAATAATAGGTTTTGAACTTATTTACAAGTTTGTCACTGCGTTTCATATTATAACTTATATACAACACTACGTTATAATATGTCTTAAACTTATTTACAAATTTGTCATTGCGTTTCGTATTATGACTAATATACAAAACTACGTTATAATATATCTTACTTTTATTACGATTCTGTTATCGATCAACTTATTATAATGAATAATTTTTATCCGTTATAATAGTTCTGTTATTGAAAGTTGTTTTTCGATTAGTGAAGATTGGTAGGGGTAGAAGTGGTGGCATCACAAGTGGAGGTAGAAGTGACGTGGAAATGAAAAGAATAGTTGTTGCAATCGAAGGAGGTGTATATTCTAGCTATACATTGTTTAGGGAGTATTGCATGAAGCTTTGAACGAAACATTGGGGGAAGATATTGCCAAATAAATGAATAATAAATGAAGCGGTCCTACTTAATATTAATTATTTTCATAAAAAATTAAAATTAACTATCAAAAGTTTACATAAATATTTTTATTTCAACAATTGTATTATTCATTAAATTTATTTGCTAACGTTAATCCGCAACTTTAAATAGTTGTGTTGTGCAACATTTTATTCATCATCCCAAACTTTCTTTGTTGGTTGTGGAACAAGCAACCCAGAGAAAGAAAATGCAAGCTTCAATCGCATGCAGTCGTCATGTACATGGAGTTAATCCACTGCAGTCCCACGCCAACCATCTTCCTCAAACAACCCTTCGACTAAAACCTCCCTACTGCGCTTTCACTCAACACAGATCACCTTCTGGGATAACACTCAGGTGCAATTCCCAACCTCAAGCACTCCTAAACCTTTGCACACCAAGAGTGTGCAGTTCCAACGTGGGTCCACTTCGGTGTGGCATTTCGTCGAACATGTACGGTGGAAAAGAAAATAGGGGAGTTGGGGAGTGGCTTGTGCTGGCTAGTGAGGTTCTTTCAGCAGCATTTCCATTGTGGGTCTCAATTGGGTGTGTTGTGGGGTTGATGAAACCCAGTTACTTCAATTGGGTCACTCCCAAGTTGACGATTATGGGACTCAACATCATCATGCTTGGCATGGGCATGACTCTCTCTATTCATGATCTTCGTGGGGCATTTTCCATGCCAAAGCAAGTTCTCTATGCTTTTGTCCTTCAGTATTCGGTCAGTATCTGCACACAGTGATTGTTAAAAGTTTGATCAGTTCATAATATGATTACTATCATCCACTTAATTCTTTAATAACACTTCATAATCACAACACTTTTAACCTGTTAAAACAGATTTTAAATTCAGTAATACATAATTATTTCAGTTTTAGGCTTTTCCCATCATTCTCCCTCTGTTATTTATTATATATAATAATTGAAATTTATTTATTTTTTAAATAGGCAAATTAAAATGAATAATTTTGAAACAAAAAAATCGCAATAATTTCGATTTTAGCTTTTTTTTTTTAATTATGATCTAATGGGTTTCATAATGAAATCTGATTCAATTGTTTGTTTAGTTTCAATTAAATTGGGTTTCCATTGCTTTTAAAGAGTGTATAATTGTAAAGAAAAATATAAATATTAATTTAAATTCTGAGTTGGAGATAATTTTATAAATTTTCAAAGAGCAAATACAAACTAAATTTATAGTTCATACGAGTTCTGAAACATATTATAAAGCGTCTAATTATGGAAAAAACAATGAATATAGTTTTAAAAATATATATCTTGAATAATTATTACAATAGATACACAGTAGAATTAGTTTGGTTTGCATTATATCGATTTTTAATTCAGAAAAAATACTTTCTTTTTTTTTAATACAGACGTTTGTGCTATTACGAATTTTTCTGCTTCAATTATTACTGTTTGCATTAAATTGAATTGGTTCATGCATCTAAATTGAATTGCTTGATGAACCCCCAAATTTGACTATGAATTTGTGCTGCCTCAATCGTTTTTCCATTCAACAGAATTCCTTTTATTATAGATTTTTTATTGTGTAATATTAGTACGTAGTTATTATATTTCAAACTTTTGATGATAATAATAATAATAATAATAATAATAATAATAATAATAATAATAGTAGTAGTAGTAGTAGTAGTAGTGTATGATATTATATGTGTTGAACATTTTGGTGAGGTTAAACAATAACCATGATAAAATATGACCGATTGAGTGTGAATAAATGATTACAGTACTTTAATTAAATAATTGTAATGAAATTAATCTATAGTCTATCATTATTTTTACTTTTTATGATTATGTAAAATTAATCAAAGGCTAATTATACTTCAAAATATCAGTTGTCCATCTTTAAAAATGGAAACTCCGTTAACTACACATAAAAGTGTGATTAAAAGTATCGTAAAATTAGATAAAACTAGAATTTCTTTGCAAAATACATAGGTACAAAAATCTGGTTATTTGTAAAAAACAAGGTTAAATAGTTTTTTTTATTCTATTTTAAACTATCTTTTTAATTTAATTTCACTATTTTAAATTATTTTAATGATCCTATTTTTTAAAAAACTAGTGAATGTAAGTTTCTTATGTCAAATTTGTAATGAGATACGTTTTTCTAATAACATGTGACATTTTGTGTACAGTTTCTCTGTCAAAAGTCAATTTCGACAAATAACATATATAGTTTCTTATTATTAATAATTATTTTAAATAATTAAATATGTTTTTAATCTCTTAAAAACATTAAAATTAATTCATTTTTAAAATTTTAATATCTTAAATTTAGTTTTTTTAACTAAATTTTGCTAAATTTATTTAATATTTTAAACACGTTTTTAGTTAATATTGTAAAAATAAAATTTATTTAATATTTCAAACACGTTTTTATTAATATTATAAAATAAAAATGTATTAAATGATATAAAAAAACTTAAATGTGAATTAAATTTAACAAAATTTAATTAAAATTATTCGAAAGTTGAAAAATTAAATTAGACTAAAATTAAAAAAAAATATTTTAAATTTTTATTAAAAGTTAAAACTAAAAAAGTGAAAACAAATTAAAAATATTTAAAATAAATTAGAAGAACTATTTTTACCAAAAATAATATATATTCTTTTAAATAAGTATTTTTATTTTTATCTTGAAGAAATATTTATAAGAAATGTCACCGTTAAAATAAATGAGTTTGATATTATATAAATGAATATAAATTTTATTTTATAAATTAGATTTTTAAGGTTAAGTTAATTTTAAAATTTATTTATTAAATAGATCTTAAAATCATTCAGAGTCTATGTTAACAAATTTTATTTTTTATTTTTTACACCTATTATGTCATCAAGTTACAATTAGAAAATTAATTAATATTTAATTCCACATTCATTAATCAAAATTAAACAATTTATATATATATATATATATATATATATATATATATATATATATATATATATATATATATATATATATATATATATATATATATATATATAAAGAGGTTAAATTTAACTAAAAATTGACTTGGTAGTAGTATACTTGAAATGTTTGTGTGAATTGGTAACCATTTTCAGGTGATGCCACTGTCTGGATATCTCATAAGCAAAATTTTCAATCTTCCACCACATTTTGCAGCAGGTTTAATATTAATTGGTGGCTGCCCAGGAGGTATATGAATTTTAATTTATCTGAAAAATATTTCAAGATAATATTATTAGCATATTTTATATTTTACTAAATTATTTATGTATGTTTTTCTACATTTTTTTTCTTGCAGCTGCTTCCAGTAACATCATAACCTATCTTTCACGGTATTATTATTTATGAAATTGTGGATGAGTTATCGGAATGAATTAATAGTTGAATGATTGATGACGCAATTAATGTGTTTATGTTTTCACAGCGGAAATGTGGCGCTGTCTGTAATAATCACAACTGCAAGCACCTTAACTGCAACGGTCTGTACTTTTTGGTTTCCATTTTTGACCAAATTAATTCAGATTTTACTAAATTAAATGTTGGTAGGGCATTATAATATTATATTACTTTGATATAAAAATATAAAACTCATATTTAAATAGTTTATCTATTTTAATAATCTTTATTTATGGATAAAAATATATTGCAGGACTCAAGTGATAAGTTGTCTGGCCCTACAAAAATACATAATACAATCAATTTTTCATTGTCAGACCAAATTTTCTCCATCAGCAGCCCCTCTTGCAAAGCCTAACTTTAAATACCATCAATCGATTATTTTTCTTAAAGTATTATTAAGAAATCAAGAGAAAAATTAACGTATAAAAATATAAATTAACTTCACCGTAAATTAAAACTAACTTATTTATAAACTTAAGTCTCTCTCCATTTATCTAATTGTCTTATAGTTTTATTTTTACAATTTGAGATGACAAACAAGGAGAAAACATACATGTATTTTTTCTACAATATTCTTATATATAATTTAAAGTAATCAGTACAAGATTAATCATATTTATGAGACGTATAAAAGTATATAAAAGTTAACAATAATTTTGTATAATTTCTGTATTGATTGAGATTTTTTAGATAATGTGTTAACATTTAACACATTAAAATACTATCCATTACTTGTTTTTATATACGTTATACTCCATTATTTTAGACCGGAAGGATTAATATTAATTCTTACGAAAAAATATTCTTTTTCTGATTTCTTGAAACTACAAAATGTGTGTTTAGATTTTTGGTAAAAAAAATTAGAGACTTAAAAGTTATTTGGTTTTATTAGTTTATATGTATTTCTAGTTTTTTAATGCTGTTTTTGTTTTTTATATTAAATTTTAAAAATTTAATGCATCATGTTCTTTTTTAAATTTGTTTTTGTTATTTAAAAAATATTAAACAGGTTAATAGAATTAGCCATGTCGATTAAACTTTATGGAAAAGTAATTTAAATATTTTTTTAATAAAAGGTAAACTATCCAATGGATAATTTTAAAACTATGTTAACGGACTTGTCGTCCAATCCAACGTTTTTTAAATCAAAAATTAACTTTTTGAAAAAAAAAATTGTAACGTAATTTTTTTCATGAAAAAAATATTGAAGTCGTGTTTTTCCTTGCTCTTCTTTTGTTATTTTTGTACATTTTGTTGCTAGACAAAAAAAAACATACATTTTGTTATAATTTTATTGAATATTACAATTTTTCTCTTTCCTTTATTTGAATTATATTCTATTTTGGACAAATAATGATTTAACAAACGGAATGAATTCTCAGCGTGACAGTATATGTCAAGCACCACATGGAATACTCTACTATTTTCTATTTGATAGCATAGTAAATATTTTAACATTTATACTTATCTAAATTTAGTTGTTAATGAATATAGTTGAATTCTTGAACTTATATGTTTAAAATGTTAAAGAAGTTAACTTGTGAACTCAATCTTATAAAACTAGTATGTAAAATAAAATTTATATTAATTTATATTTTTTAAATTGATTTTATTTATTTCTAGTTAATAAGAGACTTCTGATATAAGATACACGTTTAATTTTGTTTCATGTTTAAAACTGAATATTGCAGTTTTTATTTGTGGAATATTGCAGGTGATGACTCCTTTTGTGACAGCAAAACTTGGTGGTAAATTTGTGACAGTGGATGCATCTGGGTTACTGGTTTCAACATTGCAAGTAAAAGCTTTACCTCCGTCAAGTTAATCAATGCTGTCTTTGTGTGAACTATGTTGCAATTGTTACTTTGTCTTTGAACAGGTTGTTCTTGTTCCTGTGCTGGTTGGTGCATTTCTGAATCAGTTTTTCCAACCAATTGTGAAAGTTGTCTCTCCAATGATGCCAGCCTTTGCAGTAACAAGTGTGGCAATTTTATGTGGGAATGCTATTGCTCAGAGTTCTTCAGCAATCCTTGTGTGTGGTGGAGAAGTCATTTTAGCCACCTTTCTTCTTCATGCTTCTGGTTTTTTCTTTGGTTACGTTTTTTCAAGATTCATTGGGCTAGATTTCTCATCATCACGAACCATATCCACTCATGTTGGCATGAAGGTATAAAGTTTATACCCTTTTAATTGAACAACGATATTATAACACATTTTTACATACATTTTTACATTTATTTAACAGAGTATAAAAGTAAAATATTCATAAAATTATAAATTTTTATATTTAATTTCACATAACATTGTTATTAAATTATTTACAAATATTTAATTTTACATAAGAGATGTATTTTTTTGAAGAATATATTAAAATATATTAAAAATATACAAAACCATATTAATATACAATTTTGTTGATAATTTAAATATAAATCTAAATCTCATTAATTTTAAATAAAGATTGACAGTAATTAAATCCCATAAGTTTTGAATTAGAATGACATCAATGTTAAAGTCATGTTTCATAAATGTTGTCTTTTTCAGTTAATCTTTTTCAAAAAAATCATCAAATTTTTAATTTATAAAATAATTTCATAAAATTAAATTAAGTTTAAATTCATTGTCTAAGAATAAAAAGTAGTTAATTTATGAGCATTAATTTTGTTTAGTTGTTATTTGATGGGATTTTGTAGAATTCAATTCTTGGGGTTGTTTTGGCAATGAAGCACTTTGGGGATCCCCTGGCTGCTGTACCTGCTGCTGTTTCAACTGTGTCTCAGTCAATCATTGGTAGCATCCTTGCACGAATTTGGAGAAACTCTCACCATATTTAATCGCTCAGGAAAAATGATATTTAAATATTACAGAAATAAAGGGAGAATTATAAGCATGATACATGCTTTGAGGAGAATATTTACACATACTAAAATCTATTGGGAATTGTATTATGATGTTTTCTTATAAATCACTATTGCTAATATTTAAATAATAATAATTACATTGTGATGATTTTCATATTCCTAATTTTTAATGGTTAGAATTTAGTTTCACATTTTAAATTATATATAATATATTCACTAACAAAAAAACAATTACGTATATTATTTTATATCTTTTAGTTTTGATATATATCTCAAATTTTCACCTATGATATTTTATAAATAATACGATAATTGTAACTTTTATAATTGTAACTTTTATACTATCTTCCACTGGGAAGAATAAGAATTTCCTACACGATGTATATTTTTATACTTAGATTTCAATTATAATACTCATAAAGATTTGAACCTCTTCTCTATTATTTTTCTGTCTTCCTCTTCATTTGCACTGTTTCAAACATCATTCTCTCATCTGCTCCTGTATAACACTCACGTCATACGATCATTGTACAAATATGATTTTTCAGCACATATACAAACAAGTAAGGGTGAACTACCATGTAACAAACTATTAAAAATGATGCATGATACTACTACTACACATAACTCATATTCATGCCAATGATTATACTAGACTCTATTATCCGAATGAAACATTGATGGAAGTCTCGGGTGATCATGCACTTATGGTGACCTCCACTCCCCAAACAACAAAAATAATGGTCAAATACAATCCAACATGTCACCACAAGGTTAGTCCGTTAACACCTATATCCAAAATCGGTACATAGACTAGGACATCTTGCCCCTCTCACCACATAATGCATCATTCTCTACTTGAGATTGGGAGTTATTTGAGTATCAGGGATGATCTTCCTAATGGGACCCTCAACATCAACGTGTACAATAATATCATGCCACTACAAAATCTCTCCATGAGACTCATATCATATTCATATTCATCAACTCATACCATGATACTACAAAATCTCTCCACTAGACTCATACCATATTCAAATGCATAAATTTATATCCAATATAATAAAATGCACCCATCACAGATTTCATATGAATTGTGTATATTGTAAAATAAATTAGCAGTACATAATCTATTCAATAAGAGTTAAGTTAAAAACTCGTCGAGTAGACTTTCAGGAAAGAGAGGTGTGTCTCAATGGACAACTTAAGTACCAAGTCTTTTCTAGGTAAAGTGTTCTTCAACTAGTGTTTAACAAATTTCTTATTCACAGATTCAAAATAATAACATAGTTTTTCGTAAACAATATTAATACATAAATTCAATGCCTGAACAATTATACAACTAACACATATCTTTATAATTCGAGATATGAATAGTCATACAATAGTATTATATAATCAACATAAAAGCTTAGAAATGTTAGCTCCCCTTCCTCTTTTCCAGAATCATTATCTTGATCAGAGGTTGTTCCAGGAAAATGTAACATCCCAAAAATACAGTGTAAAATCATATCATAGAATAATCACATATTAATAATATTACAGTTCAGTTCTGCAAGGGAAAGAAGGTACGATTATGGTCGAACGACCTTACAAAAATACCATAGAATTTAAAACTTTACATAAAGAAGAACTAGACCGAACGGTTCTCAAAACTATTCTTATACCGAACGGTTATACAGAATGAAAATCTCTAATTATCGAACGGTCTTAAGGTTCAGCCTTAACCTCCACTTCTTCCAAGGCTTCTTCCAGCAAGCACTCTTCCCCTTCTACTCACATCCACAGGATGATCATTGCAACAGGAATGACGACCGAACAGACAATACAAACAAAACAGGAAATATGGTAAGCTTATGTAATTTAATTAATTCAATAAAAATATAATTCCATGATTCAATCAAACAACAACCAATCATAATCATACATCAATGCATGCAACGACCGACCAATATATTCTGATTGTCCGGACTGTATGAATTATGTATAGCTACGGCGTTTTTGCACCCGGGTGATGTAGTAGCTGGGATGCCCTCAACAGCTACCACCCGAGGTTAGTCCGTTATAACTCGCCCATCTTAACCTTATGGACTAGGACCTCCTGCCATTCTCACATATGATTTACTCCTCTCTACTTGAGAATGAGTAATCACAGAATATCAGGATAAACGCCACCTTAGCATGACCACATTCATACATTACCCTTCCATAACAAAATCTTGAGACATTCCTCCCTGGAATACTCTTTCATATCCATACTATTCCATTTATTTCACAATTTAATTACCATCATACTTCACATTACATTCCTCATCCATCATATCTTTAAATAAATATCATCATAATTAATCATCAACATAGTCATACCAATCCAAGAAAACAATATCCCATCTTAGAAGCAAGACCGAACGAGAGAATACCTCTTAAACTAATCTAACCGAACACTTAGTGTAAGACCGAGCGGTCTTTCACTTATCCACAGAATAGGACCGAACGGTCCATACGAGACAAGACTCATCATAAGCCTAACACTTATCATAATAATAAAGAAAGTTTACTGGATTCACAACAACTTTGACCGAAAGATCTTTACTAGACAGAACTCAAGAAATATGTGGAATACTATAGAATACATATAATTAAACCTGACTGAAGATAAGGAAAGTTTTTATCAGAGACCTAAGAGTTTAAACCGAACACTTTGGATTTTGGCCGAACACTCTTAATACCTAATGCAAATATATTACGAAATATATTGTAGAACCTGTCAACACCCAATTTTGTCTGGGTGATTAAATACTATATATATTTTTATTTTATTTTATATAATTTTATTATGTTTTATTATTTTATTTTATTTTTATCTTCTTTTACTTTTATCCCTTTGTTAAACGTTCTAGACAAAAAAAAACAAAAAAATGGCAAAGGTCAACTTTCTCGGTCTGCATTCTTTTTCTTCGTTTCCACGCTATCTCCCATTCTTGTGCAAATCTTCTGCTGCGCCATGCATGCATCTACACTGCCTTTAGCTAGGAAACACAGCAGAGCATAATAGGGGGTTGTTGCAGGAAGCAACCATTTGACAGGGCCACGCTTTTGACCTTGGCTCATGAATATGGCTAAGGGCAGGGAGAGCGAAAAAAAAAAAGGGATTCACCTCCTCCTCAGAAACGAATTCCCTCCATATCACAGGAACCACTATTCCCCAACCTATCATCCTCATTTTACTCATTTTCCTAGCCTCGGCTCACAGTAGCAATAAAAACTCCAACCTTTGTCTCCCTCATAGGCCACCATCAACCGCTTGGATTCTCCACTAGACCTTGACCCCCTCACTCTCATCATCCATTGATTCACCTCTCACACTACTCTTAATTCCTCTATTTGCTCGCACAGAGAAACGCCCTCCTCATCATCAATTCATCTTTCATTCCCCCTCCATCATCTTCAACACTTGAAAAACAGAGAAGAACTCACTCTTTTCCTAACCTCTATTGTTCCTATCACCATCGCACAATCCCATCTAAACACCCAAAACATAAAAACATACAGTTCACACACAAAACCTCCATTACCATTATCAAACCATAACCCATTCATGAACACGACTTAGTTCAACATCCTGTTCCACTTTACCCTTCAACCACCAAAAACCAAAAGAAACCAATAAGAAAGGAATGGAAGCTGAAACGTACGGAGAAGGGTGTGATATTGGTAGCTCCGTGATGCCCTCGGCAAGGAGTGGCAGCCGATAAGAACACTATAGTTGTTGATGTAGTCGTCATTGACTAGCTCGAGGTGAAAGGCGTAGCAGCGTGACTCAGGTGCCTAGAGTTGTGGTGGTCGACGTGGACCGGAGGAGAAAGTGTTGTGTTGGCGTGGGTGACATCCCCGGCGGCTCCATTAGCCACCGGTAATGAACCCGACAGGAGCGGACCACGGCGGCGTCTCTATCGTCCTAGTGAGCGTTGCAGAGTTGAAAAGGAGGGAAGAAACCCTAACGTTTGGAAGAAAGGAAAGGGGAACTCTGGTGGTTCCCCCGGCCGTAACAAGCGTCGCCGGCGACAATCCCGGTGACGACGGCTTGACTCAGCGGAGGCGGTGTGGTGGCTGGCCTCGTTTTCATCGACGACCTCGTTTTTGTCGATGACCTCGTTTGATGCAGCTGCGGCAACGACCCCGACAGCGGAGAATGGTGGAGGCGCAAGCAAGCTGGCTATGGCCAACACTCATGAAGGAAGGAGAAGAGAAGGAGCTCTTGCGGAGGAAACAAGAGTGAAACAAGAGTGGAGAGGAAGAAACCTTAGGGTTTCTGATTTGGGAGCAAAAATGGGCCTTGGTCTTGGGCCAACATTCACCAGTGGCACCCCAAACTTCACCATTGCACCCTTACGTTCATTTGGGCATGAGCTGGACGAAGCAGATTGTGTTGCAATAGTGGTTTTTATCTCTACACCCTTATGTTTATTGGGTTGTTTTGTTTTATGCTCTTTAATGTTTTTTTAGCTTTTACTTGATTGTTTTCTTTTTATATTATTGTATGTGGCCATGTATGATAACTCCACTCTTGTATATTGTATTTTATGTTTTTGTTGGGTTTGTTCATTTGTCAAAAAAAAATATATATATATATATATATATATATATATAAAATATAAAAATTAAAAATAAAAGACAAAAAGGAAAAAATATAAAATTAAAAGATAAAATTAAAATTACAAAAAAAATGATTTCTTAAATAAGTAAATAACTGTATGAGCACTCTGTGATCGTTCGCATCTTCCTAGTGCCTTAATACATTTTTTCTTTTTTAAAAATAAATTAAAAATAACAAAAAAATGTTTTAAAGGTTAAGCACACGTGTGATCGCTCGCATCGTCCTTGTGCTAAAAACCTTTTCTCTTTCTTTTATAAAAAATACCAAAAAATATTTTAAAGGTTAAGCACATGTGTGATCGCTCGCATTGTCCTTGTGCTGAAAACATTTTCTCTTTCTTTTATAAAAAATACCAAAAGCACATGTGTGATCGTTCGCATCGTCCTTGTGCTGAAAACATTTTCTCTTTCTCCTATAAAAAAATATTAAAAAAAGTATTTTAAAGGTTAAGCACATGTGTGATCGCTTGCATCGTCCTTGTGCTAAAAACCTTTTCTCTTTCTTTTATAAAAAATACCAAAATATCTTTTAAAGGTTAAGCACACGTGTGATCGCTCGCATCGTCCTTGTGCTAAAAACATTTTCTCTTTCTTTTATAAAAAATACCAAAAATATGTTTTAAAGGTTAAGCACACGTGTGATCGCTCGCGTCGTCCTTATGCTAAAAACATTTTCTCTTTCTTATAAAAAATAACAAAAAATATTTTAAAGGTTAAGCACACATGTGATCGCTTGCATCGTCCTTGTGCTAAAAACATTTTCTCTTTCTTTTATAAAAAAATACCAAAAATATGTTTTAAAGGTTAAGCACATGTGTGATCACTCCCACCGTCCTTATGCTAAAAACCTTTCCTCTTTCTTTTATAAAAAATACCAAAAATGAAAAACCTTCAAAAACTAAAAACATTCATTTTGAATAAACAATCTTTCAGCCATAAAAACATCCATTTTGAAAAAGCAATCTTTCAGCCAGAACTACGTGATCCTTGATTCTCCATCAAGAGTGGAGATACGTAGGAGCAAGGCTAGTCCTTGTCAGGTTCACTTCCCCAAAAATCCAAATTTATCCATAATCAATTTCTCAAACAATTCCTCAAACAAACTTTTCAAGCAGTTTCTAAAAGAACTACGTAACCCTGATTTCTCATTCTGAATGAGAATACGTAGGAGCGAGGTCAATCCTTGTCGGGTCCAAAAAACTAAAAAATATATTTTGTTTCTTTAGAGTTTTATTTTAGGGGATAGTTTAAACATTTTGAAAATCACATCATATTCGCGTATTTAGTTAAAGGTACTACTGCCTTCGGGCAGGCGTTGTAGGGTGCTAATATCTTCCCTACGCGTAACCGACTCCCGAACCCATAATCTCATTTTCGTAGTTTCCCAGAATAAACTATGGTGACGACTTCAATCTCTTTTTCAAACCCGTTTCTTTTTTGGATCGTCATTCCGTCGCAATTCCGGTTGCGACAGAACCGAGCGCTTATTTCGAAGCCGAGCACTACTGAGACCGAGCGCTTGGTTTATCACCAAGCATTACTGAGATTATACAATGAAGGAATATATTCTAATTACAAAATATGTATGACTTATTTTCAACAAAGGATAAATATAATATTTAAGATTTTAGGTATTATTGAATATCTTAACTAAGCTGATTAAAGAAGTACAAATAAGAAAATATACATAGACCGAACGCTTATTTACATGTATAATAGTACAAAACCGATCGGTCATTAACTAAAATTCTCTACAGAAGAATCCAGTTCAGACCGAATGCTCAAAGGAAAATCGAATAGTCAATAATGACTCTCAATGTCAAACACATGATTACGCAAAAAGCTGCATATTGAAGATCAAACCCTATATCAACCCAGTTTACCTCAGTTATAAATCATCCACTCATATAAACAAACATGTAGTAGCACCAATACTTCATATTCATCAAATAATCAAACAAACATACAACCATTCAGAACTAATAATCTTAATCAAATTATATAAGCTTCTCTTACCTCTTAACTCAACCGAATGCTCACGCTTGCAGAATAATGGCTCACCACTACAAATTCTTCTACCCTTAGAGTTCACCGATTACGAAACAGTTCAAACCAACAACTTGATCGGTGCAAAGTGAAGCTCTTGGCACCAGGAGGACTTAGGTGCTGCCTGAATGATGATCGGAAGAAGAAAATGGTAAGATTTTGTAGAGAGAAGAAGAAGATTGTAGAGAGAAGAGGAGAAAATGAAAGGTTCAGAAGGTTGAAGATGAAGGGTGCATGTAGAAAAAATGGCACGAAATTTGAAAGTTTAAGTTTTACATAACCGTCAAAACCGATCGACCACTCAGCTGCTCACACCTGTCTTTCACTTTCTGATTTTCACTAACACCTGTGTTCCACTCACACAGGATTTTTAAGGGTTCTGACAGAAAACTTCCAGAATCTCCACTCTAAATTTCTTCCTATGCTAAATTATTCCTAAATTTTATTTCTCACTAAATTTCTCTACTTTTTGGTGCAAGTTCAGTCTCCCTCATGCTTGTTATTTATAGGCCAAAATTTGGCACTATTTTAGTTTTTTTTTTCTTTTTTTTTCACAAAAACTTCTAATATGTTCTCAAAATTTTGAATCATTCCTTCTAAAATTACTATAATTCTCTATCATGAATTTATATAGGTTGGGTCTATCAAAGAGGAACCAGGAAGACACAAACACCAAAATCTTAAAGTTATAGGTTAACAAGTCTTTCATCTTTATATAGTCTTCTCTTTTCTCTTTTCTATTCAATGTAGGACTTAGACTCATACTTGTATTCTCAACAATATAGACATAAATTTTTGAGTTAACCTTTTTTAAAACTATAAATAATTCACGTATGTTAGAGTTATTTTTTTCAAAACTAAACAAAATTAACGTATGTTATTATAGAAACATGTGTAACATACCTAAAGTTTTGAGTTTCCTTTCTAAAAATTGAATTGAATATGATACGAAATGAAAATTTGAAAAACATAAATTATCTTGAAAGAGAATATACATTTTAAATCTAGTTCTCTGTACATAATAAATATTTCTAAAGTCAAAATAAATATATGTAATTTATTTTAAAGTTATAGTTATAATTATAGGGATATTAAATTGTGTTTATTTATGTTATACTAGTGACAATGATGAAATATATAAAATTTAAATGTATTATTTTAGCTCTTTTTAAATTATTGGTCAAATTTTGTAATTGTTTGAAAGAAAATGTTGACCAAGATTCTCTTGTGTCAAGATGGTGATTTGAATCTATATGATTAATGTGACTTAGATAGAAGAAGTTACTTCTTTAATGGTTGATAAATGTCCAATATATACATTAATTTTTATGTCAATTTGACACTATTTTTATTCTGTCAAAACATAGGTAGAAATTACTTGAAATCGACTTCTTTTGTAGATTTTGATGATCATAAAGAGTTAAAGGAGAAAATAAAAAAATGGAAGAATTCAAGACAAAACTAACTTTGACACGATCATAAATGCATATTTATATTCTCATTTAGCTTTTAATTTTGAATTTTTAATTGAATTTTTTACTTTAAATTTTAATTATGATTTGTTTTAATTGCCTTTATTGAGCATGATATACAAAAACATGTTAAAACTTAGTTGCATAAATGTTTTTTTTAAATATTTTGAAGTGTGTTAACGTAACTATAACTAAGTTGAGCTCATGGAGGTATCAAAATAAATTGGTTAAAGTTTTATGACATCTTAAATATAAATTTAAGGACAAAAAATAATCAAAACCACAAACAAGAAAAACAAGAAAAACAAGAAAAAATGAAAAAATTTGGCTAAGCTAGGAAAAAGGAACGAAGAACAAAAATTGGACCTTCAATTTTTTTTCTATATTTTCTATAAAAAAGGCTTTGATAATTGATAAATGTTTATGATAAAAGATCATTTTGGGAGAAAATATATATTCAGATATTTTATTTGATATTTTTAAATAATTATCTTATTTAATTACATCAAGTAAATATCAAAAGATAATATTTGTCAAATCTTTTTTAATCTAGCAAAGATCTTTTCAATTTTCGCAATAATCAAATATATCTTGAAGATATTAGATTATTTAGAAGATAATTGGAGGATATTACATTATCAAAAAAAAAAAATTACAACAATAGAAAAGTTCAAAACAAAACCCATTCTATATAAAAAGACATTAGGGATTTAATTTCGTCATCTCCACCATCTTTCAGGCTTTGTTCACTTGAATAAATTTTTTTTGTTTATTTGAGTGGATTTGGAGGTAAATGAGAGTAAATTTGAAAGTAAATTTCTTTAATTTGTCACATCAATCAAATCCTGTACTAATCAAACTTTACTTCGAAATCCATTCTCATTTACCTCCAAATCTACTCAAATAAACAACAACAAAATTTACCTTCAAATCCTCTCAAATCTCCTTAATAACTCTCCCCCAAATCCAATCAAGTGAACAAAGCCTTATGTTCTCTATCCTCACCTATTTTATTTTTATGTTATTTCTACGTTCTATTGAGAAGTATGTTGTAATTTCTTAATAGATTATAAGATTAGATGTATAAATTTATTTATTATTTTAATTCTTTGTGTGATTTATTTTTATTTATTTCTTTTGTCTTTTAATAAAATAAAAGTAATAACTTTTATAATATAGCAAATTAGTACTGTGTTAATTCTACGTAACATATCAATCATAACATATGAATCATTTAAGTTCAAGAATTTTTAATTTTAATTAAAAATCTTGATTAAATTTAAAAACTTTAATATATTTGAATGAATTTTTATCAATAATTAAAAACATATTTTGATTAAAAATAAAAACTTTAACAAGAATTAATTAATAATATATTATAATTAATTAGTTTTTATTTAATAAAAAAATATAAAAAATAAACATATTGAAAATTTATTTTTAAATAAATTTACTGTGATTAATCTATTAAAAACTAAATGTATAAAGTTTTAAAAGAAAGAATTTTAATTTCGCAAATGGTTAAAAACATCGTTAGAGGCTCAAACTTATTAAATCTTAACAGTCATAGTTGTCTTGTCTGCAATTTTAAAAGGCGAAGATGCAAGTATCTGTAGCATGCTCTCCACATCTGTATGGAGCAGCCAAAGGAAGAGTGCAATCACACACCAACCTTGTTCCAACAACCATTTCCCTCAAACCTCACCCTCCTTTGACTTCAACCGAATCATCTTCTAACCTCACACTACGATGCAAGGCTCAGCCTCAACAGCTGCTGAACCTCTGTACATCAAGAATCAGCAGCTTCAGGACTGGTCCAGTTCAGTGTGGCAATTCGTCGAACGGGTATAGAGGGAATGAAGGTAGAGGCCTTCGGGAATGGATTGAGCTGGTTGGTGAAGCTCTATCAGCGGCATTTCCATTGTGGGTGACAATTGGGTGCGTTTTGGGGTTGTTTCGACCCAGTTGCTTCAATTGGGTCACTCCAAAATTGAACATTTTTGGCCTCACCGTTATCATGCTTGGTATGGGTATGACCCTCACTCTTGATGATCTTCGTGGGGCTCTTTCCATGCCTAGGGAAGTCCTCTTGGGTTTTGTCCTTCAGTATTCGGTTAGTGTCTTAATTTCCTGAGGTAGTTATCAGCAAGTATAAAACATTTTGAAGAGCCTTGGATTTTTGTTTAACTAATCATATCATACTACTACTTAAAGTTGAAAGTGACTAGTAATTGAACTTCTGAAAGTGGCTTATGACCCTTTATAAAGTCTTTTCATCAAATGATGTTGAAGTTTGTCAAAAAAAATATTAGGAAGCAACCTCTTGTGTGATGATTAATCTGTATACTCAAACATGTTACTTAAGGGTTGTTTGGTTTGAGAATTTGTTCTTTTTTATTTTACTTTATCACCTTTGTCAAAAATTTGTATGGAAAGCTGTGAAACAAATTAAAGAAATGTTTTCTGTTTCACTTTTTCTTCGGAAAATAGAAGACAAAATAAAAATAGAAAATGTTTCCTCAAACTAAAACTTCGGTTATTTATTTGTATTTGCGATTCATCTTGATGAAGCATCTTTGTGTAAGTTGCTTACAATTTTCAGGTGATGCCATTATCTGGGTTTCTCGTAAGCAAACTCTTGAATCTTCCATCACATTATGCAGCTGGTTTAATACTAGTTGGGTGCTGTCCAGGCGGTATGAATTTTAATCTGGTGAATTATATGCTTTTTCTGTCCTCACCTTGCCAACTTTAACTAGTCTTTATTTGGTTGCAGGCACTGCTAGTAATATTATTACATATCTTGCCCGGTATATTAGCCTCAGATCTGCTGTTCCAATTAATGCATTTTATGGATTTGATGAGATAGGGAATCTGATTACCTGTTTGTTTTGCTAGAGGAAATGTGGCGCTTTCTGTGATTATGACAGCTGCAAGCACCATATGTGCCGTGGTTAGTGTATTATAATTTTAGTTCGATTGTTGGTTTCTATTACCATATTATTTAGACATACTTTTGAAAAATATGTTGAGAATACACACACACACACACATATATATATATATATATACACTTCAATGTGTGAATGAGAACAACAAGAGGAATTGATGGATTCTTTGTTATGGTATCAAATCAAAGTCTAGGGAGATTTTAGGGCAAACACAAATTTTTGCTGTAGTTTAGCCTCCTTAAGAGATCATGGTTAACATAAAATGAGATGGTGACTAAAGGGTAGATATATCGTACCAGGTGTTGCAGGAACTCAACTGCAACAGTTGTTGTAACTTTTGAGCTTAACCAAAAGGTTGACTACATTGTAAGAACACTAATTTTAGTTGAGTTATCGATACTGGAGGCTCAAAACTTGTGATGGGTGATTTGTCTATTTTGAAAAATGTGACCAATTGAAATACTGCTTAGTGGGATTGCCATATGGAAACACAGCAGAAGCAAACTAAGAGGGGAGTGTTGTGTTGCCAGGAAGATTGAAGCTTGACAATGTGCTTTATACCCTATGATTAACATGCAATTTAATTTTTGTGAATCAATTAATTGATGAATCAAACTGGGTTGTACACTTCACTACTGGTATTTGTGTTATATAAAATCACCTAACGAGGAAATTGATTGAAGTGGGTTAAATAAGTTAGATAAACTTAAATTATGAAGGGTAGCTTTGTAATTTTGTGAGATTTTATTTTCCAGTGTCGTGGATTAGTTGTACTGCATACAGTTTTTATTCTTTACTTTGGTTTTTATTTTCAGTTTTACTGTAGCAACCCGGCCAACTTTTGACTGGTCTTATTTTTGTTTCTTGTTTTATTTCGTTTATGTAGTCGGTCCAGTCCATGTGCAAAGCTATTTAAAGGCCATCACAGTTTAATGAATTTGAACACAGAACTAAAATAATGAATATCAGTGTGTGTGCAGCGTTTCTTTTTAAGAGAGTGGTATAAGAGAATTTATGCTCTAAGTGTTGAGTGAGAGAGGTAAAGAGAGAGAAAGAGTGAAACAGTATGCGCTTGAGTGTCTTCAAAAAAGAGTAGAGATGACAAAAGTTGTTAACAAAATTACCAGCTACACTTGACAAAGAAGACCAATTATGATAAATGGTGTTTACAAATGAAGTTCTTATGAGATTCCAAAACGTATGGGATACAGTGGAGAGCGGATGTGAAGAACCTGTGGAGGACGAAAACTAGATTGTGACATAGGTTACTGTGTTGAAAAAGACGTGAAGAACCTGTGGAGGACGAAAACTAGATTGTGACATAGATTACTGTGTTGAAAAAGACGTGAGTGAAAGATAAATTGACTTTGTACTTTTTGTATAATGTGGTGGACGAATCAGGCTTTGAGAAGATAGCAAAAGCGGCATCTTCAAAGGAAGCCTGGAAGATTTTGGAGTTCTTAGCGATATTTTGTAATATATACTTCACTGTGGTGAATGAGAACACCAAGAGAAATTGATGAAGAGTTTGTGAATTTCCTTATGTTTAATGGCGAAAGATAGGGGAGGCATTACAATCGACTGCAAGTGGCCCTATGTGGATTTCTCAAGTCCAATATGATAGTTTTGGTGAACTCTATCTGATAGATTTCTTGAAACAAGAAATCCAGAACTCACCCGGACACACCAACACACAGAGAGAAACATTGAAAAACAGTCTGTATTACTATTCTTGATGACAAAGAATACAAGGTATACAGCCTGAACACTTTCAAGGGAGCAAGGGAGCACTCTCCCTTCACACAGGATGTAATGGTCCTGTCTCTATGATACAACAAAGCAAAAACATGTCTGTCCCAAGACACCCGTTCCCCCTTATAAAGCTAACCCTTAACAGACAACCAACAGCTAACCTCCCAATGGCCCTAACTGCCCTCCTAACAGCTTATAACAGCTTATGACCTATTTTATTTAGTTTCTCTTCCTCCTTTCATACACTCTCAAAGTCCTATCACTATCTCTCTAGCCTGAACGGTTGGTTAGAATAAGTCATTTCAAGACAAAATTATTCTGAACAATAGAATTCTGCATGAAACATGACATGGGGTCTCAGATTGTTAATAAAGTGACTGCTCGGGTTTGAACTTGTGCAGTCTTTTGGCTCTCTGGTATTGTAATAATAGTTTAGAGTAATGATAAAACTTAGAAACAGTATCATATAGGTGGTGTTGGTTTTGTTTTTAGATCAGAACAGCTTCAGGTAATTTCATAATAAATATTTCCATTAAAGGTTATAATATTATGAAAGTAAAACTCTAAATTTGATTAAAAAGCAACCACGAAATGTAGTATTGTATATAAGTTTTTTTCTTGAAAGAAAGCTTTAAATATAACATAAGTTTGTTTTATGGAACAATTTGGAGAGTATTTGCTACACATTATAGTGCTGAAGGGTGAATGATTATTTTTGTGTTTTTTTCTGTGTATTTGGCGGTACGATGCAAAAATGTAGTTATTTATCTCATGTTTATTTGAAAGACATTCTACGTTTAACAAAGATTTTACACGAAATTGAATAGAATATCATGTACCTTACATTCGTCAAACTTGTCAAAGCAAATAATATGTAGTAATTCATTTGCTTTATAACATTTATTACAAATAACTGCAGAGATTCTATGAATAACTTCATATTATTGTGACATTCTAATCTGCTTGGCCTAATTGAGTTCTTCAAATAGGGGGAGATGACCAACACTTTTTGAAAACTTTTCTCACATTGGCTGAAAAACTAACATTGCAGGTCATGACTCCTTTTCTGACCACCAAACTTGCTGGTAAATTTGTAACTGTGGATGCATCTGGCTTATTGATTTCAACATTGCAAGTAAGACTTCCTTCTCGAGTTAAAGTTTTCTCCATTTCTAATTTGTTGCTATGCTCCTTTCTCATTGTCATCCCCTCTCTCTCAACAGGTTGTACTTTTTCCTGTGTTGGCTGGTGCATTTCTAAATCAGTATTTCCAACCTCTTGTTAAACTTGTCAATCCATTAATGCCGCCCATGGCTGTAGCAGCTGTGGCAATTTTATGTGGAAATGCTATTGCTCAAAGCTCTTCGGCCATCCTTATATCTGGTGGACAAGTGATTTTAGCGTCCTCTCTTCTTCATGCTTCAGGTTTTTTCTTTGGTTATGTACTTACAAGAATGTTGGGGCTAGACGTATCATCATCACGAACCATATCCATTGAGGTTGGCATGCAGGTAAATATAGCACTCTGTATTATAAAATCATGCATTGATTATCAGGTATAATTGCAAGAGTGCTTGATGCACCCTTTTGTGGTGATTGCTTCTTGTCCAAAATAATTTACCCATCTCTCCATTTCAAAATGCAGAACTCAGCTCTTGGGGTTGTTCTTGCTACCAAACACTTTGGAGATCCCCTAACTGCAGTACCTTGTGCTGTTTCAAGTGTGATTCAGGCAATCTTTGGGAGCATGCTTGCAGGAATTTGGAGACAATCTATTCCTGCTGAGATGAAACACTGAAAATATGTAACTGGCATTGTATCATTGTTGACTTGTAATAGTTTCTGGTCTCGTAATAAAAATTCATCCTTTCAATTGTGAGAGCCTTCAGTAATTTTCTTTTCAAAGTAACTCGTTGTAAAATGACTTGGTTGGCTTTAGTCTTTTATTAATGTGCTAAGTTGACCTAAGAACTATGCATTCATTAGTTTCGTATGTGACATAACTTATTTATGTCGCACCATTTATGGAACAAAGTAATAGCAAGGTCAAAAATATATATATTGAATAAAATAATGGTTAAATGAAAAAAAAATCATAAGAACCAAGTTTAACTAAATATTTTAAAGACAAAAAAATACATTTATTTTATTTTACTATTAGTAGCAAGCCTCTTACAAACTTTGATAAGAAAAATGCAATGTAAAATGATTATCTATTTTTCTCTCTAACCCAAACTTATTTTTAGTCTCCATAAAATAAATAAATTTTGATTTTTTCTTTTTTCGATATTTGACATTCATATTTTTAGTATTTATAATGAGTATACAAATTCCAAGTATTCATTTTATGGCCTTATAAATAGGGAGACATATGTACTGGGTTGTAAACACAGAAGAAGTTGTATAGGTTCGCTTACAATTATATACCCTATAGTAAAGTTGATAAACAGTATAATTTCTATTCATGCGCAGCTTACTTTGTGAGTTGTGTTCTTCGTTTTTAGTCGGTGTGACTTACATGAAAGAAGTTCTTTATGAGGTTGCGGAAAAGACCTTTTCAACATTACGATTGAAGTTGGAGAAGTTGTTTGTGACGAAGTCTATTTACAATAACTTTTTTTGTTGAAGAGGAGGTTGTTTGGGATATGTATGAAAAGGTTCATCTAGATGAGTTCAATTTAATCTTGATGGAGTTTTAGGACTTAAACATCAAGGAATATGATAAAGATACAAAAATGATTTTGCTGGCCTACAGGAACGTAGTAAATTCTTTAAGCATAGTGATAACACTTGAAGAGGGTAAGTCTAACTTCTATACAAGTGAGATTCACCTCAAGGCTTCTGAGAGTAAGACTTTGGAGAGTATTGAAAGTGGACTTTAACCTAACTCAATTCTGTAAAACTGATTTGTAAGGTGAGATTTACACTCATTTATATATTATAAATTGACCTTATTTTTAGTTGATGTGAAACTTTCAACAAAAAAACACATTATCTTTAGGGTTGATGGTTTTCGAGAAAGACGAGAATTAAGAATTCTAGGATGACGAATTGCAGACATTTCAAGTAGCATGGAATGAGAGATTATCCAAGACTGGGGAAGTAGGATCAAGTGGTAGCTACAATTCAGAAGGTGAAGTTCTTTGAAGATAACATGGTGTTGAATTGTCTCGAGACAACATGTGTTTGATAGGTGGATGTTGGATTTTGGGTGTTTCTTTCAAATATGTCCTCAAAGGGACTAGTTTACCGCGTTTGACGAGTTGGATGGTGATAACTTTTTGTCTTTGCAAGATGGTTGGTATAGGTTGTATACAAATAAAGATGCATAATTTCATAATTAATATATTGACCAATGTTAGATTTGTTCTATAGTTGAGGAAGAACCTTATATGTTATGTATGTACATTAACCAATTCAGGCATAGTTTGTGGTTCTTTCATAGGAATGCCATTAGACGATGTAGTGAGATAATATTTAGGCGATGATGCATGAGCTTTGCTAAGAAGCTTTTGTTCCTCAAATCCATTCATACTTTTATTATGGGGTTTCTTTGAATTTGTTTCAAGGAGATCGAGGGACTTCCCACAAGCAGTGGATTGATATATGACCTTTCTTATTGTAGAATTTTCAGTTAGCAAATCTTCTATAGTATTAGTGCGTATTTGATTTTTGATATTACTCCAACCAAATATTAAACATTTAATGTATGGATAAATGTTAATTTGACTTTTCTCACAAGATTTGGTCTTGACTTATATGAACTAGGTAAAAAAACTCAAAGTAAAAAATGTTTTATTGAAAAAATTCATGAAATCAAAATATATATAAAAATCATGTAGGTCAAGGACAGTCTATGAACCTTCTTGTTAAAGGCAATATTCCTTTTGAATATAAGGAAAAAATACAATTAAGTTTTAATTTATCACAAATTTAAGTGTTTTTAATTTATTAAATAACTATATACAAACATTTTAATTAGACTAATATAGATTTTGTAAGATGTTTCAATAAACTTGGTTGCTTACTTCTATAGGAAAATTATGTAGTAACATAGGACTTTGAAATCCTTAAGTGATTAAACAAATTTTTAAAGTATATAAGAGTCATTTAATTTTGTTGTACCAAAAATTCATCTAGATTTTGAACCAATACGAAATAAGACATCCCAATTTAAAAGTTTAAAATAATTAATTATGAAATTTTTATTATATTTCTTTTTCCTTTTTTTAAATGTATGACTTAAATTTATATTTAAATTCTATCAATTATTTATAATATTTTTATTTGATTTATATATAAAAATAATCAAATAAGAGTTTTAAATATAAAATTAACTTTTAAAATAATGTAATGATATATTTAAAATATAATAACGGAAAATATAAGTTAAAACTTGTATATTACGGAATGTAAAGTGAAACCAAATCGAGTTGCGTCCAAGTCAAGAAAAGTTGGACCTAATACCTCTACCTACTCCTAATGACTTTAATCACAAGAAAGGGGTATTTAAGACTGAATTTATGAAGTAAATGCATGAGAGGGTGAAACACCAAAATACAACAACAAATACAGAAATATATGAAACAAAACCATAAGAAGAAAAGGGAAGTCATTTTTTAGGAAAAGGATTGGGTTTGGCTCTATTTAAGAAAATATAGATTTCCAAAACAAAGAAAGTCCAAACTCAACTCCCATGGGAATGATCCTTTCCAAGTAGTCAAAGAGTCAACAACAAAGCATATAGGTTAGATTTCCTAGTGATTATGAAGTAAATGCTACTTTTAATGTTAGTGATCTTCCTTTTGCAATTAACAAATATGATGAGGCAGACACTCCAAATTTAAGGTCAAATCCTTCTTAAGAGGGAGGGGATGATGACAAACCCCTAGCGAAGGGACCAACCATAAAAGTTATAGCAAGAAGGATGATTATGTTTCATCTAAACTAAACAAGTCCAAGTTGATGTTCATTTGGGCTAAGGAGATGTGAAGACTTAATCTAGGATTCTTTTATAAATATTATAATACAAGTTTTTGGGTCTTGTATAATGGATCAACTAGTATAAGATTTATTATTTGTACCTTGTATTTGGACCATAGTTTGAGCTTGGGCCTAGTAGTCTAGTTTGGGCATAAAAGGAGATGGACCTAATTTTGAGTCCATGAGTGTGACACATGGAATTAAGGTTTCTTAAACCCTAACTTGAGACAAGCTTGGATAACAACTCTCTCTCGTTTAGCTTCTCATGGTGTAAAACATGTGCTTGCTTAGGTGGCAAGTCACACCTTAAGCATGTTGGCTTTTGGCTTCAAAATTCAAATTTCAAGATTTTTTTTAGGCTCTCCTTTTTAAACCATTTTAGGGTTAGCTTGGCCTTTAAATAAAGACCTTCACTTGTGTAACTTTTAGCTTGAATTTAAGTAATGAAATGGTGCCCAATTGTGTGCACAAGCCTATTATTTGAGCTACCCTATAGTAAAATTCTCCTTAGACTACTCTAGCTTCCTTTCCTAAGAGTTGGTTTCATCTCTCTTGGAATTCATTCACCAAATCTGAACCAAAACACTTCAATCATCCATCATTCTCTTAGCTTTCGTGCCACTCAGCCTCATGATTTCATCTTCTTCCACCATGGATGCAAGTAAGCTTGGAGGAAGGTCATCATCATGTTAGGCCTAACTCTAGTTAAGATAAGTTAAGACTAGGTTAGGCCGATTGAAGTTAGGTTAAACCGATTTAAGCCATGTTAAGGAAGTTGAAGTCATGCATATACTGAGTCAAATGAAACACAACTTCATATGGGTTGGTAGACCCAAACTTATGTTAAGTTAGGCATAACCCAAGTTAGGATGAGCTGAATCGAAGCAATCTTAGATTAAGAAATTAGGATGGATTGAACGAAGCGAGCTTAAATTGAACTTAGTCATATAGATTCAATGTTAAGTTCAATTGAATTGGATCAAGTTGAGTTATGCTTGATTAAGTTGAATTGATGTCAAGTTTGATCTAGCTAAACCAAGTCTACGTTAGACAAGATTCAACCAGACCAAGTTTGAATTGAACCAATTCAAATCAAAATTTATATATAATTTTAATGTAATTGATAAATTGGGTTTAATTTAAATTAAATTAGATTAAAAAATCTAAATTAATTTTCAATTAAAATAACTATTGATTTTTTTGAATTTGGATATATTCGATTTTGAAAAATCCAATACCCTGTTTTCGTGCATAGAGATTAAATGGTACAGTTAAAATATATAATGAGATCTCAACTTCGATGACAATCTATTTCTTTTATATTTTAGCCTTTCAAACACAATACTTGATTTGCATCTTAAATCATATTCCAATTAATAGCTCCGATTTTTGGATGATTTTGAAAGGGAGAAATCTATGGTGGTATATAGATGTTAGATATTTTTCATTTTTGTTTGCTAGGGAATTAACAAGAATTTAAGGTAAAAAAAAAACATCCTAGATCCCACTCAATTTTATTTCCTTATTTATTGAATAAGATTTGAATTTGATATAAAGAAAATTTAACATGAATATAAAAGATTAAGACATTTTCTAATCCAAAATTTCCTTATTTAACATGTTACTCTTCATACATTGTTTCACTTGAACTCATACGTGACCAACCTAAAGTGTAGAAATGGAAGTTTCTAGTACTCCTGGGGAATAAGGTTCCAGAATTCATGAGAATAACTTTGTATAAAGTTCATAAGATTATTGTTGTATGTTAAGTGGTATGGTATGCACACATGAAATTGATTACGTCATAGATGAATGGCCCAAATACGATCTTCCTTAGATTTGGTGCCAAATATTGCTAAGATTATGACAATAAGTTACTTCAAATAAAATCTACAAACATTTCTTTTTCTGGATCCACTAATCTCTTTCCATCATTGCCTTAAAGGTAAAGAAAAGGCAAAGAACTCCACAAAAACAAAGAAAAAAAAATAGAAAACATAACCAATAATACATGTTAAGAATTAATATAATTTCATATATTTTAGAAATATAGAAAACATAACCAATAATATAAAAATATTTCCACCAATAAATTGCAGCTTACTTTTTAATTAAATATTTTTGTATTTTTAAAGAAACAAATTCTACTTTAACCATTAACCATATTTAAGGATAGGAAAATAAAAAGATACACGGTCAGCATTTATATATGTATATTTTATTTTTTGTATATTATTTTTATATAATAATTTATGTTAAATTATTTAATTATAATAAGCAATTAAAAATTAATTTATAAGTATTAGTTGTTTAAATAATAATAATATTATATGTTTACATTTTAATAAAATACAAAAAATTGTAATTTTTAAAATTGTAAATTTTTATTCTAATTTTAATTAATCAATTGGTTTAAAAATTGTACTATAATCTTCAGTGATAAACTAAATTAATTTCTTACAGGTCAGGTTTGGTTTTTTTATATTTTTATTAGGTGTTGGGACACCCACTTTTTATTTAAAACCAATCCAATATTAATAAAATGACATTTTTATTTAAGATGAATCAACTAAAATGTGAGAATATTATTGTTTTTCTTAAGTATTAGAAAAATTCAGAATAAAAAAGTAATACTTTGACATTCTAAAAAAGTACGCTTACTTTATAATCCTCTATAACAATAATAATATAATAATATGTATTGATTTTAAATTAAAAATAAAATAATATAATTTAGTGGGTATTAAAGTAACAGCACCCAAAATGAAAAGTTACACATCTAAAAAATTTTGCCTTGTATTTTTACTTTCTGTTGGCGCCAAACCTTGTCCCAGTGTAGTTTTATGTCCATACAAAAGGACACGCAGGATGAAGAATTTCTGTTTATCCAATCATAATTTCTGTACCATACCACACCTTACCCTCTTCTCGCACTCTTCTTTCACCATTTCTCCATCTTCCATTTCTTCAGTTTTCATCCATAACCACACCTTCCCTTTTGCTTCTTTCACTCATCTCTTCACCCACCAAACTCAATCATGTAAGTTCTGCCTCCCTAATGTTAATGCATTCATTCTCATACCCAACAGAAATTCACACTGGTTTTTCACCTGTGGATATCGATTATCACGATTTCTGATCTGTTTCTGACAGATTTCAGCTTTCTTCAATTGGGTTGTCGATTTATCATTCAGTGTTCATATATGGAAGCTGTTGAGGGAAGATCTTCTTCTGGATATGGCAAACCTCCATGGGTATTTAGAGGCAGGCAAGTGTAACATGTTTTCTGTAGTTACTATGTTTTGGTCTGTCTTTGTTTGTATAAGTTTAACTAACTGGTTCTGTTTCTGATATATGTATCATCAGTGCCTGGTATCAACTCCATCTTGTGAAAGCAGAGAAAGCTCGAGCATACATTCCCAAAGAATTCAAATTGGTTGAAGCCTTTGGGTAGGTAAAATTCTACTTGCTTTATAAAATGGAGATTAAATTTCAACACCGATTAGTTTTCCAATTGCTCTTGAGATTAATTAGTTTGAGTTAAAAAGGGAAGTCAGTTTCTGCCTTGTTTCCTAATTTAGTCATATTCTCTAGGCTTGAAGAAGATAGAGTTTCTTGGAGATTACATAACGAGATATTATAATTTACATTAATGGAGGAATATCTCTACTTTACAAAAAGGTTTAGTGAGAATAAATTAGACTTAGATTTTAGGTTTATTTCTTTCCATTTTACCCAAACAATAAATACGTAAGTTAAGAAAAGCGAGTGATTTATTAACTTGTTAGTTTATCATTACATCAAATCCCAAATAAACAAAGAAAAAAATTGAGTCATTGCTATAAATACACGTAATAAAGTTACTTTTAAGCCAACTTTTAATATAACATAATATATTATTATTGGAATAGTTTACAATAAAATAATGATGAATAAAAGATTTCTTGAAGTGGGTAGATCACATATTTTAAAGATTTATCTACGATGTATTGTGCAAGTTTTTTAGAATACAATTTATTATATTATATAGTTTACTATATCAACTCTGATGCATTATATGTTGTTAAATTTAGAATAACTTTTTTCATTTTTACAATATATGGAAAGATTGTTATAAAAATAATATGCATAACAATTATATCCTAAAACTTAATCTCACTTTTTTTTAATATGGTTCAAGAAAATGATTGATGACTTGTAAGTTCCAACACTTAGGATTTCTAAACTATTTCATTTACATGTAATTTCTATCAATCATAATTTAAAAGGAAAGAATTCATCGTTGAAGAGTAGGTGGAGGCGATTATATTTTTTTTCAGATCATATCGAAGTTTCACATCAGCAATTATAAATTGACATAAAAAAGTGTGTATTAAAAGTTAATATAACTTGTCACGACGCTTTCAACTAAATTCATGGAAACACACAAACTTACAAAATTGTATCTGACTTTTGACTATTGTAATAAAAAAGTTTATTTTGAAACTTGTGATTTCTGAATTAAATCCCTTCATGCAGATACACTCTTGGTGGTTTCTTTCTAGCAAGTTATGAGGACAGTCCAGTTGGTGTCTTTGATGAGGTTTTGTTATATTTTAATCTCAGATTTTTTGCTTCAAATGTTTTTTTGAAACATATGCAATTTGTTGCTGACATTAGAACTTTGTGATGGGTAACAGCTTGTTGTGATCGCAGGACTTGTATGGAACCGCCCAACATCCTGCGCGTATGTTCCTACTTTTCACTATATCATCATTATACATAAAAATTAAATATATTTTTATTGTGAAATTAAAATTTGTTTTTATCTAAAAATTTGATATAGTTATTCTTCAAACTTTAAAAATAATAAATTAGGTTAAATTTTCTTATTTTTATTTTAATCTTAATTAAAAAATATATTTAATACATAATGTAATTGAATTAAAATGATTATATTTATTTATTTTTAGAGTTTGGAATTAAAATTTCAAAGTTTAAAAAAAAATCAATTTCACATCAAAATTTAAAAACTTAAAATATATTTAACCCTATCTTTATGAATGCATATATTAAAAATTTCTTTTTTCAAAGAACCCAAGTCTCTGACATTGTTAGGTCAATTACCATACATTTGATGTATTGTTCACTTTGGACCATTGTTTGGTACATGTTGTCCTTAAAATAAGTCTAGGAGGGTGAAAGGAGAAAGAAATATTTAAATCATCTTAGACCTTAACTTTTAAGCGATATGGGACTATTGAGTCTAGTAGAAACATAAGGTCCCAGTCAAAGTCTAAGGAGAATGTTCTGTTATCCCTAGTGGAGGACTTAAATGTTCCATTATCAGTCTTACATTGAGCAACACTATTCTGATCCCAAATCCTTCAAGCGACATCATTAGCTTCAATCATTATACATATGAGATATTGTTCGCTTTGGAGTCTTATTTGTCATGGTTTTATTCTTAAAAAGGCGTCTCGAAGGACGGAAGGAGGAAGGGGTATTTAAACCATCTTAGGCCTCAACTTCTAAGCAATGTGAAACTATTGAGTATAGTAGGAACATAAGCCCCTAGTCGAGGACTAAGAGGAATCTTTTGTTATCCTTAATGGAGGACTTAAAAGAAAGAATATTCCATTATCAACCCCAAAGATCGAATGCTCCCTTATCGGCCCATGGTGAGTGTCATGGTTTTGTCCTTAAAAGGTGCCTTGGAGTGTAGAAGGAGGAAGAGATATTTAAATTGCCTTAAGCCTCAACTTCTAAGCGACGTGAAACTATTGGTTGTGGTAGGAACATAAGCCCCTAGTTAAGGTCTAAGAAGAATGTTTCATTATCCCCAGTGGAGCATTTAAGAGACTGAATGTTATGGCAATCCTCTTAGCTAAGTTGAGCCAAAACTAGAAGAAAAACCATGGAGGCGGGTGAAGGATGATATGGTGCAGAAGCTTTGATGGACAAGGGAGCTAAGCTCAGAATTTTGTGTGGTTTATATAAGAGAGGTTGGACCAACTGTTGGAGGAATGTGGCTAGAGAAGGCCACTTGGGTTGCTCTAGCCTAGAGTGACCTAATAAAAGTAGTATGGGTCAAATTTGGCAGCATAACAATACTCTATTTCAAACGTAATTACATGAGGGGGAGACATCTTTATTTATAGGCTAAGGTGTCTCTAAATAGGCAGAAACTTCGACATAAAAGAGCCACCTTGGCTAGCTTGGAAAACAAGGAGAAATCCTCTTCAATAAGATGAAGACAAGTGGCGAAATGATCTCTAATGAGGGGGGACATGTGGTCATTATCTATGGAGAATCCTCTCCATTCCTAGAATGATACGTGGCCATTGACAAGGAGGAAAAACTCTCCAAAGAGTGATGACACATGGCATGAACAACTCACTCCTCCTTGTCTACCAAGTTAGATGAAACTTTGACCCCTTGGTCAACATTGGGCATTGACCCTTTGTTGACTTCAGTGGTCAAAACCCTATATACTTGGCCTAAAATACAAGACCCAAAATAAATCCTACACTACTAGATTCATAATATAAAGCATAAATAAATCCTAGACTACTTTTTCAAAATACATTGTCCAAAATTATTCTTACTCTAAAAGCTTCATATGGCCCAAGAAATAGAGTCTAGACTCATCTTCCACAGATGACTTCAACTCTTCTTGAAAGTATTTGGTCATGACTAGGGTGTATGCCATTAGAATGTTTTGTTATTGATCGCAAGGACCGAATGTTCTGTTATCGATCCTGGACACAATAATTTCGTTAGGGTGAATCACTATGTCTGAGGTATTATCTGCTTTGCAACTTTGTTCGTCATAATTTTGTCCTTAAAAGGTAACTCGAAAGATGAAATAAAAAAAAGGATTTAAATCGCTTTAGGTTTCAATTTCTAAGCAATGTGAGACTATTTGATGTGGTAGGAGTAAATATATTTGATTTTGGATAATAAGAAAAAAAAATATTTTTAATATAATAATTTTGATTTTGAACTTTATTAATTGTGAATATAATTAAATATATTTGATTTTTATTAATTGTCACACACACAAATATATATATATATATATATATATATATATATATATATATATATATATATATATATATTAAACAATAAGATTTAATCAATTTACAAATTTTAAATTTACAAAATGAAAAGGAAAGAAAAAAGACTTCCTTGAATGTTAATGATATATATTAAGATTAACTTTTTATTTAATAAACGCGCCTGATATTGCTAAATGTTAAAAACTGTTTAATTATTTTAATTATTAATAGAATTTAATAAAAAATAACATGATTAAAAATTTATATTAAAATTGTAAAATATTTTTATTATACTAAAAATAAAATATACCAATATGTATAGTATTGAACTGATTATTTATCAATAAAATATGAAAAAGAACAGCACTCAATTGGAATGAAGTTTTATATAAAAATTAATTCCAAAAGATGTTTTCAACCAAAGTGGATGTTGTAGTTTTGTGCATGTGATGCTGCTGCTACCCACACCTTACCCATAATTAAACTTTAATTTTTTTTAACGGTATAAACAGTGGAGACATAAGAACTAAACTCTAAAATTAAAGTCCAAATTTATAAATATAGAAATTAAAATAAAAGATTGAGATAAATATGGTAAATAGTTCAACCTTATTTTTATACTATATTGTAGCTTGTCCAATCAAAACATAGATAAGGTTCATGCCTTGGAAAGGAGGAACATTATTCTTACATCTTCTAATGTGTGGCTATGTGTTTTCTTATTAAAATAACATTATTTAAGAAAAGTATACAAAAAGATAAAATAATATTTAATATTACCAATACACTTGCCTGTGTAAAATTGTCTTTATACCCGTTTCTTAATGAATGGCTTTCAAACACTTGTTTGTGCACCATCTTTAAGCTGCCACCAAAAAAATAAAATATGACCCTTTATAAGTCATTAGGGGTTTGTAATAAATGTATTTAATACTCCTTAAAACATTATAAACATTTTTATATTAATAATGAATAACTCAAATCATCTTTTCTCCTTTTCTTAATACTTTTTTAATTACTAAATTAAAGCAAATAGTATTTTCTATATCATTTTAAAGATATACATCTATTTTATTTAATCAGTATTAAAAAAATCATCTAGAAATTGTAGAGGATATAACCAAAGTGTTCTAGATATGTTAATATACTAATCAAACCAAAATATAATAAATGACACAGCAGCTTTCATAGATCATAAATACTTTATAATAAATTCTAGACCCATGCATAGTGCATAAAACATTGGTACATTGTATTATTATGCATGATGTCATAATAATAATACCTGTTGTGGCGATTCAGTAGACTCAGGCCACAGTGGCTTATTTATTCTTCATTATTTTTGAACAATTTTTCTTCTAGAATTGTTTATTGGTCCAAATTCTTGGCTGCATAAGATAAAGCACTTATTTAGCATAAACATGCAGTTGCATTGAAGCGATTATGCAGGATTCTTTTTCCATTTTGATATATCAAGAAGTTCTTGTAATTGTATTTTTCTTCTGACGAAAAAGATGGGCAACAAGGGTGTACGTGAACAATGATGACGCCTGTTGTCACGGAAGAAAGGTAGAAGAAAATTCCCAGATGCATGCATACTAAATAAGGTTTAACAAATTGCTGAATTTCATTTTATCTAGAGATCAGGAGAATTAAGTTTTATGCGTTCTGCAAAATAATTCATGGATGATGATTTTCTCGATTAGAGATAAAATTAATTTATAATATATAAGTGGATGTAAATCTCACTTTACAAGTCAGTTTTGTAGGGTTGAATTAGATTTAAAGTCTATTTTTTAACATGATATTAGAGTTATGATTAGAGTCTATTTTAACAGTTCACTTTTGACTCTAACTATTCTAATTGCACTTAAAAAATTTCATCTACAATTTGGAATGGAATGAATTGCTATGCTCAGTTTTCCTTGATTTCAGCCTGTACATGTAACCTTCTATTATGGTATTGTTTTACCATTTTGGTATAACTCCCACATTTTGGGCAGGAGGTGGGCCTTCCAAGCCAAATGGCTGGGTTTTCCAAGGTAATTGTTTTGACCTATTGCATAATTACAGTTTGTTGAAAGTCACGTATCGATTAGAGACAAGTCAATTTATAATATATAACTTGATGTAAATTTTACTTTACAAGTCAATTTTATTAAATTGAGTTAGGTTTAAATTACACTTCTTAATATGAAATCAGAGTTATGTTACAAAACACTACTTATGATGTTGTATGCCAATTTTGAGGATTTTAACTAAAACTAAAGTTCAGACATTAAAGCACAAGCTGTGTGCATAACACTGATACTTGATAAAGCACTAATCAATAAAACTGAACATGGGAATTCTCTAAGCCTAGGTCATTTTGGATATTTTGCATATTTCCTTTGGCCATTCTTCAAAAAGACAATCACAGCAATCTCAAGACAACCGAGTGCCAAAAAAAGTGAATTTCTTCATAGGATTGGAATTGGTGCCAAGTTCTCTAGTCCAAAGGATCCCCTGAATGTCGAAGTAACCAAAATCAAATGTGCTGATGCAGAAGAAGCATGCAATATTAACATCAGTCTCACCAGTCCTGGTCAGTGGATTCTTTTATTTGATTTCACTTGCCTCAATGTGTTTCGTTAATATTACTTGAAAATATACATTTTTTCAATGCCTCTTCCTGTTTTAGTTGCTCTATCAAATGGTTATTGTAAATTCAGTGTACACTAATTTGGGATCAGTAATAGCATAGATTATGATTCTGTACATAGAATTATCTAAAAGGCTTGTCATGGTGTGAGGGTGAAATTGCTATGTTTTATGACAGTTCTCATTGTGTTTGATTTGTTTAGCTTGCCCTCTAATTATAATTGACACCATAAGGACTTTTCTGATGACAACCATGTTGATTGCAGTGCCTTCTTTGAGCTTTGACCACAGGTTAGGCCCAAAAATCAGAATGTCACTTCCAAGTTTTAGGTAAATTAGTGCAACAATCCATTATATACACTTTATGTTACCAGAGTTTTGAGTTTTCATTGACTAATGATCACTGTTTCAATTTTGCAGTGGAGCTACAGAGTATAATCCTAACCTCCTCAAATACTCTTGCCAGATTGAATGCAGGTTAGAATTCAACTTATTACTCTTAAAAAATATCTATACAATAACAATAAATCATTCTTGCTATAATCATGGGTTTTGAGTGAGGATTTACAATAAATTTATGGATCTTCTTCCTTACATGATGTTCAACTTTTTTAATTTTAATCAATGTGAAATGTAGACTCATATTTGAATTTTCAATAATACAAAGATTTTACTAGAAAAAACTAGAAAAAACACAACAACTAGACCTGAATCAAACTTACATAAATTTAACATCATTTTAAATTCAAAACCTTTGAATCTTCCTTTTATAGTGTTCAATTTTCTTATTTTTACTTAACGTAGAACTTTAACTTATACTTAAATTCTCAATTCTCAATTCTCAACCGTTATTACAAAAATAAACAAATTTATGATATTGTAAAACCTGTGTATGAACTTGTTACTTTTTCTTTTAAACTTCAAATGAACAAAGAGATTAATGAATATGACTCTGTCAATAGCCTAAAAGTGTCTTCTCAAAATTTAATAGGGTGCAAGCATTGAAACCGTTGAAGGTATCACAATCATTCACTTCAACAAATGATGGAGCTGAACAAATTTTAGAAGATCATGGAAGAAGCAGCAGCCTTGTGGCTGAAAATCATAAAACTGAAGCACAGAATTTCAGCACTTGTGTGATGTTATCAAAACCCTTACTAGCACTAAAGTTTAGTCAAATGAAGATGCAGGTTGAAGCACCCCTTGTGCTTTCCCAGTGCTCAAATTCTTTACAAAATACTGTAAGTTCTGTTCCATAGGTAGCACTGTCTTTCAGTACAGAAATTATTTGTTTCAGCCTTTAAACTCTAACGTTTATTCATCTCATCTCTTGAGTTTTTTTGCTTTAACATAGGTCAATTTTCTCTTTCATTTTGATGTCTTTATTTTTCGTTTTTATAGAGTTAGATATATATTCTTATAGATTACTAGATTTCTTCTAATTAAGGTTGTCTTTCATCAAATTAAGGTTTGTGCAACTGGATCATAGTTAAAAATGTTAGAATTACCTAACTATTAAGTGATTCATGTGTAAATAAATTAGGGTCAAAATGTGATTTAATATAATTGAGGGACTTAATGGCAATTACAACTTGATGGAAGTTGTATAAGAATGGTGAAGGGTTCTGTCCCTGATGCGCACAATTCTGAAGAAGCTCTCTCTTCCATTAAGCTTTCCAGAAAGTCTTGAGAGAATTAAGTTAGCATCAAGGGATAGATTGGGTAAGGAGTTGAAGCAAATCAAGAATCAATTAGCATGGATCAAGGTTAGTAAAATTTCTTATCATGCTTATGAAATTATGTTGATGTTGTGAGAATCATAAAATCTTAAGATCCTAGAACTAATGATATTAGAGAAACTAATGAATCTTACATGTGGTATCAGAGCATGGTTACTAGATTTATGATTCTCCTAGAATGATGAAATTATGTGCTGGAATAAATCCTTCAAGTTATATATGTAAAAAAAAAAAAGCTGCATAATGAAACTGTGTGCAAGAGGTAGAGGATGATGAATAGTATATTTGGGATGATGAATAGTTGCGTGAGTTTGAAGGTGTGAAAGGTTACTGGAAGTGCAAAGAAAATCATGCCAAAACTATTATTAAAGTTAAGTTTAACTTTATGAATGTTGACTTTGCCGTGAATGGTGTGGTGTGCTTTCACCTTTTGCAATGAATAGTAGCTTACGGGAATGAATGCAATGAAAGTTAATTTGCTATATTTTATAAAACTAGAGACAAACTTTGTTTACCAACTTGGTCTGCCACACACCTAAATGAAAGGAAAGTTTTTTTGTTTTATATGAATTGGTGCATTACAACTTTGCAAAATGTTATAACGTGTACATCACAGTAGTAATAATAACAAATTAATAATGAAAATTAAAGAAAAATTAAAGTCTTTAAGTGATTAAAATTAAAGGAGAAGTATTATCACTTTATGAAACTTTAGTCACTTAAATTGAAATTAGGTTTTTTAATTTAATTATGACACATAATAAATTTTATGTGAATAAATGTATATTGTTAAATTAAATTTAACAAGGATGTTATGTATGGTGAATAACAAATTAAGGTTATTATTATCATTATTATTTGAAATTAATTATGGTAAATTTTGTTAGTCACCAAAGTGACCAAAATTTTAAAGTTAATTTAATTTCAAATTATTAATGATTTTATTTCAATTACTCATTGTATGGATGCTAAATTATGAATAATTAATTTATGGGTTAATTGAAAATTCATTATTATAAGATATTTTGTATCATCCAAAGATGATTATTTGATCTTATAATTAATGAGTATGATTGTAGATAATTTTGTATGCTCGCTAGATTTATTTATATACCCAAAGGTAGTAGATGATTCTAGTTGATGCATATTTTAATTATCAATAAATATTTACAATTATTAGCATCATTATGCTTATGTTTGTGTATTAATGGATCTCCCAAAGGAGAACACTGATATACATAGAATGATGATTAAAGTGTGAATCTGTATTTATGACTCAAAGCACTAATGATTAGCATGTATTAATTACTGTCCCCGTTCCGGTATCTTTACACTCGCTCGCTACGTCTGTTCCGGTCTTTAATGGTTTAAATTTCCCTGATTGGAGTGAACAAGTCCAATTTCACTTAGGTGTATTGGATCTTGACTTGGCTCTTCAAGTTGAGAAACCGACTGCTACCACTGATATTAGTAGCACTGAAGAGAAAGCTCATTACAAAGCTTGGGAAAGATCAAACAGACTTAGTCTAATGTTTATGAGAATGAGCATTGCAAGTAACATCAAATCTGCTATTCCGAAAACCGAAAATGCAAAAGAATTTATGAAATTAGTGGAAGAGCGCTCCCAAACTGCTGATAAGTCCCTTGCTGGGACATTGATGAGTACGTTGACCACCATGAAGTTTGACGGTTCACGTACTATGCATGAACACGTGATCGAGATGACAAATATTGCAGCAAGGCTTAAGTCTTTATGAATGAAAGTGGATGAAACTTTTCTCGTGCAGTTCATTTTGAACTCACTACCGTCTGAGTATGGTCCATTTCAGATGAACTATAACACCATAAAAGACAAATGGAATGTGCATGAATTGCACAGTATGTTAGTTCAAGAAGAGACCAGACTTAAGAACTTAAGAAGCCACTCTGTTCATTATCTAAAGAATCAAGGAGCTGGAAAGAAATTTAAGAAACATGTAAAGGGTAAAGGACCATTAAAGATTGACGAGTCCTCAACCAAAATCCAGAAGAAAAATGATAAATGTCATTTCTGCAAGAAGTCTGGACATTTTCAGTAAGACTGCTTAAAGCGTAAAGCTTGGTTCGAAAAGAAAGGTAAGCATAATGCTTACGTATGTTTTGAATCAAACTTAACTGAAGTTCCCCATAATACTTGGTGGATTGATTCTGGATGTACGACTCATGTTTCTAATGTGATGCAGGGATTCCTTACAATCCGAACCATAAACCCAACTGAGAAGTTCGTCTTCATGGGAAATAGAGTGAAAGTTCCAGTGGAAGCTGTTGGGACTTATCGATTAATTCTTGACACTGGATATCACTTAGACCTGATGGATACTTTTTATGTACCTAGTATCACTAGAAATTTGATTTCTTTGTCTAAGCTTGATGTTGCTGGATACTCTTTTAAATTTGGGAATGGTTGTTTCAGTTTGTTTAAGCGTGCCTGTATGATTGGATCTGGTACACTTTATGATGGTTTATATAAATTGAATTTGGATAATTTATATGCTGAAACTCTTATGACCTTGCATCACAATGTTAGCACTAAACGCAGTTTAGTGGATGAACGATCTGCTTATTTGTGGCATAAACGTTTGGGACACATTTCCAAAGAAAGAATCCAAAGATTAGTAAAGAATGAAATCCTTCCTGATTTAGATTTTACTGATCTGAATGTATGTGTGGATTGTATTAAAGGCAAACAAACAAAACACACAAAGAAAGGAGCCACAAGAAGTACACAGCTTCTTGAAATTATACACACTGATATATGTGGTCCGTTTGATGTGAATACCTTCAATAAAGAGAAATACTTCATCACCTTCATTGATGATTTTTCGCGTTATGGATATGTCTATCTACTGCATGAGAAATCTCAAGCAGTGAATGTCTTGGAAGTTTACATAAATGAAGTAGAAAGACAATTAGACAGAAAGGTGAAAATTGTCAGGTCTGATAGAGGTGGTGAGTATTATGGAAGATATGATGAAAGTGGACAACACCCTGGTCCATTTGCTAAATTTCTTGAGAAACGTGGTATTTGTGCTCAATACACAATGCCAGGCACACCACAACAAAATGGTGTATCAGAAAGGCGTAATCGAACCTTAATGGATATGGTTAGGAGTATGTTAAGTAATTCATGTTTACCTGTATCATTGTGGATGTATTCATTAAAGACTGCCATGTATTTGTTAAACAGGATTCCCAGTAAAGCTGTTCAAAAGACTCCTTTTGAGTTATGGACAAATAGGAAACCCAGTTTGAGACACCTGCATGTTTGGGGTTGTCAGGCAGAAATAAGAATTTATAATCCGCAAGAAAAGAAACTGGATGCAAGAACAATCAGTGGATATTTCATTGGTTATCCAGAAAAATCAAAAGGGTATATATTTTACTGTCCTAACCATAGTACAAGAATTGTTGAAACTGGAAATGCTCGGTTCATTGAAAATGGTGAAACTAGTGGGAGTGTAGATTCACGAAAGGTTGAAATTACAGAAGTTAGAGTACAAGTTCCTGTAATTGGTACCTCTTCTTCAAGAGTTGTTGTTCCTCATGTTGTAGAAACACACAACAATCAAGAAGAACAACACATTAATACTCCCACGATTAACAATGAACCAGTTGTAGAACAATCACAAGAAATAGTATTAAGAAGATCTCAAAGAGAAAGAAAGTCCGCTATTTCGAATGATTATGTGGTTTACTTACAAGATTCAGAAAATGACTTAAGTATTGATAATGATCCAGTTTCATTTTCAGAAGCCATTAATGGTGATAATTCTGATAAGTGGTTAAATGCTATGAAAGATGAGCTTAAATCGATGGTACAAAATGATGTATGGGATCTTGTGGAATTACCAGAAGGATGCAAGAGAGTTGGGTGTAAATGGGTCTTTAAGACTAAGCATGACTCTCATGGTAATATCGAACGGTACAAGGCCCGACTTGTTGCCAAAGGTTTTACTCAGAAAGATGGCATTGACTATAAAGAAACATTTTCACCTGTTTCTAAGAAAGATTCTTTCCGAATTATCATGGCATTAGTAGCTCATTATGATCTTGAGTTGCATCAAATGGATGTTAAAACTGCTTTTCTGAATGGAGATTTAGAAGAGGATGTCTATATGGATCAACCGGTAGGGTTCACTGAAAAAGGAAAGGAACACATGGTGTATAAACTGAAGAAATCAATATATGGACTTAAACAAGCTTCCCGACAATGGTATCTCAAGTTCAATGATACTATTATATCCTTTGGATTTAAGGAAAACACTGTTGATCGGTGTATATATCTAAAGGTCAGTGGGAGCAAGTTTATATTTTTGATTCTATATGTTGATGATATCTTGCTTGCAACTAATGATCTTGGTCTATTAAGTGAGACTAAGAAATTTCTCTCTAACAACTTTGAAATGAAAGATATGAATGAGGCATATTATGTGATAGGAATAGAAATATTCCGTGATAGATCACAAGGATTGTTAGGTTTGTCTCAGAAAGCATATATTAATAAAGTTTTAGAGAGATTTAAGATGGATAAATGTTCAGCATCTCCCGTTCCAATACATAAAGGAGACAAGTTTAGTCTCATGCAATGTCCAAAGAATGATTTGGAACGGAAACAGATGAAAAATATCCCTTATGCATCTGTTGTTGGGAGTTTGATGTATGCTCAAACATGTACAAGACCAGATATTAGTTTTGCAGTTGGTATGCTTGGTAGATATCAAAGTAATCCAGGAATGGATCATTGGAAAGCTGCAAAGAAAGTTTTAAGATACCTACAAGGAACAAAGAATCACATGCTTACTTATAAAAGATCTAATCATCTTGAAGTGATTGGATATACAGATTCAGACTTTGCTGGTTGTATAAATACAAGAAAATCTACATATGGTTATCTGTATCTTTTAGCCGGAGGAGCAATCTCATGGAAAAGTGCGAAGCAGTTCGTCATTGCTACATCCACTATGGAAGCTGAATTTGTGGCATGCTTTGAGGCCACTATTCAGGCTAATTGGTTGCGGAACTTTATTTCAGGACTTGGAATAGTTGACAGTATTGCCAAGCCGCTGAAAATTTATTGTGTCAATTCCGCAGCAGTCTTCTTTTCTAAGAACGACAAGTATTCCAAAGGTGCTAAACATATGGAATTGAAATACTTTGTCGTTAAAGAAGAAATTCAGAAACATAAAGTGTCAATAGAACATATTAGCACTGATTTTATGATTTCTGACCCTTTAACAAAAGGGTTACCGCCCAAATTATTTGTTGATCATGTAAAGAATATGGGCATTATGTCTACCATTGAAAGTTGAATGTTAATGTTATTAATGCTTATGTGACACTTGAATTTTTTAATGTATAAGTTTCTGAAATTTGTATTTGTATTTTCTTCTGTATGGTTATGAATACAATTTATGATGAAGAAAAAGAAACAAATGATATTATTGTTATTGAAATGACATTATGTTTGAACCCATTATGTATTTAAGTTTTCTAACGTCATATTAAAGAGAAGGAGATGATACAGTAGTACATGGAAGGAGACATATCGATTGAATGATGTGCGACCGCCATGACTCTTATTATTTCTATATCTTTAATTATGAATAATGATGAAGCCAATTATGTAAAGTCCTCAAATGCGCATTATGATTATTTATTAAATCACAGAATGTTATGACATCACAAGAGTCAAGTGGGAGAATGTTAGAATTACCTAACTATTAAGTGACTCATGTGTAAATAAATTAGGGTCAAAATGTGATTTAATATAATTGAGGGACTTAATGGCAATTACAACTTGATGGAAGTTGTATAAGAATGGTGAAGGGTTCTGTCCCTGATGCGCACAATTCTGAAGAAGCTCTCTCTTCCATTAAGCTTTCCAGAAAGTCTTGAGAGAATTAAGTTAGCATCAAGGGATAGATTGGGTAAGGAGTTGAAGCAAATCAAGAATCAATTAGCATGGATCAAGGTTAGTAAAATTTCTTATCATGCTTATGAAATTATGTTGATGTTGTGAGAATCATAAAATCTTAAGATCCTAGAACTAATGATATTAGAGAAACTAATGAATCTTACAAAAAAACACCAATAATAAAACATATAAATTTTAAGATATTTTAGGAAATTAAAAAAATCTGAAAATAAATTTGAAAAGACAATAAAAACTTGTTGCAGAAAAGAAAAATCTCATACATAAAATTTTAAGCAAAATATTGTGAGAAATCGATTCTCTCACCTCTACACAGTAGATAATATAGATTATTAAATAAAAAGAGGGATAAATTACTTAAATGAATAAAAAACAGTATATTAAAAAATAGTTTGTAGGTGACCCGCTATTCGTAGCAATTATTTCTGTGAATACGCATTACATGTTTAAATGAAGAGTCAACGTTGAGTTTGGTTCATACCTGATGGGTTTAGCGTGTATGTGTGCACACGTAATTTATTTTCATATCATTGTTTATTGATATGCAATCTTGTTTTCAGTTGCTTGTGCTTGTGGTACTGGTTTAAGACTGCACGTAATATATGAAATAATTCTTAATATATAATATAAAACAACTTTCTTTTACCTTAATATTTTATTCATTGTCTTAAATGTAGTTTGACATTTGGAGAAAAAGAAATATATATATATATATATATATATATATATATATATATATATATATATAATATAAAAATAATTTAAAAAGTATAGATTAATTTAACAATATAATAATGAATTAAAATTTTGATAATTAATATTAAAGACTAATTTAGACTCTATTCTTAAAATAATTATGATTTTTTATTAATAATATATATTTTTATTAGAAAAAAAAAATTCGATTATCCAAGATGATATGGATAGAAGATTCACTTTTTTCAATGTTAAAATAAGTTAGAATAAAAAAATATAAATATAGAAGAATTTATGAGATCCATCTATAATATATTTACAGACGGGTGTAAGATAAAGTAATTAATTGATAATATTATTGATTGACAACTTAGATTTTAGTAGTATTATTGATTGCCAAATTACATTCAATTTAATTTATTATTTGTATATACAAGTATATTAATTATATATTCAATGATATTTGTGGCATGTTTTACTATAAATCTATTTATTATGGTATGATATGTACATATTGCATGACATTATGAGAATATTATATTTATTTAATATTATTATCCAATTTAGATATATAGATACAAATAAATTTTATAAAATAGTGTTTAATTAATTATTTTTGTTTAGATATGTTAATATAAAATCGTCTAAAAATTCTTTATTTTGAAATTTAACAAAATTATTTAACAAAATAGTGTCTATCAAAAAAGTCATTTAGGATAACTTATTAAACGATATATATGTCTAAACAATATCTTAAATGATGAAAATAATAGAATATCTTAAACACAATACACTATTTTAAACAATATAAAGAACATATTATCCTAAATGATGCTATAGTACACAAACTACGTTAAATGTTATAATAAACGTTTAATGTTTTAAATCCAATGTACAAATAGTATGTTTTGTTTATTATTTAGTTTCTCTTTATCTGTGCAGATCCTTCAAGGATAGATGCTTTATCGAAATTTATGTGTTAATTTAGAAAGACGTTGAGAAATACAAAGACATTATAGGAATGTTTCTTCAATGTCTTTTACTCAAGGAGAGAAAGTTTTATTATTGGAAACAAAGAATGATAGCATTCTTGGAATCAAGGCCAAGAGCTGAGTCTAACGAACATTTCTCTGATGGCCTATATATAGAAGATCATTCAGATAAAGAATCAAGAGGATAACATGCAACGAAAATATTCATTATGAGAAAAACATTCAAAAGAAAAGCACAGAAAGAGGTCAAGAAAAGAAAAAATATGAGCAGAAAAAGAGAAAAGAAGTCAAACAATACTCTCAAGCTTCTTTGTAATATTGACTTACTATTGTAAGAAAGAGAGAAAGAGAAAAGAGAGAAACACCTGCGAGTGTTTAGACTGCATTGTATTGTACTCACATCTTTTCTTTGAGAGTAATAGTCTGAATGACTTATAAGCAATCGTTGATTGCAATTCTGAAGAGAATCAAACACTTGTTGAACTCTGTTGAGTTAAGGAAATCTAGGCAAGGTTGTCTAGTACCAGGAGTGGTGTGAATACTCCAGTCTAGGATAACAGGAGGTTATTCGCTGACTTAGAAGACCAGGAGTGGTGCGAATACTCAGTTGTAATCTTATTAAAGATTATAGTGGAACCCTCTGTGAAAGAGGCTGGACGTAGCTCAATTTAAGTGAACCAGTATAAAAATACATGTGCAATTGTTGTTCATTCTTTTGTCTAAACGTTTTTCTCATAAAACTTGCATCTACTTTTTTATTTCAAAGTACAAGAAACTTCTGCTCTAAACGATTCTTATTCAACTGAGGAAGTTCTCATAAACACTACAGTATACATTCTGAATAACACGTTAAAAACAATTTTGAATGAACACAACCAAGAGTGGATGAAACTCAACTAGGTTGTGTATTGGGGGATACCAGGAGTGCCTAGGAATACTAAGAGTGGTGAGAATACTCAATTGTAATCTTGTTAAAGATTATAGTGGAATCCTCTAAGGATAGAGGACTCTAGACGCAGTTTATTTTGAGTGAACCAATATAAAAATATCTATGCATTTATTGTTTACTTCTGTCTCAACGTTTTTCTTATTAAACCTGCAGTTGCATTTTAGTTTTAAATACAAGAGCTTCATGTACTAAGTGATTGTTCATTAAAAAGGAAGTTCTTACAAACATTACAGTGAATATCCTTAATAGCACGTGAAAATAATTCTTTGTTTAAAATATTTTACAAGGTCGAGCGTTTAAGAATTACTTGAAAAATCTTGTATTCAACGAAAGTGCTCAACCCCCATCCCCCACTCTAGTGTTTTCAGGTAACTATGACTTTGATTGTCTTTAGGTTGCTTAGAGATGGACAAGCAAGCTAACTCATGTGCATATGTTTCCAAAATTGCATCCTTATTCATAGATTGGTTGGGAATGGACAAACAAACTAACTCATGTGCAGTTATTTCTAAGTTTGTGTCCAAACTAATAAAATGGCTTTAACTTTCCAAAGTAATTGATAACTAAGCAAACATAATATCAAACACATATTCATTAAGTTCCAAGTCTGTGACTTCCTTTTTTTGTCATTCTTTCTTCCTTTCATTGCTTTTGTCATTTCTAATTGATAAATAAATATTTCCTAGGTAATATCATTCTTTCTTCTCCCCATTGTTGGTGCCACTGCTTCTTGATGAACAATTCTTACTTACACAACAAAACTAAATAAGATGAATTAATACTTCCATTAAATGACAAATTAGGATGCTCTTTTCTTTATTTTTTTCCTCTTCTCTCTTTTAGTTCTCTTCTATTTCTTTTACTTCCTTTTCGTTTTTTTTTTCTCTTCTTTTTCTCTCATTTCCTCCTCTTCTCTCTCTTTCTTTTCTTTCTCTTCTCTTCTTCTCTTTTCTTTCTCTTATCTTTCTCTTATTTCTTTTGCTTCCTTTTCTATAAGTACTTCCTTTTCTTGTGCTCTCTTTAGCTTCCGATCTTTTCTACTTTTCAACGCATCTAATTTTTGCAAAGTCCTTTCTTCCTTCGCTTTCAAATATAGAATGTTGTTCTTGAGGTCTTCATCAGTAGTCATGAGACTTGCATTCCAATTAGGACATTGATGAGTGTCATGCCCATAACCTTCACATTTGGAATATCTTATAGATTTAACCCTTGGGAAAATATTTTTGTCAAGCTTATGTTTCGTTTTAATACTAAAAATTTCACCATTCAACTTTACAATTCTGGACTCCAAGGCATTAACATTCTCCACCAAGGCCTTATGAGAACACAACTTCCAGAAGGATGCCTCTATTGGAATCTGTTGCATTGTTCAATATTGATAAATCCTGCAAAAGGTTAAAAAAATTAAAATAACAGAATATATTTATATTCCCGCAACTCGTCTAAGTGTTTCACTCAAATTTTACTCGTGTATCACAATGATAAGCTTTTTCTTGAATGTACTATCTTGTCTTTTACCACTCAATTTCCCTTAGTGCTTGGCAAAAAACTCTAGTTGCTTATACAAAGAATGTGAAAAATGTTGTGAGATCTAAATCTTAATTTAAAGTTCAAAGAAAATACAAAACTTTAAGGAATTTTTAAAATACACAAAACAATAATATTAGAAAATAATAGGATAACCAAAAAGAGCTAAATGAGACAATGTAGAGAGGATAAAACAAACTGAATATAATTCAAAAGATTAACAATAACAAGCAATAATGTAATATAATAATTTGCATTGAACTCTATAACTTTTTCTTTGCTCTTGGATCTTAATTTATCTTTTTTTTATTATATCTTTGTTTCCTTTATACTTGGATCCATTATTATTTTTTTAATTTTACAATTCAACAGACAAACTAAGAAAACTAAACAGATTCCCTTCAAACACCAAAACTCATGTAAGATCTAAGTCAAGGTAAACAATTAATTAATTAACACAAAATATACAAACAAATAATTTCCACGAATCAAATGTAGAAATGCACAATTTAGAAGATAACACACACAAAAATAAAATCTCGTGAAATTGGATAAAATTTTGTTTTTTTAATATGACAGAAAAAAACAATTAAAAGAGGATATTCAAATCAAAACCTTGCTCTAGATACCAGATGATATTTGGTATCTAAGAAAAAATTCAAACCAAATCCTTGCTATGAATACTAAATGATTCAATCCTATCTAGGAAAGAGTACAATCATTTCTGAATTTGAATCCTTAAGAAGAACAACAAAAATTAGAGAAGAATGTAGAATAAGACAGGGATGAAGACACCACAATCTAGCTGATAAGTCAAGTGAAGATTCACCACAAATATGTTAATCTTTAATAAGAATTAAAGTTTTAATACAAAAACCAAGAGAATCCATTCTTAAAGAATGAAAATGCATATAATATGACTCAAAAGTATTTATACCAGCTTTTTGTAACTCTATATATAGGAACATAAGTTTAAGAAAACATAAACACCCTAAAATAAAGCACAAAGCATAAAGCCTAAAATATATAACAATAACAAAAGAGAAAATTACAGACTCAGACTTTCGCCGAGTGAGACCCGCTTGCCCAACAAATTCAATATTCTGCAAAATTAAAATAAAATGATAATTATTTAATTTCCTAAATTATTCTTCAATTGTTCTCATGATCTTCATCTTCTTTAAGTTTTCCCCTTCTTGATCTTTGACCTTGTCACAGATCCTTTGAATTGCAAATGTTCTTCTTCAAGTTGTTCTTGTATATGTTCAAGAGATAGTCCTGTACCACTTTAGGGGGCCGTAAATTGATTATATTTGTAATAAGCTTGGCACATACTATTTATATCCACTAGTTTGAGGAAGAGTATTGGATATATTAGATTATTAGATATCTTATATTTATTCTTTATATTTAGTTAGTTTGTTATTATTTCTTATTTGTATTTTTGGCTTAACCATATTTCTTCTATTATAAATACAGTACCTTGTATGTATATTCAGTACAAGGAAGATTAATCTCATACATAGTTTTTACTATATTAAATAATTTTATTATTTAATATTTTATTTAATTTATTTGTTATTATTTTATTGTACTATTTTTATTTTATTTGACTAACCCTTTTGTATAGTTTTTATAAGAACTAATTTGTTAAGACTCGGGTCAATGTTCTTCCTCTACTCCACACTCGTCATCGTTCGACTAAACTAGGGAATTGCCTACAAAAGACACAACACTATGATGTTAAAGTGAGTAAGTGTCCGAACCTGTTAACAATAAATGTGCAATGAATGTAACCAACCTACCAGAATACCACAAACCTATATTTATATTTTTCGAGATAAGTTTCTAATTAGTGTTGACCTAATTATGACCTAATTATGGTCTAACTTAGGTTTAACATAACCATCCTTAACATTAATTCCAATTTTAGTCAAACCGCTCAACTTCCTGGACGATTCCTGTGAGGTTATATTGTTAACCGTTTGGGCAACTATTCGATTTTTAGACTAACAAGACGGTTATACTATACAATATATATATATATATATATATATATATATATATATATATATATATATATATATATATATATATATATATATATATATATAAGAGAGAGAATTACAACTTTTCATTTATTTAAAAATATTATAACATAATAATTAAATTTTTATTACAGTGATAAAATATGTCTTAAGGAGAAAAAAATACAACAAACTGTCAGACCTAGTAAAAATTCAACCAAAACCCCAACTGAGTGGAAGACAAATGTCGAGGAAGGGGAGCTGGAAAACAAAAAATTGGCTCACTTGGTAAACAACATTCAATTATATTAATCTCTGAGAAGTATTATTATATTCGGTCCTTTTCACAACTAGTGAGTAACTCTCTCAATTTGATTATGTTTGAGTTGGAGACATCTCGGTCTCCCTCCAAGTGTTCGGTCTTGTTCTGGATTAAAAATTAACGTTCGGTATTTGGCATCCTACGGGATCTTTATTCATATTGGTTAAGTTAAAGTTTTAATGATGAAAGATGATGGAATATGATATGGATGAAATGACTTTGATTATGAAAGAGTATTCCGGGGAGGAATATCTCATGAATGGATATTGGAATTGGTAAAGTATGAATGTGAGCACGCTAAGATGGTGGATCATCCTGATATTCCGTGATTACTCGTTCTCACGTAGAGATGGGTAAGTCATGTGTGGGAATGATAGGAGGTCCTAGTCCTTATGGTTAATTTGGACAGATAGGACTAACCTCGGGTGGCAACTGTTGAGGGTATCCCAGTTACTACATCACCCGGGTGCACGAACGTCGTAGCTACATAGAATTTATACAGTCTGGACAGTCAGAGTCTAGTATTAGGCTTTGCATGAAAGAGTTAATGATTTATCCGGTTTAATTGATTTTATGAAATATGCTGATATATGAATTAAATTACATAAGCTTACCCTATTTTCCTGTCTTGTCCGTTTTGTACGTTCGGTCGTTTGTCCTGTTGCAATGATCATCCGTGTGGGTGTGAGCAGAAGGAGAAGAGCTGGAAGAAGCGCTGGAAGAAGAAAGTTTGGTCGAGGTAGAAGTTAAGACCGAACAGTAGAACCGTTCGGTCAGTAGTTAGCTTATTTGTACGATGACCGTTCGATCATCTTTTACCTTTTTCTTTTGTATGACCGTGCGATATAGGTCTTTTGTATGACCGTGCGGTATAGGTCTTTTGTAAACCGTTCACTCTAGATTGCTTATTTGTACAGTTTTAACTTTCTCGTTATTCTGTAAGGCCGTTCGGCCATAAGCGCACATCCTATCTTTTGGAAGACTGATCTGTAGTATTATTAACATGTGATTATTCTATTATATAGTTTTATACTGTATTTTTGGGATGTTACACAAACAATTATCTACTTCTTAAAAAAAAGAAAATTCTACTAAATACTCTTTCACTAAAAAAAAGGAGAATTTATTGTAATTTTAAAATGAACATTTATTAATCATTATGTCATTACTATTATTATATAAAAAATGACTTCACTTGGTGAATTAAAAAAAATGAAAATATCCCCCAAATAGTTAGTAATCCAATCAAGCAATGTTTTTGTTTTCTATTCAGCGGAATTTTTAAGCTACGCGGCTTTCACAATTGGGCCTATTTAGATGCAGGCCCATCAATATTTTTCATCCACAAACATTTCGTTTCGTTTCTTCTCATCACCCGCTAACTTATCACAAAAAAACGAAAGAAAAACCCTTGCTTCTTCTCCGAGCATCAGTCCCCTCCTCCTTCTTCTTCAATTTCCCGTCCAACAGAGAGGGGGTTCGTAACTTCGAATATTCCTATTTCTGCGAGAATTAGGGTTGTGTGCCCTAAGCAAAGAAGATTCTCGAACCTGACCATGTTTTTCTTCTTCTTTCTTTTGCAGAGCGACTCGCGAAATCACGTCATGTCGTGATTTTTCACGATTCCGCCAAACGAAGATCCTGCTCGCTCGTGATCTAACTCGTGGATAGGTAGCACAATCGCCAAGGCGTAACATTCTTCGATTCAGATCGCGGTTGTTACTACCTTGCTCCTAACGATGTTTGGTTCGAACCGTAAGTATTGCCTCCTCTGCGTAAATTCGTAATGTTTTTGCGTGCTTGGTGTTAGGATAATTGTGTGTTTATGCGAGTGTTGGGGTTGCTTTGGAGAGTGATTGTTTTATAGTTTATTGGTGTTGTTATTATTATTAGTGTTCTTTGCTGTATTTGTTGATTGGTTGTAAGTGTGCATGAAGGGTGGGGGATGGTATTTGTTTACTTATTGATTACTTTCGCAAACCGTTAATAATTTGGTGTTATTCTTTTGACAGCTTTTGGGCAGTCTTCGTCGAGCCCTTTCGGCTCTCAATCAGTTTTTGGACAGACCAATTCAAGTACCAATCCATTTGCCCCTAAGCCGTTTGGTAGTACGAGTCCATTTGGTTCGCAAACTGGAAGTTCCATGTTCGGAGGTACTTCCACTGGGGTATTTGGTGCGGCACAACAGTCTTCTCCCTTTGCTTCCAATACAGCTTTTGGGGCTTCATCGTCACCTGCTTTCGGTAGTTCCGTGCCCGCTTTCGGGTCTTCTTCAACTCCTGCTTTTGGTAGCTCATCATCGTCATTTGGTGGTATGAGTGCATGGAATTCTTTTTTCATTTTGTTTACGGGTTGTTTTTGTTGTGTGTTCATTAGACTGTCTTCATTTTTTTCTTTCTGAAAGCTGAAAATTACATCAAATTTTTTCATCAGGTTGTTCATTGAATTCCTGAGTTCTTTAGAATCATTTAGCTTGCTGTCTTCATTTTTTTTAACAATGTTATTGGGACAATCTTGTGGTTCAATCTGAGAATTGATTCTCTTGGTTTATAGGATCATCCGTTTTTGGTCAGAAACCTGCTTTTGGAGGTTTTGGATCTACTCCTACTCAAACAAGTCCATTTGGTGCCACACAGCAATCACAACCGGCTTTTGGAAGCAGCATATTTGGTTCCTCAACACCTTTTGGAGGATCATCTCAGCCTGCATTTGGTGCTACAAGCACTCCTGCATTTGGTGCTACAAGCACACCTGCATTTGGTGCTTCAAGCACTCCAGCGTTTGGTGCTTCAAGCACTCCTGCATTTGGTGCTTCAAGCACTCCAGCATTTGGTGCAACTAGCACCCCTGCTTTTGGTGCTACAAGCAGCCCTGCATTTGGTGCAACTAGCACCCCTGCATTTGGTTCCACCTCTAGCCCAACTTTTGGTAGCACAGGGAGTGCATTTGGGGTGTCAAGTGCTCCCGTATTTGGTAGTGGAGGAGCCTTTGGGGCTTCAAGTAACCCTATGTTTGGTTCATCAAGCACGTCTGCATTTGGTAGTTCAAGCACTCCATTTGGGGCCTCTAGTACTCCTGCTTTTGGGGCCTCTAGTACGCCTGCATTTAGTTTTGGATCCACTCAGGCTTTTGGTCAGTCTTCTTCAGCATTTGGTAGCAGCAGTCCATTTGGTAGTACAGCCTCACCCTTCGGAGGTCAGAGTTCAGCATTTGGTTAGTTCAAGAACCATTAGAATTTTACTGTTATATTTCTATTTTAAAGATATTAGGTCTAGTGCAAATATAGTTGAAAGTAATCTTCAAATATTTTCTTGCAGGATCTCAAACTCCATCATCGACCTTTGGAAATACTGGTATGGGACAGCCAGGTTTTGGAGGTCAGCAACGGGGTGGAAGTAGAGTAGCTAGTTACACAGCAACAACTGAAGCAGATAGTGGTACCTCTGGACAGACTGCAAAATTGGAATCCATATCTGCCATGCCTGTTTACAAAGACAAAAGTCACGAGGAACTAAGATGGGAGGACTATCAATTGGGAGACAAAGGTTTTTTGTTTTTTGTTTAACAATTATAAAAACTTTTATAATTCTTCTGTCTTTCATTGCAGATGATGGTTTTGACTTAATGTATTATGTAATTTAGGTGGACCACTTCCCTCTGGTCAGTCTACTGGTTTGGCAGGCTTCAATTCGTCTACAACTCAGACAAATGCCTTTTCTCCTTCCCCAGTGTTTGGTCAATCATCGGCAAATCCTTTTTCTTCCACAACACCTAATTCTAACCCGTTTGCGCCAAAGAGTTCCCCCTTTTCTTCTGGATTTGGAACTTCTGCCGCTCCTGCCTTCAGTTCATCAGCTTTTGGTTCTTCGACCTCAGCAGCAGCACCCTCTATTTTTGGCTCATCCCCATCTCCATTTGGAGCTAACTCTTCTTCAGCTCCCAGCTTTGGGCAATCTCCATCCCTGTTTAATACTGCTCCTGCTCAGACCTCTTCACCATTTGGCTCAAGTATTTTTGGCAATACACAGTCATCCCCATTATTTAGTTCTGCAGCCCCTCCAATTGCACAAACAAGTTCTGCTTTTGGACAGAATACCTCCCCCTTTGGGCAGGCTACACCTTTTAGTCAATCAAGCTTGTTTAATTCACCTTCTTCTGGTCTTGTTGGAAGTATTTTCTCGTCAAGTGCATCACTCACTTCTAATAATCTGACAGGTTTTGGTCAAACAGCGGTACGTGATTTCGTTTGCATTTGGTGATCAATAATGTTTTTATTTAAAATCATTGTTTATGAGCAAATATAAATTGGAGTCATTTGAGCTTTATACTTTACAAACTTAATGAACATTATTCTAATCCAGTTATGTAAGTATTTTATTAGTATTTCTGTAAATATTGTATATAAATAACGAGTAGTAGTACAGAACAACAATGAAGCGATATCCATTGGGCAGGATTTCCGTATGTGAAATGCCAAATGCTCAAGTGTGTACTGCATTTTTCTAATACTTTTGTTGTTTGACTTTCATACCCGCAGCCATCCATTTCAACACCTTTTCAACCTGCACAACCTGCACAGTCGAGCGGTGCTTTTGGCTTTAGCAACTTTGGCCAGACACAACCTGGTCAGTTCATTATATTATCTTATGTTTATACTACTGTTTGTTGTTTCATGCAATGATTGAAGGATTAATGTTTTGAATGACTGTTTTATTAGTGGGTGCAAGCAGCTTCGGTGGCACTCCAGGCCTATTTGGTCAGAATAATTTTGGACTTGCGTAAGTTATAATTAGTTTAAGTCTTGCATTTAGTTCAAGTTGATTTTACCCTTTGGAGGTGACCAACGGGCTGTATCTTTTGAGTTTTGAAATATAAAGTATCCAGAAAATTAATATCACACAATCATTGATGTGTCATGGATTCATGGAATTATTGAATATACAAGATATATGACCTAACTATCCAGACATGAATTTAAGAAAAAAATACTTTGCATAAATCATTCTCCATTACATTTTATTTGTCCATTCAAGAATTTCTTGCACGTATTAAGAAAGCAATAAATTAGTTAGTGAATAGGAAATTCTTACTAAAATTCTGCGACATTCTTCTTTATTTCATTCTTTTGTGATTGTTGCACAATTAATTGACAATAATTACATCTTTCTATAAGCTCACCCAACGCTACATGTGTTATGAATACATAAAACACTAAAAACCTGTTTGGTGGTCTGGATATAATAAGATAACTATTTTATCCGGTTGTGATATAATAAGATTTTGTGATCAATTGTTTGGCGCATCAACAGAATTTCCTGATCTTATTCTCTATCTTATCCTATTAGTATAGAGCATTATTTATCTTGAGGGGGAAGTTGAGTTAGAAAGTAACAAGATAGGATATTTTCCCTTCCTCTTATTTTCACTCCACTCAACCTTCGTTACAACCACTATCATCATAATTATCTTTAGTGATAAAATAATTTTGATTAGTGTTAGTATTTGTTAAGGATAATATTGGAATAAGGCTGTAATTATGTTGAAAGAAGGAAATGACTGTCAGTAGTTTGAAAAATTATCAAAAGCGTAAAGGACACAATGAAATGGAGGGAATAGGATGATCAAAAGCAATTGCGAACTATTGCGCATACTGGTATGTTGCAGCACAACACCCTTCCAGTTTTGTAAGGGTTATCAATTGTTCGTGGTCATTTTGGCTGGAGAAACATTTAACAATTGCGTAAAAGTGTGGCAATTTTTGGGCTTAATAGCTGCTCTCTGTTGTTTTCGCTTGCACCAGACAGCCTCTGCTACCTGTGCCTTCACTGGACAGACTGGGCAGCTTGTGCGCTGTCAGTGGGCAACCTCTGTTCTGTAACTTCTTGTGTGAGAGGGTGAGGTGATGGCTGATGGGTGAAAGGACCTAGTTTTACTCTTTTTTTTTGAGTGGGTGACAGCTAGTGATAGAATAAAGCTACTTTTTTCTTTGGTGAGAGGGGATGATGACTAAGAAGCGGAGTCTTAGGGTTTTTGGGTGAGAAGGTTGTTAGGCCTGGACCCCAAATCAAGCCACTTCCGCCCCCAAACAGTCCTGCAACTGAGAAGGAGAATTTTACTGTTTTATCAATAGTGTTTTATACTATTATAATCTATAATATTATAGAAAATATAGAAATTTATTATATATTAGAGACAACTATATCACCTTAATTCTGATTCTACATAAATATACACAACCAAAAGCATATAAATTGAAAACTATAATAATTAAATAGAATAAATAGAATTTTTAGCTAATTGATAATACTCTAATTGATAATCAATTGGCGAATAAGAAAAAGTTGGTTATTTTAGTTAATTGCAATAAATTTTTCTGTATTTTAAATTTGTCTGAATTTTGAAATGATTTTCCTATAATACCCTTAATAGTATTGGGACTGTGTATATTAAATTTTCCATTTAATTACTTTTCACCTAAATAATTAATTATAGAGAGAGAATAGTGACAACATATGAATAGACTATTATCTCTAAATCTGTGAGAGAAATCAAGTAATTAAGGGTATTCTGGTAAAAAGATAATTAATGCAATAGAAAGTGGAACAAAGTTTTTTGAAGAGAGACAATAAAACGTCAAAACAATGTCTTTTAATTAGGTAGGAGGGAGTAATAAGAAGTAAGAACATTAAATATTATAAATTATATATTTGAAAACAAAATAGTAGCAAATTCTTCCCTTAATCGTCAACTTATATTCCCTCCATCTTGGTCATGCTCCAAGAATTTGCATATTTACTTGATTTTATATTAGAATGTCTTGTAAAGCACCATTAGTCATGTTGAAATGTAATGTTCTTTATTATTATTAATGTTTATGTAGGGGATTTTTCTATTAGGTTCTTTTAGGAGCTTCCTAACCTTTGGTATTATGAACTATTGTCCCTTATAAATATAGGAGTATGTTGTATCAGAAAAGTAAGTAGTAAAAATAAAACAGTTTTAGCTTTTCTAAAAACTTTGAGTTGGTATCAGAGCCAGACCTTTGGGTTTTCACTTTTTGTCGTCGTTGTTGTCTGCCGCTGTTGTTTGCTACCATTGCTATCTGTCGTCGCTTTTTCTTCGGCAAATTCAAGGTTAAGTGCGCCTCGTGAAGTGCGACTTGTCCCTAGTGGTCGCCATCTCATCTACCACCACACACACCATCATGCGTCACCTTTCTCCGACCATCCTCAAGCAGGTTTTCCTCACACACCGCCTTTGTGTGGGAATCTCATCACTCCAATGCCACTCGTCTTGCTATAGTCTCCTGAGTGTGTTGTGGTCCTTGTTTTTCTATTTCGTTGGCCGTGGCTCATATCTAGGGATTTTACTCTCAAGCCAAGTTTTCCTTCGTCAATTTTTCTTTGGAATGACTTTTGGTTGGAACACCCTATTTATCTGCTACTCCTACCATTACTTTTGCAAAACTCAACTAGAAAAACTATTTATCTTGGTCTTCTTTTGTGGAGTTATGGTTTCTTGGTCAAGGATACCATAATCATCTTGAACAAGATGTTTCTACTGTACTTGATGAAGAAAAATCTTAGTGGTAGAAGCTGGATTTTCAATTATGCGGTCCTGATGACAATTTGTCAAGCAAGATGTCTTAGAAATTTTGAGACTTTACAAGACATGCTCCTCTTTTCGGAAAGGGCACACGATATCTTTGCTAATGATGTGCAACGTCTCTTTTAGGCAACTCAGAGTAACTTCTCTCAAACAAGCATTTCATGATATGGTTGCTCACATAGGAAAAGTTTTAGGCGGTGATCAACTCCCATCAATGGACAACTTAGTTACTCTACTTCTTCGGGGACCTACATTAGTAAAAGACGAGAATTCAATTAATGGAATTGAAACATTAGCTATGGTAGCACCACAAGGAAGATGAGGTAGGAGCAATTGAGGAGGACGTGGTGGTTGTAGTATGTGTCCTCAATACACATATTGTAAGAAAATAGGCCATACCTAAGAAAAATGTTATGCCTTACATGGCTTTCCAGACAAAGTTACTCATGCTTTTAAATATGATAATCTAGAATCCGGAATTTCAAATGAAGAGTACCAAGAATTTTTAAGGTACCTAGAAAATCTTTTAATCTTGGCCAATCCTCCTCAATGTCAAATGTGTCAATTGCCTCCAGTGGAAGGTAACATTCCTTCATCTTCTTCCACGTCCTTTCCAAAAGTTCCTCATTTCATTACCGTTGCCAATGGATCCAAAGTGGCATCTCATGAAATTGGCAAAGTTTCCTTGTCTTCTTCACTAAATTTATATTCTATTTTGTATATTCCTCATTGTCCTTACAATTTAATCTCTTTGAGTCAATTGACTCGTTCTTTAAATTGTTTTGTAACCTTTACTACTGATTCCTTTGTTATATAGGAACATGGTATGGGTCGTTTGATTGGAGAAGCACATGAGTCACGAGGACTTTATTTCTTAAAACCTAACTCCTTAGTTTCCTGTCTTGCAACTTCATCCCCATAACTTTTGCATGATCATTTGGGTCCAAGTTGAAGATGATGGTTCTGAGTCTCAAACACATTCAAGTCTTAGATTGTGAGTTTTGTAGTTAGGAAAACATGTTAGATCTTTCTACCTTAGAATGTCTGAGACGTGATGTAATTTTGCCTTTTCAACTATTTACTCTAATATTTGGGGATTCTTATGGTTTTAATTATTTTGTAACCTTCATTGAATAATTCTCTTGATGTAGGGTTGATTTAATGAAAGAGAGATTCAAACTTTTATCCATATTTATGTCCTTTTTTAAAGAAAGTAAGAACTAATTTGGGGGAGTGTTGAAATGTAATGTTATTAATGTTTATGTAGGGGAACTTTCTATTAGGTTCTTTTAGGAGCTTCCTGACCTTTGGTATTCTGAACTATTGTCCCCTATAAATACAGTAGTATGTTGTATCAAAAAAGTAAGTAGTAAAAATAAAACAGTTTTAGCTTTTCGTAACTCTTTAAGTAGTCCTATTTTAGTCAAGTATTGGCTCTATATAAATCGGTCACTATAGGTTCAAGGACACAAATGGAAAGATAGAGTTGCCTGAAACTTTAATCCTCCTGAAATTGTGGGAGCAGTATTTCCCAAATATCAGTTACTAAAAAAATGGAGGATTCTCTTTGTATATGTATCTAGGATTATCGTATGTGTATTGTTATTGGAACCTATTTGTTTTAATATGAAAGGTCTTTTGAATGTTTGTGGATATTGTAGTTGCTGTTCTCATTATTTTTTGTTTTTATGTTTGGCAGGTCTTCTACCCAGAGTTCTGTGGTTGTACAAGCAGTTCCGAATACAAATCCATTTGGAACACTTCCTGCAATGCCTCAGATGTCAATTGGTCGAGTTGGAACCACTCCTTCAATTCAATATGGAATCTCTAGCATGCCTGTAATTGAACTTTCTTGGTTTAACTTTGGATTTTATGCTAATTTAAGGCTATAATTATTGAATTTTTTGACCATCCAAACTGTTGTCAACAATTGAGTTTTAATGAAAGGTAACGAATTCAATGTCACCTCATTTCAGGCACTAGACAAGCCTGCTCCTGTTAGAATATCATCTTTATTAACATCTCGGCATCTCTCACAAAGACGAATAAGGCTTCCTGTCAGGAAATATCATTCTAAGAATGATGGTCCTCGGGTTAGTATTTTAGCTGTTTTTTTTTTTTTCATTCAATCTAGGTTTCTAGTGAGATAGTCTTTAATGGAGAGTTGAATATATTATGTCGTAACTTCTCTACTCTCTTGCAGGTTCCATTCTTTAGTGATGATGAGGATACTACAACGACACCCAAGGCCGATGCTCTGTTCATTCCTAGGGAAAATCCAAGGGCGTTGATCATTAGTCCCATGGAGCAGTGGCCGGCAAAGGCTTCTGAGAAGGGGTTAACTTTTAAGGATAAATCCATACCCAGGAATGAGAACGGTAATATCCTTTTTATAGTTTGTATTTAGTGTTTTATCTTTCCCTAATTGAGTTGTAGGAGTAGTGAGTATTCGTTCAGTACGTTGATTATAATGTTTTCCAACCAAAGCTGTGTACCAGTCTTTACTATGATGGGATAGAGTATTCAATTTTGTTTTTGAAAACCCTCTGGATGAGTAATGTCTAAATACTACAACTTTAGTAGAGTAATAAATTACTTTATAAGCATGCACAACATCGTTATATATATATATATATATATATATATATATATATATATATATATATATATATAAATGTACTGACAAAGTGCCCATATTTTTTTTTCGAATGCCATTTTCAGGGAATATCTCTAAAGAGGCAAGTGTAACACCTGATAGAACCAGCTCACAAGACAAAGATAGTACGTGCTCCTTATGAATTTCCAGTATTTAATGTATTTATAGAATATAGCTGTTGTCCCATTTTTGTGCTTTTTAATTTCTGTGCCATAATTTCTGTTAATGATTGCAGATATTGGTGTAGAAAATGGTGTTGTGAAGGAGCAAGGTCAGCATACAGCGACAAAGCCAACTTCCAACGGGAACAATGAAGATCATTCTTCACAAAAGGCAGACATGTACAAGACACTGAGTGGTCACAGAGCTGGCGAGGCTGCCATTGTGTATGAGCATGGGGCTGACGTTGAGGCACTAATGCCAAAACTGCGGCGATCTGATTACTATACACTGCCTAGGATACATGAACTGGCGGCCAAGGAAAGAGCCGAACCAGGATTCTGCAGTCATGTGAAGGATTTCGTGGTTGGAAGGCAAGGCTATGGCAGCATCAGATTCTTGGGTGAAACGGATGTACGAGGGCTTGATTTGGAGTCCCTGATTCAGTTTAACAATAGGGAGGTGATTGTATACATGGATGATTCAAAGAAACCTCCTGTTGGACAAGGTCTGAATAAGCCTGCTGAGGTCACACTACTCAATATCAAATGCTTCGACAAAAAAACTGGACATCAGTATACAGAAGGACCAAAGATTGAGAAATACAAGGAGATGCTCAAGAGAAAGGCTGAGGACCAAGGTGCTGAATTTGTATCATATGATCCCACTAAAGGAGAGTGGAAGATCAGGGTTAACCATTTCAGCGTCTACAAGCTGCTCGATGATGTAAACAGTTGGATAAATCATGAAGATGACAACTAATGGTTGGTTCAATACATTTGATAGTTTCAGAACCTTAGTTCTGCTTTGAAATGTATTTTTCTATTCCTGTAAATCGTCATTGTGTTGTGGTTAGATGGCTATAGCTTGGGGCATCGTTGTTCATTTGTTTCGTATCTTGTTTTGGGGATATTTTATACATCTTACGGTTGGTTGGGGATGTTCAAATGTGGGTTTTCCAGCATCATTTTTTTCGCACTTCAATTTTGATTCCCATACATGTTATGGTTATTTTCAACTTCTGTTTGTTTTTTTAATCATGGTGGAATTTGACTTAAAAATTTTCATCTGATTTGCCAAGGATTTGATATCTTTCACGAATGTAATGTAATGTTTATTTCAGGACTGAACCGTAGTCAATTTCTTTATAAAGGGTGTCTGAGACAGTTGAAGTTTTAGCATTTTAGCTGCTTTTTCGAATAAAAAGGTTTATACTATTTTTTGTATAATTTAAGATAGCGGAAAAAGTGTTTTGCTAAATCCGACATTCCTCAAATATTTATAGAAAAAGCTGGTTTTATATTGGAACATTTGATTTATTCAATAAATTTATGCAAGTAAAAGTTGTGATTATAATTGATTATAAATTCATAACCAATTACAATACATAATTGATTAATATACTTAATTCTATAGAGACAAATAGATTACTAAAGTTTTAAATAATATTGTATAATTTTCATTTAATAATTTATTAGTCATTGAAAATAATGAGACAATAAAATTATATATCACAAAAGTTTAAATTTAATGAATAAAAATAAAAGAAGATGAAAGATTTTAACACTTTTAATTAAACATAATCATATAACCAATTAGTTTGAAATTTAATGAATAAAAAATAAAAGATAAAATATTTTAACACTCTTTTAATTAAACATAGTCATATAACCAATTAGTTTGAATAATAAACACTTCAAAATTAAAATATTACATTATATTTTATGAATAAAAAGTTTAGAAGTATGCATTTATATATCTCATTTATTTACAGTAATAAATAGATGGATAGAAAAATAAATTAAGGATGAACAAAAGTATGAATCCAAAATTTTTTAGGTGGGTCCACTTTGTTTAACTTTGTCTAGATTTTCTTAACTTTTCTAAGTTAAGTTATAATGTTTTGATTTTCTCCATTATAATCAATAATTGCTTACAAGTCGTTTAGGCTATTACTCTCACAAAGAGAATATGTTCAATACCATCTAGTCTAAATACTCGCTGGTGTTTCTCTCATCACTCTTTTCTTTCTACTTACAAAAGTAAACAAATATTACAATGAAGCTTGAGAATACTACTTGACTTACTTTTTTTTTTCTCTTCTCTTAAAAATAAGTAGATATTATAATTAAGCTTGAGAGAACTTCTCATTATTTCACTTTATTACTCTCTCTTCTTTTTTCTTACAAAAGTAAGTTGATATTCTGATTAAGCTTGAGAGTTTTTCTTTCTTAAGCTCTTCTCTTTCTCTATATCCCTAGTTAGAGGAATTTTACTCTTATAGATCAAAGATATTTCCTTGCTCAATTTTGATGATGCTATTTCTTGATATTGTTATCTCCTTTTTCATCATCATCTTCTTCCTCTGTTAATTATTTATTTATACACTTTGATATAGCCGTTTTGACGATGCTTGTCTTGAGATTTGATAATATGACCATTTGACGAAGCTTGTCTCGAGGTCTAATCTAATGGCTATTGGTGTAGGTGTATGTCATAGGATGGTGTCTTTTTGTCAGAGCAAACATGCTTTTCAGAATTTTATAAAAAATAGATTTAACTTCTTATTTGGCACAACTTTTGATGAACAAATCTTCTTTTATCTTCTTCTTTTCAACATTCATTTTTTATTCTCATAAGATAGAGTAGATGAATGCTTGTAGTAACTGTCATGCACAAGATAAAACAAATGTCTATATAATAAGTATATTCTATTACCTGTTTGCTTTGGTGTTTTTAAGCATTGAGCATTTAATGTTGTTTAGAGCTTGTTCAAGGTTTTATGTTTTCTATTGTTTCACTAAGAGTGTGTTTGAAATCGTTTAGCCTACAAGAGACCTTTTCTTGGTTAGTGTTTTACTTGTTGTTTTTAGTATTTGTTAGAAGTAGGTTGTACTTATTTTTAGGTCACCATTTCCTAAGGCAAGAACATTCCGTGATTCTCATCCTTGTTACTAACATCCATTTTGGGTTTAGGTGAATGTGTGTACTGCATATTATTAGTAAAGAATAGAGCAGATTGTGCATGCAACATGTAACACTCTAAATTCTGGGATGTCACAAGTTTACAAAAACCACTAAGTTTCAAAACTTTATCATAATGTAGATACGTATTTTTCAAAAACCTTAACCTTTTAACATGCATAATTTATTCAAAACATAATGGTTCCAAAAGCCTTCTCTAATTACATTATTCCAAAAGTAATTAAAATGACTAAGAAAATAAGACAACTACAATTACGTTGTTTCAAAAGTCTATACCAAAAGTACTTTTTTAAAGAAACCCAAATCTTTTCTCCATTATCTCATGAATCTATCATGCCTATGGAACACATGCAATATCATTTGCTCACGTATAACACATTATATGACCACCACCGATAATATCATTCACAAACACAAACACAAACACGTATGGGATAAGCTACCGATAAAACAATCATAACAACAAGATATAAACATACTGATTATATCAACAATAATCAAACACCCCATACATAGTAGTAATAACAATAAGATTCCTCGATCCTCGATCTGTAATCCTTGATGTCATCACTAACATTTCACACATATACTTTTGGTTTATCCACTCATTAACACTGATACTAACTACTTACTATAACCATTATAGTAACACCACTATCAACATAACATAACTTGGAGCATCTTCAATACCATGATCATCATCATAGGTACACCACATCATGATTATCCCAATCATGAATCACACCATGAGCATCCCAAACCACGAGCTCCATCATGTCAAGACTCCGTCACACTCTTGTATCTTACCTCACCAACTATAGTCGCTCCTACAGCCTAATCCGTAGATTTCCCATACAGATACACTCGAGTCATCTTTTTCTGGATTCATACCTGTTCTCCTATCACACAAGGCAGAACATCTATCTCCCTCACCAAAGAAGATTCACCATTCGAATACTGTTCTTTTTTCTACAATTATTTGCCAAAGAAAACACTACTTTCTTTTCAACAACCAATTCCAAAGAGAGTCACCACTCTCTTTTCAAAGTTTTTGAATATTCGAAGAGAACATTTTTATACAATTTGTATCATGAAGATTTTGTATTTCTTATACACGTGACATCCCACTAGGGCTATTTTAAATGTCATTTGCGAAATTTTTTAAAAATACTATTCACCCTCTCCCTTTCTAGTCTTTTCCTATGTTTTCATCTAAGGTGAAATATGAGATCTAAAGAACTAAATTGTTGCTTTCTATGAGAAAACTATATAAGTTTTAAACAAGAATAAAGAAAAATCCACCTATAAAAGACTCTTTTGAATCTCAAGGTAGTAAGAGTTTAAAGAATGTATTTAATATGTAAGTAATATTAAATGAAAATTGTATAAAAATTATATGAGAACTCACTCTACTCCATATAATATGATAGACTTCCTAAACCATAAATAAACAAATATATATAATAAATTCGATTCATTAAAGATAATTAATTATTATATTATAAATACATTATAGAATATGATAATAAATTTTTATATTATAAAATATTAATTAAAATATTTTGAAGATGTTTTATAACATCTTGGACGTGTACAATTGTAATAAAAAAATATAGAATATAACGAACATAATGACCTTTTTTCCAATCATTATTATAATTAATCATTTTAAAATATAAAACCGTGTTAGTCCCAAACCAACTAACAATGAAATTGACCGAAACGGGGATTTTAAAAGACAGAATAAAAAAGTTGCTAAAAGGATGAATAACCTCAGCTTATTTTAGCCTTATTTCATATCATATAATTATCCTATTATTATAAATACATTATTTCTAAATGTTCTGTTATGCAAAACATGAAAATCCAAAAGTCAAATAATAGTGGCGTGGATAAATAAGACAAATATGACTATGATATATATATATATATATATATATATTACATCAACATCCTCTAATTTTTATCATTACAGTAATTCTTTATTACGGAATGCGTGTGTGATATAAAAGGGTGCATGTGTAATGTTTTTAAAGGATAAAAAGGTGAATGTGTAATGTAAAGAGAAAAGATAATGTAATATTTTAAAAATAAATGGAAAGTTTGTAGAATTTAAAAGGGTGCATGCGTAATGTTTTTAAAGGATAAAAAGGTGAATTTGTAATGTAAAGAGAAAAGATAATGTAATATTTTAAAAATAAATGGAAAGTTTGTAGAATTTAAAAAAGAGAAATAGATGTTAGTAATTCGAAAAAATTCTCAAAAGATATCAGTGTAATTTACATCCTCAAAGCACCACACTTCTACCAACCCCATCCTCAAATAAATTCAAATATTTGATAGAAACTTCTGACATTTGTATTCATATATAGTATTGAAAAATAGAATAAAAAAGTCATTTGACAAAGATATCTTCCTAACTCTCATGCCTAATAATTCAATAATTCAATAACTCATTGGAAAGACGGATATTAACATGTTTGAAATCTCATTTAAAAAAAAAAACTAAACATATTATTATTAAGGTTTAATTGCTTCCTTTGTCCCCAGTTTGGTTGAATTGTGTCAAATTCATCCTCATTTTTAAAAAAGTTTCATTATCGTCCTCACGTGGTATAAAAGTGTCAATTGAATCGAAACATAGAAAAAATTTGTGTCAAAGTAGTTATTTTTCCTATATCTTTGTGTCTTCCTTTCATATGTCACTTCTCTGGAGCTATGAAAAGCCTTAAATTGGATAAGGTAAAATGAATATCTGTACTTGATTGTATGAAAGGAAGACACAGAGATATAGGAAAAATGACTACTTTGACACAAATTTTTTCTATGTTTGGATTCAATTGACACTTTTACACCACGTGAGGACGACAATGAAACTTTTACACCACGTGAGGACGACAATGAAACTTTTACACCACGTGAGGACGACAATGAAACTTTTTTAAATTGAGGATGAATTTGACACAATTCAACCAAACTGGGGACAAAGGAAGCAATTAAACCTATTATTAACTTCACACGGTAAGATTCTCGTAGAGAATAAATGCAATAATTTTGGTTCCACATTGTAAGATCATAGTTAATTAAATAAATTTCCTCTTTGCGATATCATATATTTAAGTTTTTCCTGTTTGACCATTCATTTAGGTTTTATCTTATAATCATTTTAATTATGTTTTTTAGTGGCATTCTTCTCATTTTAATACATATATTCATGATGTATTCTTTCGAGTTAGACAATCAATGTAATCAGTTTTCTTTGATTTATTTTTCTCTTGCCAGTCATTCTTTTCTCTATTTTTGTGTCTTGTTTGTAGGTGAATTCTAATAAAGTCGAATAACAAATTCAAATTATAATATGAACAAAAAAGTTTAAGAACATAAAATGAACATAACATCGTTTCAACGTGTAATATAAGACAAGTGCAGATAATTAAAAGACATAGAAAATAGAATATGCAATACATTCTAAGATATAGAACATTTATTGTTTAACTTAAACTTAAACTAATTGCAAGATGAATACTTGAATTCCTAAAATATTAAAATAAGAGTCTATAAGAGAGTATTACATTTCTAATAGAACAATATTTTCACAATTTTACAAATAAATTATCTCATTCAAAAAGTATCTTATAAATACACACAGTTATTAAATTAATTAAGTGATGAATACAAATTAGTTCTCTTTTATACCTAAATTTTAGATTTTCTAAGTTATATGTTATCTCAATGTAAGGACAGAACAATAAAAGAGTTTGAAGAATGAAATGAAACTAATTGAGAATGACATTTAGTATGGAAGAGAAAAAGATGAGTATGTAAACATCCCAAGAAAAAGAATTTGAGCAAATCATAATAGATAAATCTTTCAAAAGAGAAATAAAAGACACATGGGTCTAAACATAAAGGAGGGTGTGTTTTCAATTACATAAACCTATACCATATTGCAATACAGTCTAATTGAAAACCACTAGTATGTTTAATTTTATTTAGTTTGTTTAATTTTATTGGAGTGTGAGGGCACTCCCAAATGTGAAACACTTTGGATGGAGAGTGCTTATTATAGATAAAATCCTAAAGAGAGCTTAGCACATCAGGAGTAGTGTTAGGTACTAAGTCATGCGAGTTATGTAAAGAAAAAGATGATAATACATACTTATTTTTCTTTTGTAAAATAGTCAAAAGGGTTTGAGTGTTGTGATACATGGATACGAGTAATATCATTGTACCATAACCAAGCCAAAGTCCACTTCTAAGACATCTACGTAATGGAATTCAATGAAAAACAAAACACAATTTGGAAAAGTGTGTGGATAATAATTATTCAGACCACTTGAAATTATAGAAATAAGGTTATATCACTATAAGAAAATGATAATGATATATTAATGATGAAATCTTATCAACATAATATTAGTAAAATAGCTTTTATTAACAAAAACTATCCGTTGATAAAATAAAATTTATTAATGAATTTTAATGTTTTAATTGCGGAAGGAAATTTATTAATGAATTTATGTCCATCATCTTTCTCGTACCACCAACCTACAAACAAAAACCCAAATTGTGAACCCCAAATGCAAAGAGAAACCCAAATTGGAAAAGCCTAAATCTCCACCCACAGATCTCGCACCTTCATCACAAAAAACCTACAAAAGAACCAAGAGAAGTCATCGAGCAACCACGAGATACCCAGGTTCATTCAACATCGTGAATCACCTTCCATCACATAGAGAACCTACAACAAAATAGAACCACGATATCCCGAAACAAAGAGCATTGGACTCCCCACTACACTCACTCAATCTAGATTGATCCTTTTATCAGTTAGTTAGTTAGGTACAACCATCACTCAAGTTGTCACTATTAGGTTGTAATAACTGATCCCACAAAGTTAGATGAGCTTCTATAGTATATGTATAGTTGCATATAAGATCAAGTGAAATTAAAGGGATGGATGCTTACAATTTTCTTCACATGGTTAGAGGTTGAACTGATGGGAAAGAAGAAACTAATGCTTGTTTGGTTATATTAATGATTTGCTAGAAGAAGAAAATTTGGATTTGGAAATGTCCCCACCACATAACTCTGGTTTTAAGGTTGGCTTCGAAGGCAATCCTAAAGTACTTAATGATTGAAAATGCAATGGTTGGGTAAGTAACAAAGCTGGAACAAATGAAGGAAGATTTGAAAATGCCCAGGTGGGTTCTTGAGGGAAAATTGTCACACAAGAAGATTCTTCTAAGTCAAGTGGTTGGAATATAAACACAACAGATCATACTAAATCTAATGAATGGTCAGCCAGGGACGGTAACAAGTTTGAAAGCAAATAGGTGGATCTGGGAATGTTAAATGTTCGTGAGGCCTAGGTAAAATGAAAGATGATACCCAAAAAGATAATTCTGGGTTTGGTGCTTGAGGTGCAAACAAAACAAGTTAGGCAAACACAAAATCTAATGATGATTATGAAGTTGCACTAAAATGTGTAGCTCGTTGGGTCGCTCCACTAAAATGTGAAGCTTAATTTCTATCTACTAGCATAATATCTATGAATAGATATTGCTCAATTTCTATCTATTACCTCAATATCTAAAAGCTTAGGTGCGACAGTTAAATAGAAACCTAGAAATTGAGCAGTTAAATAGACAGACTCAAATACAAACAAAGAAGGATTCAAAACTTACCTCGATGGTTTGTGAGACATTCAACAGTTTAGGGCTTTTGCACAATCAAAAACTCTCCCTTGATGAAGATATAGTAAGCACAGACCTTCGACAATAATAATCCCTTGACAAGAGAAAAACTCATGAGAAAATTGAAATGAAAATTGAAATGCAATGATAACAAGTGCAAGATAAATCTGAATTCATGAGAAAAGTGAAGTAATGCATGGAATGATAATCCTAGAATGAACCATGTCATCATATGATGTGCATCAAAATGCAAAAAGCTATGAAAACCAAACCTATAATAGCTACTACTAAAACACATGCAAGTTATGGCAATCCATTAAACCAATTTCAATTTGGCAGCAAGCATCATCGTAATAACAAAACTAAATAAAACTAATTTCAAATTGGCAACAAGCATCATTATAAGGCAATCCATTAAACCAAATCCAAATTGGTAGCAAGCATCATTGACAGTAAGCATCACTAAGGCAATCCATTAAACCAATTTTAGAACCAAAACAAGAAGGCAATCCTTCAACACATACTTACCTCCAACAAACCTCCACTACTAGTTTAGGGCTTATGGACAACCATGAACCATCCATCGCCAACAACCACTGTGACACAACGACCACCATCACCCAACAGCACACATAGACACCAGCATCGTGCACCGCCACCAGTCACCAGCCACCAGCCACCAGCGTCGCGCCAAGAATTAGACAGTGGGATAGGTTGGGGGAGAAGGTTTGTGCAAAACGAAAATGGGAGAGAAGGAAACCAGTTTCTGATTTCATAAACTCGAAGGACTTACCGACATCCATCATCCGTCAGTAACGATTGATGATATTTACCTATGATATTACCGACGAATTTATCCATCGATAAGTTACAAAATCCATTACCAACAATCATAGTCCGTCAGTAAGCATCATTCTTTACTCTATCGATAAATCCTCCAAAAAATGTGTATTATCGATGGATAATTAATAATCTATCGATAATTTTAATAATTATTGTAGTGACACAATCTTAAGAGTAATAAAACGTTCAATTCAAAGTTAATTGTGTGATATAAAAACAATTTTTAAAATAATGGTCATAATCTATTATAATAATAATAAACAAAAAATACCATTGTAAACTATCTATTACCTTTTTTTTAAGGGTTAAATATGTTTTTAGTCCCTAAACTATCAAACAAATTTGTTTTTAGTCCCTCCTTCAAAGTAAGGTACATTTTAGTCATCTCCTTAAAAAAAACTTAACTTTTGGTCTTCCCGAAAAAATAAAAAATTAACGTTTTTTTTAAATAGAAGGACTAAAATGTACCTTACTTTGATAGTTTGAGACTAAAAACATATTTAAACCTTCTTTTAAATTATGCACAACTCTTACTTTTTTTCTTTTTGCACATGAAATTATTATTTACTTGTATAATTATATACAAGTGTCATCATTTTGAATCTTTATCTAAGTATATTATATTAAATTTATTTATTATTAAAAGACAAAGTCAAATAAAAATAATATAGTATCTTAACATTCCATGAATACATAGCGGACAAAATGTTTCCAAAAAATAATTAATTTCAAAATAAAAATTAATATTAAACTATACCTTATTTAAATAATATATGATATCTATATATCTATATTTAATTATATTTTAAAACTGAAATTGAAGATGCAGAAATTCCCCTAACAATTGGGTGGGCCCACCACACAACTTGGCTTATGTTTCTTTGCGTGTTTGACTTGCTCACAAACAATAAAGTCGGTGCATATTTTCCATGCTTCTTGAACCGAGCTTCATTATTCCAATCATTATTAAAAGCATTTCCATTCAGACTCAATTACAAATTCCTAACTTAATTATAATAATGAAAATACATTATGTAATTGCACTTTAAAAAATGCCGTTGAATAAATAAATTTTGGTGAAAGTATTTTGTTTATATTTTATTTTCTATTAACCAATACTACTTATAAGGATTATTTTCAACCATATACGTATCACAGAAATTATTCATGTACGCAAAAAGATGTATTAATAATTAATATATATCTATGAAGTAAAAATAATAAATTTATAGATTATATAATATATTAAAAATAATTTAAAATACTCTAAAAATAACTTTTGAAATTCTTTAACATATTTCTATTTTAAACAAAATGAAGACTTTAAAATTACAATAGGACTTTTAAAATTGTTACACAAATATAAGTTTTACTTCTAAACAAACTAAAGGCTAGTATATGTTTCAATTCTTTAAATAATAGAGACATGTAGTTTTTCAAATAATTTAAAAAATGTCAAGTCTTGCATTTTTTTTTTCATAATTCTTTTTTTGTAATGCATATAATTTTTTAATCTCTTTTGTTCAATGGAGGTAGAAAAGATAGTAGTGATTCTATTTGTTGATGGAGAGCATAGTAATTCTTTAGTGAAAAATACGTGAAGTTGAGAAGAAATTAAATTTTTATTTTTGAAAAATATATAGGAATAGACTTCGGTTCAAAAAGAACCGAAACATAAAGTAAAAAATACTGATGCTTAAAATTATATATTTTTTTACCTTATCAGAATATGCTTCGATAAAGAACCAAAACATAATCTCCAAAATAATCGACGCAAAATGTAACATCAGAATTATATAGTCTTAAACTATAAAAGAATTATCACACATTTAATATAATAGAACAACTAACATGGCCGAGAAATAAAGTTTCATTATAGTTATACAAAGCATAACTGCAAAGTCTACTTTATATATAAAAAAACTATATACATAGAATTAGTCTAGAGAAGACTAAACATTTGTTGCCCTTCCATCCAGAGCCTGTTCCATGGACATCTCATCACCGTCTGCTCACACCCACTGAATAATCATAGCCAAGACATCAAGCACGAGAGAATACCAACCAAATACAAAGAAAAAGGGAAAGCTAGTAAAATAAAACATTCCATAATATAATTTAGCAATTCACACATCAATCATACTTCACATAACACAAACCAAAAATCTTAAGATGCAAAGACTCAGACTAAACTATCTAGGTTTAGTATGAATATCGAGCTATGGCGAGTTGTGCACTTGTGGTGGCCTCTATTACTTTGCAAAGTAATTTCCAATGAGTTTCACTCTACCAAACTCACAAGGTTAGTCTATATCGCATCTTAGGCCATATTGGAAGCACCTAGACTAAGACCTCCTACTACTCTCACCACATGTATCAATCTTCTCTAAATGAGAATGAATGAACATTAGAGTTTCAAGATAACCCCCCAAGACTGAGCTACATGTATTCATACTAATAATACTTGAAACCATCAATAAGAATTTTCTCATTGGAACTCTTTTCCACCACCTTTCATTCACATATAAAGCCTCATATAAACCTTGCATACAAACACATGAAAACATTGAACATACACCAAAGAAATAGAAACCACCCATCAAGTAATCACAAACAATATAAAACACCTTTTCAAAACTCAAAGGATGGCGCTGAAGCGCCCAGGAGCTGGCGCTCAGCGCCCTAGTTGTTGTTTTTTGGCACTCAACCCCCCGAGACTTGCACTAAGCTCCAAGGCCACTGGAAACTGGGGCGCCTTGACACAGTCGCTCAGTGCCATACCAGTATTTGCTACCCCTTTTAAGATGACTTTAAACACTTCTCCCACATCTTTAATTAATTCCTACAACCTTCTAGACATTATGAAACATCTGAAAATAGACCTCTAACTCAAATTGACCACTCCAAACCAATTCAACTACTCTAAGTTACCCAATCTCAAACCTACGCCTTCTAAGACCAAATTTTGTAAACTAACAACATGAACAAGTCATAATAGACCTAAAAACACACCCCAAGACTTCAGTTTCCTCACAACCTCTCTACTTTCAATTTTGACTAGTTAAAATCGCCACAATGTACTAAAATGTGCTAGGAAACTCAATCTATTAAGCAATTACCACTTCCCCATCAAATTTCACTTAATTCAACATCTAGACAAGTTCTAAATGACCTAATAAACATCCTTAAACTCCCGGTTTCCCCTTCTAACCCTTATATAAAAAACTCACATGTCAAAACCCCTAATTTGAACTTAAAATCTTCTAAAACTACCACATTGACTCATATCTATTTCCTTATCATATTTTTACCAATTCAAGGTGCTAACAAGTATCGAAACCTCATTTTTAACCCAAAAAACCCATGTCTTTGACAACTCAACATTCCTTAAACCTTGCTACCAATTTTATACGTCAAAACAACATCATAACATACAATTCATGACAACAATATCATCCAAATTACATCACGTCAAAATTCAATCATCAAATAACCAACTACATACATTTAAATGAACTAACACTAGCATAATTCTTGAAATTATAACTAAAACAGTTTGACATACATACAAGCACCAAACTTACACCATAAACATAATTTAAAATTGGACATCTAGCTTTCCTTACCTTACGTCGAAACTATAGAGCTCTCAGAACGCACACCCTTTGCTTCCCGCATAAGGAACTCTATAAACACCTATGAATCACCAAATTGTGATAGAAAAGTGTCCTTAGGACCACAAATTGACAAAGAATCAAGAGAGGAACACACAGATGATACATGCGAAATGGATTAAGCATGATCATAAACGGATGATTAAAGGAGAAAGGGATAAAAACTTACTTGCCCTAAACAAAAATTTGATCAGTAGATAATGGAGATTACTCAGTTGTGATCTCTTAGAAACTTCCTGATCGTCAAACAAATGATCAAAGAGTTAGATATCTTAGAGAGAAATGAGAGGAAACTAGGAGGAAGAATTTTAGAGAAATGATTTATATTTTAAGTAATGAGACGAGTTTAAGAAATTTTATTTATATTATTAAATTATTTTAACTTTAAAATACTCGATCTCATTATTTTAAAAAACTATAAACTCTACTAGTTTATCTTTTAGGTTCTTAAACAATACATTAAATATTAGAAATGATAAAATTAATTATTATAGAAAAAGAAATCCATAATTAGATTTGTAAATTATATATATCTATATATAATCTTTCCTTAATCAACCTTAAAAAAAACATCCTAATGATATAAGAGAAAAAAAGATTGAAAGAAAAAACAAGTGTTTAATAATTATAAGAAAGAACAAAATGTATGTTTGTCTTTGTAAAGTAAAAAACAATTCAATTACAAAATGCTATTGAACAAAATTGCATTTTACAGAAAAACAAAAATATACAGAGTGATCGTGGAAATCCAATCCCATTTGGCTCTGTTCTGTCATGTCTGCAATTATTGGATTCCTATTTCCAACATCATTAAATTACCAAGTTTTAACCCAAGGTCCTATTCTTTTACCTAAATTCATATCTCTAACCTTTACCAACCCTTATAAATTGGCAAGATATAGGACACTGATTAAAGCCATGGCAGAGACCAAGAACCTATCAGGAAGTTCAGTTTTGGTACCATCAGTTCAAGAGTTGGCCAAACAAAATTTGGCTACTGTTCCACAAAGATACATTCAGCCTCAACATGAACAGCAAATGGTGCATATTTCTCAACAACCTAATACTGCCACCCTTCAGATTCCAGTTATTGACATGCAGAGATTGCTTTCTCAAGAATCTGCAACTTCTGAATTAGATAAGCTTCACCTTGCTTGCAAGGAATGGGGATTCTTTCAGGTTTCTTCAATTTCCTCCTTTTTTTTGTCTTCAATTTTGTTGTAACTGTAACATATTTCTGTTTGATTCTGGATTCTCTAGATATATATTAGATAAACTTAGATAAAGGGTGTTGGGAAATTTTGCTGTTTAATTGGAACTGAAAGCATTAAAAAATAATAACAAAAATAGTTAAAGAATCCATTCAAATTATGTCATATACTGATAAATTCAAATTTTTGATTTATGAATTGATTTAGTTGTTAAATGTTAATCTCCTTTTAGCTGATAAACCATGGAGTTAGCACTTCCTTGGTGGAGAAAGTGAAGCTGGAGATTAAGAATTTCTTCGACCTTCCAATGTCGGAGAAAAAAAGGTTTTGGCAGAGTCGAGAACATATGGAAGGTTTTGGACAAGCTTTTGTTGTGAGTGAAGATCAAAAGCTTGATTGGGCTGACCTTTTCTTTATGACTGTTCTTCCAAAACAATTGAGAATGCCTCACTTATTTCCTCAACTCCCTCTTTCTTTCAGGTTCTCTCCCACCCACTTTCTTCCTTGTCATTACATAATACTGAGATCAAAATAGATTTTAAATTTATTTTTGTGATAAATGTATTTGTTAAACACATAACAGAAAACTAAAATACTAAATGTTTAAACCTAACTTAACCCATAAAATCGACTTATAAGATAATATTTGCATTTAGTTATGTATTATAAATTCATCTTGTTTGGTTATGGGTTGAGTCATTGAAAACATTCACAATTTGTTCTTTCTCGTCATTGGTCTCTTCTTGTTTGCTCGTCTACCTGGAAGTGTATCTCCTAAAGGTACTCCAATGTCAAAGTGTTTAGTAATTCAATATGACAACAACAATAGTAAATGTCTCTACCTAGTTCTTACCTTTAACTTATATTTATAGTTTTTTTAGCATGAGTCTAGGATTAGCGATATTTTAATTTTGATCCAATCCCGGTTCAATACCCTTAAACACGATTTATCTTAATCTTTTTAAAATTAATTATTTATACTTGTGAGGCTGGCCAGCGTCTTTGTGGACTTTGATGGCCGTCCGGTCACATGGAATTATGGACTTTGATAACCGTCCAATTATTTGGTACAAATCTTATTTTTAGTTATAAATCGATTTTATTTTGAATTGACGTAGATTTACAACACATGTTTGGCAAGATGTTTCTGGACACTGATATATGTGATGCAGGGAAAGTTTAGAAGTTTACTCAGAGGAAGTTGAAAATTTAGCGAAAGTGATTGTTGAAGAAATGGGAAAGTGTCTGAAGATGAAAGAAAGAGAGATGAGAGAGATATTTGAAAATGGGATGCAATCTATGAGGATAAACTATTATCCAGCATGTCCTGAAGCAGAGAAGGTTATTGGTCTGACACCTCATTCAGATGGAGTTGGTCTTACTATCCTTCTACAAGTGAGTGATGTAGAAGGCTTGCAGGTAAGAAAAGATGGCATCTGGATTCTCGTCAAACCCTTACCTAATTCCTTCATTATCAACATTGGTGACATGTTGGAGGTAATATTATTTACTCTTATTTCCTAGCTTTATTATATGCTCATTTGCTTACTACTCACCAAAATAACATAAATAATGATTGATTTTCTTTTAAGTATTTTTAAGAAATAGTTTAAGAAGATTCTTGATATTTAAGTTACATAATTTATTATAATAAAATAGATGTTTACTTTCATAAAAAAGTTTAATGCAGACAACTTAAAATTGATGTTAATCAGTCAATAACATCAAATTTGTGGTACTAGTGCTGACTTTTGAAAATTGGTTCTAAGTAATTTCGATTAAGTTAATGTTAATTGATCGCTAATTTTTAAATCTATTTTTTTTTAATTTAAATAGTTAATTTTCGAGCTAATTAACTTGCATATTTTTTAATTTAATATTTATTTAATGTTTTGTCTTTAAATTCAAGTCTTTATATTAAGAATAATTTGTTGTTCATGAAAACATAACTTCATATTATATAAATAAAATTAGAATTAACTTAAGTATTCACAGTCTACTTAATCATTATTAATTTAAATATATAATAAAATAAAAAAATTAATGTCGATCTAACACTAAATTAAATAATTATATTATTCATTTTTAATATTTATTTCAGTTAATATCAATTAAATAAACAACTAATTCAACACTAATACATATAGTTTTATAGATTTTAAAAATTAAAAAAAGTTAGTATAAGTTTAAAGTTGTCTAAGCTCTACTATCATTGATATTTATTATTTTAAAATTAATTTTAAGTTTCTATAACAAATATCTTTAGAATAGGTTCAAACATAACTCTATACTATATCAAGAAATGGACTTGAAGTCAAATTTAATCTTATAAAACTAGTTTATAAGACGAGATTTGCATTCATTTATGTATTCTAAACTAGCTTTACCTTTAGTTAATGTGAGATTTTTAACAATTTGTTTTCTAAAATAATAACCATTTATGCCACATTTAAATCGAATCTAGTATATTGATTGAAATTAGTGTTTAAGATGATGTTTTCTTTGTTGAATGTGATCTATGTATAGTGTTGGTAGAGATTTGGTAATATATCTCTAATCTATTTTGTGAAAGTTATAGTTTTGATTATCTAAAATATAGCCTGATAGATAATATACTCTTTGTACACTAAAAGTGTGTATTAACATATATTTGTGTTGATAATTTAGGATTATGATTTCTGGTGTCATGAAAGATTTATGGTGGTTGATTTTGGTTTTGGTTGTGTCTATTTTACGTGACAGATTATAAGTAATGGAATATACAAAAGTGTTGAGCATCGTGCAATAGTGAATTCTGCAAGAGAAAGAATTTCAATTGCCACATTCCACACTCCAAAACATGATGGTGTGTTAGCTCCTGCATCAAGTTTGATCACTGAAAAAACACCACCACGCTTCCAACAAACTGAACTCAAGGAGTTTTTGGCCAACCTTTTTGCTCGTAAACTCGATGGAAAGTCTTACTTAGACACCTTGCGACTATAACATTACTTCTTTACAACACCCAACAAATATCCTTAAAGAAAATGAGGAAACCAATAAAAAATGATTTCAATATTTTTAGACCATTTAATAGTTTTTATTTTGAACTGGGTATTTAATAGATTCATTATTTTGATGTCTTCCTTAAAATGTTTAAAGTGTCATCCAAACTTGAGTTTGGAACAATAATAAATATTAAATGTTTATTCATATATGTATTGTTGGAAATCCAACTGAGTTTAAGTGTCACATTGAATAAAAACGAGAAAGTAGAACATCATATAAAGGTGAAAAATCAATTACTTTAAGATTTTAGATAAAAAGTGATGTTAATTTCTTATATATGATTAAGCTCATATTTGAGTGTTGTGTCTCCCTCTTCCTTGATAGACTCAAGAGTATTAACATGCTATATCATTCTATGATGCAAAATATATTAATGGTTGAGATAAAATAATATTGAAAGGTTAATAAGTTTAGCTTTTTCTTTTCGAAGTATGGAAATTATATTACCTAAATACTAAATAAAGAAACTTAAACAAAAAGTATTTAATTCATTAGAATTTAATTTTTAAAAATTACAGGATATTTAAAAATAAAAGTGGATCACGTTTTATATATTCGAAATTTATTGAAGTCTATAATAGTTAATCTTTATTATTGTAATTATGATTTGATTGCTATGTTTTATCTATTTTAATTAACCTTCAAAATTTCTTAGCATAATAGTCATCTTTAAAGAACTATGTGGTAAATCTTGGAAGTGTTGCTTTTTTACGTTTAAAAAACTCTATCAACTTTTGATTAAATAGTTATAATAAATTATAGAATTTGAAGCCTCCTAAACTAAAAAGGAAAATCAAATTGTATATGTGTTGAAACATTTAATAATTTGATTGGTTTGAAAGAAGAATATGTCAATTGCTCTCATTATATATGGTTTTAGAGACTAAACTAAAAATAGGCTAGTTTCTTCTTCAATAAAAATATTTCAATTTCTTTTACGGTTTAAGTTAGTTAAACCTAACTATTCAGTTTAGTTTATTTTTATTAACATCATAATGCTGACTATGAATATGCATTAACTTTCACGACATAGCATTGATTTTTGGTCAATATTATAAGTAATTCATATTTTTTTTCCTTTTAAAAAATGTCTATGTAATTTATTTAACACGTGGATCTCATATTACAACTTAGACGATAACATTTAATTTTATGTAAGTAATTTTGCAACATACTGACTTATGGAAAAAGAAAAGGAAGGTTTGAAACATATAGAGATCATAAACAAAAAGAAATCAAAGAAGTAAACGAAATTATGTATTTTGCAAAATCAGAAAAGATGTTTAATATTTTTTACTATAAAATATTTTAGACAATGCAAATGCGTTACACATGTAATCTGACTTTTGTTAATTTGATGGAAATCATCGTCGTCATCATCATAGAATATTTTATATCAATCTCAAATACATTCAATTTAAATTATTTTTATTCTAAATTGTTTCGTTTTTGTAAATAAAATTAATTCAGATTTATAAAATTTTAATATTTTATTCAACTAGGGCATTGGATTACTACTAAATATGAAATTTATTTTGATCTTAAATAATAATTAATAATTCAAAAATATAAGCTAATAATCTTTTAGTCAATATTAATTACGGTAATTTTTTTACGAAAGTCTATTAAGATTTGTTTTAATTAATGTAAACAAAGATTTTTTTAAGAAAATTAACCGAAATCGTTATCAATTTATACTGATGACAACTATTTCACTGACAAATTTAGTTTCTTTATCTGCTTTTCGTTTTGGTTATTTTTTTTTTGCTAATATTACTTTGAACGAAACTATTAGATGACATGGTAAAGTATTTTGAGAAAAAAAAATCCAACTAAGTTTCTCGATCGAAAAAAATCTTTATAAAAATCTATAAAAATATTACGACAAACTTCAATGAAAAAAATTGAAAAAAATATAGGTAACGTCTAAAAAGAAATAACTCTATATTGATATAGAAAACTCTCAGTAACATTAATTTAAAAATATTTAGTGCTAATAATTGGGTAGATATTTTAATGATATCAATAGACTATCAATGATGAATAGTTTATACACACTATAAAAACTAAAAAAAAAAAAAAATCTAAGACTCAATTATTTTAATATTAAAAATTTAAAATAAATAAAATTTTTATAAATAAATTTCATTATTTTAAATCACATCATTTTTATAAACTATTTTTCTTTAGAGCTCTCTTACTCTTTTTTAAAGTTTTTAAACATCTTTTTATCTATTTGAAGATCGGAGACTATTAGAATAATCCTTGAGGCGTGCTTCCTACTTCCATCCAATCATTTTTTTCAATAAAGTTGGTTTCTAGTCCCCCTCTTTCGTTTGTTTAGTCTTCCTATGCATGTGAACCATCTAGGATTTCATGTGGTGTTTGAGCATTCTTTAAGAGTATATACTAATTAGTGGTCCAATGGTGTGTCGTGATCGTGTTGTGTTGTTCATATAGATAAATAGAGTTTTTGAGCTTTTAAAGGTGTTTTGGGTTTATAAGTTGTTTGATCATCTTTTAGGTAACGAAAGCTAAATTACCTTGTTTAAAAGTTATAGATATACTTGTTAGGTTTATCAAGGGAGAGAGTTCATTGGAGAGACACAACACCAATGAAACCTGAGTCCAACCACATAAGGGATTAACACCACTCTTTACCTAAAACCTTAAGGTTTTAGGTTGAAAGTAGTGTTAATTCTTTATGTAGTTGGACTCAATCTCAATAGTGTAATGTCTCCTTACTAAACCTCTTCCTCGATAAACCTAACAAGTGGTATCAAAGCCAGGTTAGTCTTGGTAATTAGCTTAGACAAGTGTAATTTCTAGCAAGGGTTCAGGTAAGCATGTCTCATTAAGATGAATTACGGTACAAAAAGAGGTACTTGTGGTTGGGAATACTTCTGAATGTACAAATGTGGAAGAGACTCACCCTTGAGGAGGAGATTGTTGGAAATCCAAGTGTGATTCTAAGTCTCACATTGGGTAGAAATAAGAAAGTGGAGCACCATAAAAGGATGAAGACCCATTAACCCGTTGCTTGAAGGTTTTAGGTTGAGAGTGGTGTCAATCTCTTATATGGTTGGACTTAGGTCTCATTGATGTAATGTCTTCTTAGTGAATCTTCTCCTTGATAAACCTAACAGTAAGTGCTTTGAGAATGTATTTTGTAGTAGATGTATATGTGTTGTTTGCATTGTTTGAATTAGTGTTGAATTGAGGAACTTAGGATCTGATCATTTTAGTAAATTGGTATATACTATAACATTCAAATAAGTAGGAAATACCAATTTGATCATTTGAACATGTCTCTTTTTCCACAAATCACAACTTTAAATCTGTTGGTTTCTGATGCAATGTTGAGCAGTGGCAAGCTAAGGTTGAGCGCTAGTTCCTTATGTAGGTTTGGGAGCATTTTAACTCCAAACCATTGAGCATGAAAAAATGTGAATGCTTTGGCGTTGAGTTGTGGCATGACACTACCAAATGCCACTTTCCACTATAGGTTTGGAATAATTTAATTCCAAGTCTTTAAGCGACAAAAGAGTTTCGCATGTTTTGCAAGAAGAATGGAACTAAGCACCACCTTTTGCAACAGGTTTGGCTCTGAGCGTTAGGACTATCGTTGAGCGTTGTCTTTTGCGAAGAGTTTATCCCTAAGTTCCATTTCTGAGTGTCATTATATATGATATGATTTTCTTATGTTTTGATATGTTTGAGATGGTTTACTATGGATAAGAGGTATGTTTAATATATATTATGCATTGGTAACATGGTTGTGAGCATGTATGACAAATGTTATGGAAGGAATTTCAAGGAGAAGTTTCTTATAATGATTTCAATAGTGTATGTATTGATGTATGGATTTCTTATTAGGACTTATTCTATCATTCTAATAACCATCAAATTTCAAGTAGAAAAGGGTGAGGTATATGGTGAGAAGAGTAGGAGGTCCTAGTCTAGGGGCTTTACCTTGACCAAAGACGTTAACAGACTAATCTTGTGTGTGGTAGGGTGAAACCCATTAGCAATGGCTCTGCAAAGCAATAGAGGTCACCACATGTGCATAACTCGCCAGAGTCTGATATACATATATCCGGACGGTCAAGTCCAGTACGAATGATTTCATGTGCTAAGACTTGTTGATATAAATTTTTATATGGGTTAATATCTCTATACATTTTGTATGAGTGTTTTTTTTTTTGTATATTAGCTTACCCTTTCTGCTCTATTTGTTTGAGTGTTTGTTTTTCTTATATGGCCACAAGCCGACTTCTTCCAACCTGGCCACAAGCCGCCCTCTTCCAACCCGACCATAGACCGGCCTAATCCTACCCGATCACAAGTCGATCTCTTCCTACCCGACTATAAGTCAACTTATTCATACTCAGCCAAAAGTCGGCTTGTTACTACTCGACCATTGGTATGTAATACTCTACTGAGATGTTATTATTTAACTTGACATAATTTACACCGAAAGTAAATGGTTCATTGGGCCTATCTTAGTCCTATAGGTAAGGATCCACAATAATCATAATTAGCTTATAAATAATACACACATGGAGATAAATAATTTAGGTTCATTATCTTGAACGTTAGAGTATCTTTTGCCGCACACCAATATTCATCCATAAAAGACAAATACCGAGAAAAGAAAGAAAGAATTCTTAATACGTTGAGAAAGTCAATAAAACTCATTTTTTTGGTATTATAGTGAGCTCCATAACTATAGTTTTATTTCAAATAAAGTAAAAGGAATATACCATAAAGATTAATTACAATAATTGAACATTGCAATTATGCTCTTATCACAAAAACCGCAGAAATTGCTGAACACTACATAAAAATACTAAAATGTCATGGATCGGCTACCTAATCCCAAGCTTTGACGAAATAATTTAGACTAAAATTACAACCATATAAAATAGAAAAGTGTAGAGACCATTCAATCCTAAACACTAAAAAATTATTCTTGAAAACTTATAGATCCTAAGAAGAGAGTATATTAAAATATTACCTTAAAACATTGTTTAATCTACTGTTAGATTTGGAAAGTTAGTGTAACCTCATGACTGTAATAATACAATAACTTATCCATTACATCATATATATATATATATATATATATATATATATATATATATATATATATATATATATATATATATATTATGTTGTTTAGGTCTATAAAAACATAATTTTACTAAAGAAAAACATATATTTTCTTATCCTTTTGTTATTATCACTTGTATATTTTTCCTTGAAGGTTGAAAAGTCATTTGGTGAGTGAATTTTCATTTTAAAGTCGAATATAATATTAGAGCTTGTATAAAAAGAATCTATAGTTGGTAAGAAAATTCTGTCCTTCCCTTACCTCATGTGACTCTTCAACTTAAGGAAAGGATAGATGTGAATGTCATCATGTTAAAATATGTTGACATGATTATATCAAAAGATATCAGGAAAGTACTTTTGGTAACGAAGGATGATGAAATACGAAAAACACGAAAGTTTGAAAAGTATAGGAATCCAAGAAAATAAAAATTTGATTGTTTTTTTTCAAAATAAACAAATGATGAAATAGTGAAGATGTATATCTACATATGTGAATGGAAGGAAATAAACATACTTTAATCTGCACTGATAAATGTGGAGAAAATGTCAATAGATTACTACTATGAAGAAATCTAGACTATGACTCTTTTTCACCTGGTCCAAAGAATTTTGAATTTTGTGCTATAAAATAGTTGTATGATAAGGGTGGATTTGGACAAATTTTCAGTCACCTTTTAGAAAAAAAAAAGTAAAGAAAACTTTTTTACACATTAAAATTAATTTTTGGTATAAATTTTTAAAAAATTGGCATGTATCTCGTAGCTATCTTACTTCCATTTCTCTTATTCTTCTTTTCCGTTCCATCACTCATTTTCTTTTCTCTCCCTTCTCTACAAAAAATTAAGCTCTAATCCTGATTTGATCACACCTAATAATAATTGAAGAACTAAGGAGTATTTTTCCAGAATTTTAAACAGAGTAAGTTTTTCTTTATTTTATAGATTTTTTCTCTTCTTAATTTTTGTATGAATTTATTATCTAATTTAGTGGGTTCAATTGAGAAAATTGATCATCTTAATTTGTTTTACCGTATATTGAATTTTTCTTTGTTATATTTAGATATCTTACTTTAGGTTCTTAAGTTTTGAATAAGCGTACTGCTTGAACTTTGAAATATTTTCTTGATGATAGTCCGTATAAGTAAAAGAAACTAATTATTTGTTATTTATTTTTATATCTTATGATATTATAATGTGGATGAAATTTGTGATGATTGATTTGTGTTGAATATTAGTATGATATATTAGTTTAATATATTTTATATGATTAAATGGAATTTGATGATATATATATATATATATATATATATATATATATATATATATATATATATATATATATATATATATATATATATATATATATATATATATATTAAATTAGTTAAATTGACTTTTTGGTGTTATATTTATAACTGAATTAGACTTGTTATGACTAATAAAAGAGATTAAAAACATCAACCCTTCTCTTTCTTCTCTTATGTTTTTCACACTCTCTTCTTTTATTTTTATATTATTTCAACATTCCATAGAATAGTAAGTCTTTAGGTTGATTCTGCTGTAATTTCTTAACTGGATTATGAGATTAGATGAATAAAGTTGTTTGTTTTTTTTATTCTTGTTATAATTTATTTTTATCTATGTCTTTTACTTCTTAATCAAGTAAAAGTAATGATTTTACATTATAGCAAGTAAGCATGGTGTTAAATCTACATAACATATCAATCATATAAGTCCAAGAGTTTTTAATTTTAATTGAGAATTTACTTTGATTAAATTTAAAAACTTTCATGTGATTGAATGAGTTTTTGCTACCAATTGATAATGTACCTTGATTAATGGTAAAATCTTTAACAAGAATTAATCAAGAATGTACTTTGGTTAATTAGCTTTTTACTTGATATAAGATGTAAAATAATAAACATGATTAGGCCTAATGATATTTAATTGAGAATGTACTTTGCTTAAATTTACTATGATTAATCTACAAAGTTCTTTTTTTTAATTGAGAATGTACTTTGGTTAAGAGTAAGAACGCCAACAAATTAATTGAGAATTTACATTGATTAATTTGAAAATCTAACACAATAAGTGAGTGAAACTCAACTAGACAAGTGTCTATGAAGGGTACCAAGAGTGTCTAGGGGTACCATGAGTGGTGAAGAATGCTGCGCAATCAAGAATGGGTGAAACTCAACTAGTCAGTAACAGGGGTTACTTGGAATTACTAGAGATACCAAAAGTGGTGAGAATACTCAATTGCAATCTTGTTGAAGATTATAGTGGAACCCTCTAAACTTGTAGAGGCGAGTGAATGTAGCTCGGTGGAGCGAACCAGTATAAAAAAACTGTGTGTTTATAACTTTATTCTTTCTAAATGCTTTTCTTACAAAACCTGCAGTTGCTATTTGTCTTTGATATATATATATATATATATATATATATATATATATATATATATATATATATATATATATATATATATATATATATATATATATATATATATATATATATATATATATATATATATATATATATATATATATATATATATAAAGCTTATGTCATTAAATGATTTCATGTTGAAAAGCACGTTTAGTTAAAACGCTGCAGCTCACTTTTTCAACAACTGAAACACACTTGAAAATAACTCATTATGATTATTTTATCGGTAGCTTACCCCATACGTGTTTGTATTTATGTGTTTGTAAATAAAATTATTGACCATGATCGTATAATTTGTTATACGTGAGTAGATGATGTTATAGATGTTTCAAAGGCATGATAGACTCAAGAGAGGACGGGGGATAAACTTGAAATTTCAATTAAAGTTATTTTGTTTTAAAAAGTTAAGATCATGCAATTGAAGTTAATTTATTTCTTTCGTTATTTCATTATTTTGAATAATGTAATTGGTAAGGTTTTTGGAACGATTATGTTTTGAATAAATTATGAACATTTAAAAGTCAAGACTTTTGAAAAGTATGTTTCTGTAAAATAATAAATTTTGAATTTTTACTGGTTTTGCAATAACCCATGACATCTCAAGAGTTGGGGTGTTACATCTATATTACATTGGCTCTCTAAGCATAAGAGCCTGCATTCAGATATATGTCTTGCTCTCTAATGCATAAAAGTGTATCACTCCAACATGAAATTAGAAACAACTAAGCATTCAACAACAAATAACCCAAAGTTATCTTCAACTTTAGACGATAAAAAGGGGTTAAGTTGTTTAAGGAAAAATAGCATTTAGGCAGGCTGTTAAGCTATAGCAAAATGTTTATTAATTTTTAGACAAAGAAAATTATGGAATGATTAGGATCAGGAAGCCTTTAGGCAAAAACCAACCATGACAACACCTAAGGAAAGTTTTCTACTAAATGTTAACTATTTTAGATGATAGAAAATGTTGGGTTGTTTAACACCAAACAGCCTCTAGGGTTATGATTGATAAAAACCTAGTCTAGAATAGATATCTTATTAACATGACACTTAAGGAAACCCAGTGCGCTCAGAACTAAGTCACATTAGCACCTGAAACCATTGTTTAGGTTAAAAGATGGAATGCACCTTTCCACATCAACCGAAATCATACTAGGCACATTTTATGCATAATAATGCCCCTCTAAACCCTGACGGTTGACTCTCTAAGAAACCGTTGAAATCAAATATCTCATCCCTTATTATAATGAATCTTACAAACCTCCAATTTACCTTATCTTCAAGAATCCTAGTCTATCATTACCAAATTGATTGAATTTTATCCATTTTATGTGTTTTTCCACTTTTACTCCCTAATGATATCATAAACTGCAAAGCAAGCTAAATTAGGGTGATTTATACAAAATTTTAATATAATCAAAGTAAGATAGGTGTGAAACTCATCTGACAATTAACTTATACTAGGTACTTATCATGAGGTCAAGTTCTCCATAGGGAATTATGAAGATGTTGTACTTTGTGACATAGTTCTGATGGAAGTTTGTCATATTTTATTGGGAAGCTCTTGGCTAGAAGAAATCCATACACAATGGTCATAGCAATGTAATAACCTTCACTCACAAGGAGAGAAAGTTTGCACTTCATCCTCTCACACCTTCTCAAGTGGAAAAAGACCACGTGCAAATGAGAAATAAAATAGAAAAAGAGAAAGATATAGAGAAAAAAAAAGACATTTCTACACACATTAATAAGATCAAATGTCCAATGAGTGCCCTAACAAAAGATTACTCGTGTTAAAGGCCAAAGGTTTGTGTGGAGAGTCAAAAGAGGTCTTAATTTCATCTTCCTCTAGTAGAATGGAAAGACAAGACCAAATAAGACCTTGTGTTGAAAAGGGAAGTCACTCCAATATAACATGGGCTCAACACAAGGCAAATAAGAGCGAAAATGCTCCTAAAATCCAATGCCTTTATCATTCATTTGATCTAAAGGTATATAACCCTTGGAAGCTACATACTTTGGATGATTATTCTCCTAAGCCTTTCTTTGTCTTATGTTTATTGTAGGAAGGTCTTCGATCATGGAATAAGAAGACTAAACAAAAGAATAGAGGATGATGAAGGAGAAAACCATTTTTTATTTAAGGTTAAATACTTTTCAAGAGAGAGAGAGAGGATGATGGCATATGTCCTGGTCATGGCCAAGTACACTCAAGAGAGTTAGAATCATATGTAGAAGGTAGGCACAAGCTTTTATCATCATGTGCTATCAATGAGTTTTTATTAGAGTAAGTTTATTTTTGGTCTTATATTATGGGCCTAGTAGTATATGTGTTTTCTTTGGGCCTTGTATAATGAGTCAAGTAATATAGGTTTTCATTTGGGCCTAGGGTTATAGTGTAGAATTTTAGGTCTAGAGAAGATTGGCTCTAAGAAGATACTTAGGTATGGGTACACACCTTCTAGAAGAAGGGCCACCTTATGCGCACATGAGGGAGAAGATTCTAGAAGCTTGTGAGCCCTTAGCTAGAGGGGTCTCGAAGTTGCTCTCTTTTGTGAGACACATGTCTTAATGGAGATGATTTCTCCTTAGTAATGCTCTTAATGGAAAGGTTTTTGCCTTATTCTCCAAGATGTAGAATTAAGGTTTTTCTTTTCCAATTTAGAGATACATTTATGGTTACCTTAGCTTAAAAATATAGGTGACTCCCCCTTTGTAAATTCCCCATTGAGTTTGAGTAGAGTTATGTTGTCGATTTTGTGTCATACTACTTAACTTAGGTCATCAAAGCTAGAAATTTCCTTCTAGACTTCCTCTAGCCACTTCTCCTTAAGAATGATCCAATCTCTCTTAAGAACACACCATCTTATCACTATTAAACCACTAAAACCAAGCCATACACCACACTTACCATAGCTTTCACATATCCAGGTCACTCTTAGAGTCTTCACCTTGGCTTGAGTCATATAACTTAGAAGAAATATTTCATTACCGTCTATATAATAATTAACAAAATAATAATAATATGATAACTTACTTGATATATTGTAAATATGTAGTATTAAAAATTATTATAACAATTAAATTACTAAAATTTAGTCACATACTATATGAATATTTGCACTAACAAATTTATCTTAAATCATCTTCTAACCGCTTTATATTGATAAATTTTAAATCACATTACTTAGCTTATTTCTTACGCTAGATATATACCTAATCTACGTTGAAACTTCATAATTTTCTCACATTTTTCTCTTCATTGCTTTGGTGGGTTATAAGAGATATGGTTATCTATTTTTAGTTCTTATATAAGCGACGTAAAACTTTAATCTCCAATCGAGACCGAGAAGTTGAATTGACCAAAGATCCTACCTACCACATAAATGTTTTGACCACCGCAAATTATTATGTCATTGCATCCAAAATTTTATCATAAAAAAAAGTCTCAATAGATTAAATGAAAATACTACGTAACTATTATTAGCCTTATCTTATAAATAAGATCAGATTGTTAATATACTACGATAACCTTCTTCATCTTCTTCTTCTTATTAATTAAACTTTTTATAAAATTAATTAACTGTAACATTGATAAATATTTGATATTAATAATATGGTAAAAAAAAAGTAAAAGTAAGAATAAGTAGGTGACAAGTGCTATTTTTAAGGCATAGGCAAAATAGAAAAGAAACGCAATTTGAAGGAGTTAAGTTTCACCGTTGACTATACCAATTTTTTCGTTGTCAAATAATGCATATGCTAGAGTCACTCAAAAACGTAGAATTATTGAAGATTAGGCATAAATTATCGAAAATGATGATGGATGTTCCAATCAAACCAAATTATTTTATAAACTCATCAGAACCATTATTCATTGAACATCAAATTTCTGATTATTCATTTATAGTTATCATCTACACGTCTTTAATTTCATAATATTTAAATTTAAAGATAAGCACACATGTAAGTAATGATTATATATATATATATATATATATATATATATATATATATATATATATATATATATATATATATATATATATATATATATATATATATATATATATAAGTAACATAATAGTTAGTAATAAATTTTTATCAACTAAATAGTCTTTTGACTATATCATAGAAAATTTAAGGCACTTTAATTATCACAACTTTACTAAATTAATGAACGATTAATATAAGAGGTCGCCACTAAATTAAGGGAAAAAAAGGTTTTCCAATTTTTTAAATGATATCAACAACCATAAATAAAATATAGAAAAAAAAAGGAAACACTCTAACTTTCCTCCAGGTAAAATTTATTAATGGACACAACGTGCTGAATTGTGTTTATTAATCCTTATACTTTAATTTCAAGCTCCAAGAGTGATTAATTAAGAAAATGTTAGACAAATGAACATGTCTTATTCGTTTACGTCATGCCCATGTTAATTAATTTCTTTAAAGTATTTCCTAATCCTGTGTAGTCTTTATATAAGGAAAAGAAGGAGTTCTAGAAGCTACTTGGTAAATTTGAGAGTTTTCTTTATACTTGGAGAAGAGAGAGTGCCACACAATAATTGCTCTATGTAAAACTTCCTCGAGAGGTTAATTTATATAGAAAGATTGTATCTTTACCAAATAACCTAGTTTGAAACTATTCTTTTATAAGTCTAAAGTAATTTCTAGTAGAAGTGCTAGATTTTTCTAATAGTTTTTCAACAATAAGATATCACTTGAGTGATATGACTTAATATTTTTCATGTTCCCAAACATAAAAAGAGTAGACAATTAATCTCTTTCCTTCAATATTAAGTTCCTTTTCCTCCAATATATTTATTCAATATTTTAAATCTAGACAAAATTTAGTATTCATAATATGTAACGTTATACTTTTATTATTTTAATGTATAGATTCATAATTTATGATATCGATACTAGAGAAAAGAGGAAAAATTATTGTGCATAGAGAAAACTCCTATTCTAGTGACTTTATAAATGGGTTGATCATTCATTCAATTTTGAAAGTTCTCTATTCTTCTACATTATCATTAACTAATATGAAAAATTATCTAATATTACAAAATTCTCATCAAATTTTGTTAAGAAATGAACTTTAAGTTTAATTTATATCTTAATTCAACCTCACAAAATCGGCTTATAAGATGATACTTGCATCCACTTAATATTACAAAATTCTCATCAAATTTGGTTAAGAAATGAACTTTAAATTTAATTTATATCTTAATTCAACCTCACAAAATCAGCTTATAAAATGATACTTGCATCCACTTATATATTATAAATTGATCTTATTTTTAGGTGATGTAGAACTTCTAACCAATTTTGTCAAATTAATGTATTATAACTGATGTATTATATTCGTTATTAATACTTAATATAAATTTATCTGAAACTAATGATATACATTATAGATAAATGAACATCCAACATTTATCAGAAATCCACTTTAGCAAAAAAAAATTAATTAATTAATTAGTTGATAGCATTGTTTTGTATTGCATATGCATCATTGCTTAATGTCATTATGTTTGATTGCACACGCAACTCATGAAAGTTAACTCAATGCAGGCTTTTTGAAGATTTCCTCTAAATAATGTGAATTAAATCAATACTAATTTATCTTTAAGTTTTAAAGTAATTTTTAATTTCAATTATTTAACCTCAACTTATCAATGTTAATATATTCTGGTTTAATATTTGTTTCGATAGGAGTATGGGGGCCAAGATACCAACCTAATAATTCTGGATTCTTTCTTCTGATGAGGCTATCTCCATGCTATCTTGCCTTCGACGTTGTTGACTCTCCGGGGAAAATGGGCTGGGCACCTGAAAAAGGCACTCCGACGCTCAAGTTAGATCAGATCTCTCTTTCTTTGTACCTCTTCAATTTTTAAAATGACCGGAAGTGAATTACCTCCATACCTAGTTAGTTGTCTTACTCATTACCTGGATCTATTGGAAGTGGGCAGCAAATATGAGTGGTAGGTCCCTCCACCTCTAGTGCTTGCCGTTACTTCTTACCTGAATCTTTTGGAAGTGGCCAGCAAACATGAGTGGTAGGTCCTCCACCTCTAGTGCTCCAGCCATTTATTAGGAATTTCATCATTACCTCATCTGATACCGAATCCCATTATTTCCCTGATTTGTGGTCTTTAATCAAGACAGTGTCTGTTCGTCTGTACCTGCTAAACCGCTCGACTAACGTAAGAGCGCTTTGTGTCGCGACATTAGACATCAAACCATAAGCGGTCGATCGCCGTGAATTTTTCGATCATCAGGTAATCGACATAAACAGGCGAATGTCAGTGGGAGTCGAATGTTCTGAAGTGCTCGATCTCCAATCACAAACGATCGGTCGCCAAGGGATCGACATACGAATTGTTGACGGTCGTACATCAATGGTCGACATCAAACGGTCGATTATTAGTGGTCGACATCAGTTCGGATGTTTAGTGAAGCTATGAGTTGAGACGTAAGATCATCGTCGAGTTGTAAATGGGCTATCATCAATGGTCGACATCAAACGGTCGATTATTAGTGGTCGACATCAGTTCAGATGTTTAGCGAAGCTATAAGTCGATCATCAGGTATCCCATAGTACAATATTCATTTAAGGCAGTGTTGATTATGCTAAATGAACTTTATTTTAAACATTCATTCAAATGTGCCTAGTTGTGGATAACACTAATAACCATAGTCACTACAAGAAAAAAAAATGAATTTAACTTCTAAATATTGGCATTGTTCAAATTGTGACGGTATTATAGTGGCTGTCTTTAACATAATGTAAAATATTGATGATTTTTCTTAAGGAAAAAAGTGTAGAATTATTTCTAGCCCTTTTAATAAATATTTTGTATTAGTGTCAAATTAACATTGATACTGAACTTATTCTAATATAATTTAATAAATATTGATTGACTAAATTGATTTTAACATAACAAAACGTTAATTTTAAAAAATTAAAATATAGATACATTCATATATATATATATATATATATATATATATATATATATATATATATATATATATATATATATATATATATATATATCCATTTATATGAAACTTAAAATGCCGTATGAAGTTATCGAAACTAACTTTTGTCGTCTAAACTCTATTCAAAACTTGTATTAAGGGACTTTATATTCAAAACTTGTATATCATAACATCCATAATCTAGTCACCATTTAATTTCTCAAAAAGTATCTAATTCAAAAATTCTAAGACAATCATTTATTAAATAAAATTCAACAATAATCACTTTCAAACATTAAAAGGGTTTAAAAAAAATACAATCTCTACATATAAACCAAAATTTAGTGACCAAATCACATTAACTTCTAAATTATCTATTATAAGATTCTATAAAACATAATATCTTCCTTTACCAGAAATTCTTTTCTTCAAAATAATAAAATTATTCAAAATCTAGGAATCTAAAATAAAATATTTAAACATAAAACAATTTTAGTATAAATTTAACGAAGTGAGATGATAATTTTTCTCAATTAGTCTTACAAAAATTGATAACATATTCAAAAGAAAAAAAATAATGAATCTTTAGAATAAATAAAAGCTTACTTTTTAAAAACAAAAATCCATTAGAATTAATCTTTAATATCTTATTAACGATGATTAGATTATGAAAAAAGATATTATCAAATAAATAGGAAAATATTGGTGGAGATAATTTTTTTTTATAAAGAGAATCATAAATTAAAGTGAAAGGAGAGAGAAACGGAAAGAGGTAGTTGGGAGAAAAAGAAAGAGCTTTTCCATTAATAGTTAATACAACCGTTGTCAATAATAAATACGTAATTAAGAGTTATTGAATTTTTATGAAAAAATTTAATACATGAAATAAATGTAAGATTTTATTCACATATGAATATTATATATAGAAGTTACCCAGATAAAATAGTTAACAAGATAAGAAAATATAAAGCTTCATTATAATTATTTAATATAACTATAAATTAGATTTCATATACAATCTTTTTAAAACAAAAAGTATATACAAAACATTGTATCTAAAAGAAAATTAAACATTAGTTGCATCTCTCTTCAACGTTTACTTTGTTGAGACATTATTTCCCTCTATTCACGTCCATCAAAAGATTATAATCAAAATAAACAAATTATTATTATGTGATCAAATTCACTTGCTCACCAATAATCTACATTAATTAACATTTTAACCCTAAACATTCATTATCTACAAACTACACATCCTAAATAATATCATGCTTTATAAATTAAAATAAAACCATAACTAATTTCCCTTTCCTAAAAAAACTAGTACAACTCTAAGGATGCATAAAGTTGCTTCAGAAAAAAATTCATATATATTATATTAAACTATATATGTAAAATAATTTGGGGAGTCTATTATTTCTTATGAATATATTTTAAATATGTTTCTTCCTTTTTAATATTTTTATTTTGTATATTCATTTAATTAATTAAATAGCTTTTATGCAAATGTTTCAATTTTTACAAGAATTAAAAAATAAAGATAAATTATTTAATTGATGCTATAAAATGTTAAAGTTACGTCTGTAATGAGAGGAGGAGGTTCTAGAAATTGCTCGAAATGAACGGAATAGTCAGTCGAATAGTGTATTCAATATGTACGTAGAAGGTTTTATTTTTGTATTCAATATTTATTTAGGAAGTGAGTCAAAGTTTCATTTTAAATAAAATTGAGAAAGTAATGTATCGTATAAAAACAAAAATCTATTAATTTATTATTTTAAGAATTTGTGTTAAAAATAATGTTAACTTTTTATATAATTGATTTAAAATTAAAAAAAAAGTTATTTTTTGTTTTCTCAAATTATGCTTATAAAACACTTCCTTGAGAAGCAGGGTAGGTGTGTCTGGGAGAAAAAAAGGAGTGATTTATTTTCCATGTTAAGAACAAGCAAACATAAAGACTTTAGCCATGGGAGATAGCAGCAAGAATCCTTCTGGAACTTCAATTCTGGTACCATCAGTTCAAGAGTTGGCTAAACAGAATTTGTCTGCTGTTCCTCACAGATACATTCAACCTCACCATGAAGACATGCACCTCATCTCTCAACAAACTCATGGTCTTCAGATTCCAGTTATCGACATGCACAACTTGCTTTCTGCAGAATCTAAAACTTCAGAACTTCAAAAGCTTCATCTTGCTTGCAAACATTGGGGATTCTTCCAGGTCTCTTTCGTTTCTTTATCAGTCAAACTAATTCATAAAACTTTCTGCAGCTTTCTCTGCATTCCATACTTTTGACAACTGAAATCTACAATATGTAAGAGTTTTGTTATTTCCATATAGTAATGTCCACCGTTAGAAAACAGTTTTTGAAACCTATTTCTTTTTTTCTCGTATAACCCCTTGTTAAATTTAATGGAATTGGGGAAGTGATTGAACATTTGAAAATAAATTTTTTATTATTTATTTGAGTGGATTTAAAGATAAGTGAGGGTGAATTTAAAAGTAAATTTTGTTAATTATCACATTAATCAAATCCTACGTTAATTCTCATAAATTTTACTTTTTAAATTTACTTTCACTTGTTTCAAAATCCACGTCAAATAACATCCTAATGGATGAAAATCATCTCTTGCACTAGTGATCATTCATAATAATTAGCTATAATTATATTCTTTTATGTTCTTTTAATTCTTGTATTTAATTTAAAGTTACAGAAAATGAAGAATAATTTAACTTTCTTGTTTACTCTGCATATATAGATAATTTTGGTTTATTAATTATTGTAAATTTTTGAATTTGTTTAATTAGCTGGTAAATCATGGGGTTAGTCTTTCTTTGGTGGAGAAAGTAAAGGTGGAAATTCAAGAATTTTTCAACCTTCCAATGTCAGAGAAGAAAAAGTTTTGGCAGAGTTCAGAGCATATGGAAGGTTTTGGACAAGCATTTGTTGTGAGTGAAGATCAAGAACTTGATTGGGCTGACCTTTATTACATGACAACCCTCCCAAAACATTTAAGAATGCCTCATTTATTTCCAAAGCTCCCTCTTCCTTTCAGGTTCTTTCTCTCGTCAATTTTAACTTTAATTTAATTTTATAAAATTAATTTATAAACACTCGTTAATATATTATATATATATATATATATATATATATATATATATGGGAAATTTACTCTGGAGATCTTTTATAGAGACACTCTGGAAACTTACTCAGAAGAAATGAAAGATCTGGCCTTGAATATTATTGGTCATATGGGAAAAGCTTTGAAGATTGAAGAAAAGGAAATAAAGGAATTATTTGAAGATGGAATTCAACTGATGAGGATGAATTACTACCCTCCATGCCCTGAACCAGATAAGGTTATAGGACTTACCCCTCATTCAGATGGAATTGGACTTACTATTCTCCTGCAAGTCAATGAAGTAGAAGGGTTGCAGATAAGAAAAGATGGCTTGTGGGTTCCAGTTAAACCCTTGCCTAATGCATTCATTGTAAATGTCGGGGACATATTAGAGGTAATATTAATTATTTTATTTATTTCATTTCTTATCTTGGAACCTAATATTATAATATGTATATATAAATTTCTTTAAGGAGAATTAAAAATGTTTCAACTTTCTGCTCCTTTGTGCTTGTTTAAGGTCATGTTTATGGATTAAAAATATGTAATATTTCATTTATTTTAAAAACATTTTTAATTTCTTTGTTTTACCTACATTTCATTTATTATATCATAATATTATTGTTTCTCACTTTTTATTTTAATAAAATTATCTTGTTTTTAAATGTAGTATTAATTATCTCTTGAAACATGATTGAGAAAAACAACAACAAACATAATCTTTTAGATATTTTAGACTGAAATGTTAACATAACTTTTTTTATAGTTTGTTTTTACTTGGTATCAATTTTCAATATAGATAAAAACTAATTTTACACATATAAGAAACCTTCTCTATCTTTTATATATTATAAATTGATTTTATTTTTAGTTTGATCACTGGTAAATATTAAAGTATTTGATGGAGTAAACATTTAACCAGATCAATCATATAATTAAACTTCAATTAACCTTTTATAGCTAGTCCGAGTTCGTATTCTTTCTTGGATTCTTTTAAAATACAAAAATGAGCAAGTTCAATGATCATGAGATGCCAAACTCACTTGATTTGACACTGTTTTTGCACGTGATTGAGGGATAGATAATAACGAACGGAAACTACAAAAGCATCGAACATCGGGCAACAGTAAATGCAGAAAAAGAAAGACTCTCAATGGCAACATTCTACAGTCCAAAGGAAGATGGTGTGGTGGGTCCCGCATCAAGCTTGATCAGTGAAGAAACACCAGCACGATTCAGAAGCATTGGAGTGAAGGACTACTTCAAGGGCCTGTTTTCGAGAAAACTTGATGGAAAGTCCTACGTGGAAGTCATGAGAATATAGCATCACCATATGAAGGAAAATTAAAATTGGAGACCTTTTACTTTATTCTATCCTCGTGTTTTGCATGTCAATTATATCACTCATGTGTATTAAAGAGTTGGTAGAGAGCCTAATAATTGAACCTATATATACTAAGACTCTCCTAAACTCTTCTCAACTTCTTTTCATCAGTTTATGTAACTTATTAAAAATGAATTTAAATGAAGCTGTGGATCCCCTCTCCCCATAATCTGTGATGGTAGGTTAAATCTCTACTTCCTCTAAATATGTCTTTAATCTCTCACTATTGGAGCAGAATTTAGGAGGCTTGATCCCAAAATCAAATTTTATGAAAGGTTAATTTTTATATTATGGACGATTTTAACTCTTGTTAAATATATTTTCCACAATTATGAAAATCTTTCAAGAAAATAGTATTGGTAAATAATTATGGATGGTTTTTGTTTAACAACTGTTATTTGTGGAGGTTTTCAGAACCGTTACTATTAGCAGATATTTCCAAAAACAGCGTTACTTGTCGAGTGTTACTATTAATCATTTAGTTAATAGTGGTCAATGCTCGACGATAGCACCTCCCGACGACAGCACCTCCCAACAGCCTCTGATGATGATGACAGCCTGCTTAGACCATCAACGTATAAATATTCTCCAATTTATTTGTGTGTTAATATCAAGTGGGTCATTGTTTTAACAAGTTAAACACCGTGAGTGAAAATTTAATGAAATAACTTAACTGGTTCATTTTAACAAGTTTATGAACCGATTGAGACCAAAAAGAAAAACGATGATCCACTTAAAATTGACACTCAAATACGAGGAGTAAATGAGTTAAACCTAAAAATATTTTAATAAAAATATCAATTTTAATAAAATATTTATATAAATTTTAAAAATTAAAGTTAATTTCAATTTTAAGAATATCAAAATTATTTAATTTTAAAAAATTAAGATTGAATTGAGATAAAATAAAAATATAAAGAATAATACAATAACATTTAATATGATAATAACGGTAATTGTACGGTGAGTTTGATACCTAACAAATTTTAATTTTTTTAAATTTTAAAAACACAAAAAACAAAATAAAAAATTTTAATTTTTTAAAAGTTAAAAAACAAAATAAAAATAATTAAAAAATAAAAAAAATCATAACTTATTACGTTACTTTTTTAACCAGTGCAATATTAACCGAAGAAAAAACTTGATTACATTAAAAATTTTAAAATAAAAAATTAAAATAAATTAAGAGATCAATTTAAGATTTTTTACTAATAAAAATGATTCAACATTTTTTTAAGATGTAGTCAAAATTCTGGCGGTGAGCTAAAGGTTATATCTATAAACACATGGTCTATTTTCTATTTGCTTCTTACAAAAGATGATTTTTGAAAAAAATCTATAGAAATGTACGTAGTGCCATACGGATGAAATTTAAATGTTCTAAGTACATTCTCACCGAATTTTCTCAACTTTTATTAAATATTACGTCATCAACTTGTCGCTTGTGGTTCAGAGGTTCACACACGTAATGTTATTCAATATTATATATATATATATATATATAATGTATTTAATAAATATCGTACACAATAATGTGATATTGAATTAGAGAGTAACAACTCATGCAAAATCAATAATATTATACTTTCTAAACTTTAATTTTATGTACTACGTAACTTTAATATGCACTATAATATTAGTTTTTGAGATAATTACTATAAAATTTTGACAAATTTATAATAAATTATTTAATTTATTTTTTATTATCACAAGTAAACTAATAAAGTATTAATTTCTCAAATGCACCAATAGTATGTCTTTTTCTAATTTATATTATCAACTAATCATATATTATCATTGAAATAAATTTTTAAAACAATTATTTTGAAAAATCATTTTATCAAACAACTAATATTTTTCTACATTTTCCACATATTTTAGAAGGAGTACTAGACTAGATATTTTAGAACATTGTCTACATATTATAGTAATGATATTTGTAATGGAGAGTTATATCTATGAATATTTATTATTTATAAATTATAATAATAAATATTTTAATACTAATTTATATACGGTCGGAAGTAAGTATTATATTAGTTATAGGTCCAAATCTCAACTCAAAATATAAAAGGCAGGGTTTATAGTTGAAGCAGAGGATAAGACAGTGGAAGTGTGTAGTTTGTTTGAGGTATAGTGTATGGAAAAGTTGTCTAAGGAATCAGGAACTTCACTCTTGGTACCATCAGTTCAAGAGTTATCTAAAGAGAATGTATCTAATGTTCCAGAAAGATACTTTCAGCCTCAACATCAACAAGAAACGGTGTTCATCTCTCAAGAATCTGATGCCACCCTTCAGATTCCAGTAATTGACATTCAGAAATTGCTTTCTCAAGAATCTGCAAGTTCGGAATTGACTAGGCTTCACCTTGCTTGCAAAGAATGGGGATTCTTCCAGGTTACTTGAACATTCTCTTTTCATTCTTCAATTTATCTGAAACGCATGGATCTGATCTGACTGAATAATCTCAATCTGTTAATAAACTGGATTTGAATTTTAATATTGTTTTAGATTATAAACCATGGTGTGAGCTGTTCTTTGGTGGATGAAATAAAGTTGGAGATTAAGGAATTTTTCAAGCTTCCAATGTCAGAGAAGAAAAAGTATTGGCAGAGTTCAGAGACTATGGAGGGTTTTGGGCAATTATTTGTTGTGAGTGAAGATCAAAAACTTGATTGGAATGATATGTTCTATATGATCACCCTTCCTACCAAATCCAGAATGCCCCACTTATTTCCACAGCTCTCTCTCCCTTTCAGGTTCTACTTTTATATTTTCTCACACTTTTTGTGTATGCATTTTGTTTTTTGTAGTGATAATAGTATAAATTGTACATCTTCTGTGACGCCATTGATGCATTTTTTAACAGTACTATTTCTCTATTATAATTGAAACGATTTTGGCTTTAATTATATGTAATAGGGATCTTGGTTTTGTCATATTAATTGTAAGAAGACATTAATTAAGTTTCTAAACGTGTGCTCACTAAATTATCATGCATGTTTTTATCCACTCACATTTCCTCTATTAAACTGATATAAAAATAATAAAAATGTCTTAACATCCTCTAATTAGCCTAAATTACATTTTAAATAATAAATTAGTTTAAAATAAGTGATAAATATATATAACCACAAAAATAACAAATTACATAGGAATAAATTAGTTTAAAATTACATTGTAAGTTTTTTTTCTTGTTTATCATAACTATTAAAAACATACTTCTTGTTTTTGTCGTCAAGTTTCGTTCTAAGTCGACCTAATACATTCCATATGCTATACTTTCGAAATCTTTAAAATGCTTGACACTTGACTTTTTTTCACTTCATACTTTACGTGGTGTCATTCCATTCTACTTCGTGGACACTTGTTATATATATAACACATTGCAGAGCCTCCACCGAAAACTCCTTTAATATATTTTTCCCTTTAAGCATGTTTTAGACCATATCAAGAATAGTCCTATTCTTCCCTGCTCTTCACAATACTCCTTAAACTTTGTTAATATGAATTCACCTTCTCTTTTAGATTGTACTGTTTTAATTTTCTTGTCAGTTTCCTTTTCCACCATCAACTAAACATCTTAAACGCTCAGAGTGCTTCTAACTTCTCCTATAAAAAATACACTCAAGCTTTTCTAGAGAAATCATCTATAAATGAGATGATGCCTTTTATCACTAAATGAGCTAGGAGTAATGGGTCAACACAAGTCGGTGTGTACCCGTTCGAGTTACTTTTTTTCCCTGTATATGGCTGAGTTTGGAAACTTTGTTTTTGACTGTTTCCAAGCACTCATTCTTCATAAAATTTCTTTTTAAATTATATATTGGGTAATTTGAGTACTAGTTCTCTCCTTAAGAGCTCGACCAAACTTTTAAAGTTAAGGTGTACAAATCAGAAATGTCATATCATAGCTTTATCTTTCATGTCCAACTTCAAACACCTCTCTTGCAAGATTTTCAACTCAAGTTTATACATTCGGTTTCACTTCATTTTTACCCGGATTGAAAGATGACCATTCTTATCCTTCAAATATAGTACCTAGTCTCTTATTAAAATTGAGTTACCTTTTTCTGACTGACCTACACTTAAAATATTGTTCTTTAGTTCAGGAAGATAATAAACATTTCTACTTTCTCCAACTTGTCCATCCTTCTGCATATGCTAGATTGTTTCACGTCCTTTCACGACTACCTTGGAGTCATCTCTGAAATCGACCTCCATCTTGGTGAGTTCATCAAAGAGAGTTTCATCTCCACACATATGATTACTTGCTCCAGTATATAGATACCATATCGAGTTAGTAGCCATCTTTTTAGTATCCGATTTCAAACACGATACTACATTCGAGTTCACCAACTTTGTTTCTGAGCACTTCATCAACATTGTCGAGTTCTTTGACAACTCGACACTCAACAAAACCCCCATTTCTTCTTCATCTTCTTCTTTTGTAAGAAAGTTTCTCTCACTTTTCTTCTCAGCTTGTTTGTATAGTGTCATGTTTGTTACACTTCACTCATGACCTTTCCCTTGTCCTCGGCCACGCCAGTTTTACTGATCGGTTTGCTCTTCACTATCATCCTCAAAATTACCTTGGATACGTTCACCTCATCCTTGGTCTCCTCGTCCTCTACCTTTAGGACCTTGGCTTTGAGTATTACAAGTTTCATTTGAGTCAAAACGTGCTTGTAGTGCTTGGTCGAGAGGTTCAACCTGATAATCCCAACTCATTCTCCTTTGTTCGTGGGCTTCTAATGACCCAACAAATTCATCTACTGTGAAAACTTACAACTCCTTCAATTCTTTGATAGCGCACACGATACTTCTGAAATCTTTTGTGAGGGATCTCAAAATTTTTCCTACAACCTGGCTAAGTGGCACTTGTTCTCCATTCCTACCGAGTTGGTTGGCCGTTGTCTCCACCCAAGTTATGTACTTGGTTACCTGCTCTTTGAGTTCATCTATAGCAGTTCAAACTTCCCTCTAAGAGCTTGTATTCAGACTTGTCTAACACGATTGTCACCTTTATATGCAATCTCCAATATTTCTCAGGCTTCCTTTGCGGATGCGACATTCATTATTTTTTTGAATTGCAACATTGCATTATAGAGGAAAAACAATGTTGAGGCATTTTTTTACACGTGATTTCTTTAACGTGGTCATTTGTGTATCGTTTGATGTTTGTCCCCATTGGGTTCATTGTACCCGTCTTCCACCATATCCCAAATGTCATTGGATCTCAATAACGTCTTATAGGCACCAATTATCATAATTGGTTTCTTTGTCAGATGTGGCACACTCATTTCGTTGACAACCTTTGTCATCTCTTTCACAAAATACTCAAGCACTCACTATTTTCCTTAGAGTGTTTGACACTCTTTTCTTTCTTCTTTTTTTTCTCTCAGTACTCATATTAGAGCTATGATACCATTTTGTATAAAACTCGTATACACTTCCTAGAGACTAAACAAACTGTATACTAGCTAAAAATAATATAACTCTAATTGCTTCAATAGACACGGGTTTTATATATAGCCACAACAATAACAAATTACATAAAAATAAAAACAACTAAACTGAAAAACAAAAAAAAAATGTAGACCGTGTTCTACAAAATAAAAACCAACCATTGTTTGTCTAAAGCTGTTACAGTGAAATAAAACTAAATATAATAACTCAAATGTGGTGCAACTGATTCGCAATTCTAGAAAGTAAATAACCTAGTGTCTTTTGTAGAACATGAAGAAAAATAAAAATCAAGATTGTTTAAATGTGATGTAAGATTAAAAACATGATTCTAAATTGATTAATATTTTGCTGTTCTGAAATTTTGGAAATTAACATAAAAGAAGTAATTATTTATATATGTCAAATAAAAAAAATCTATGCTACGTGTTGGTCTTTGATATGCAGAGACACTCTGGAACTATACTCACAGAAAATGAAAGATCTGGCCATGATGATAATTGGACAAATGGGCAAAGCTTTGGAGATAGAAGAAAGGGAAATGAGAGAATTATTTGAAGATGGGATACAAATGATGAGGATGAACTATTACCCTCCTTTTCCTCAACCAGAAAAGGTCATTGGTTTAACAAATCATTCAGATGCAGTAGCTCTAACCATCCTCTTACAGCTCAATCAAGTAGAAGGGTTGCAGATAAGAAAAGATGGCATGTGGATTCCTGTTAAACCCTTACCTAATGCCTTTGTTGTCAACGTTGGTGACATAATGGAGGTAAATCCTTCATTCATATATATATATATATATATATATATATATATATATATATATATATATATATATATATATATATATATATATATATATATATATTAACATTATTACAAGGACTTTTGGCGGATGTTTAGCTTGATTTTCTTAATTTTTCAGTTTTAAATGTGTAAATTATTGCAAATAGTTTTTTTTAAGACTTTAATATTCACCTTTTCAAATGTTCAGAGTCTTATTAAGCCTACAAAACTAAAATGCAATTCGGTAATAAATTTTGGGTGATGTTTTAAGGGTATATGTTTTTGAATAAATTATATTTATAGTCTTTTATTTAATTATAAGATTTCTTAGTAGCTTTTTATATTTTGAAGAGTTACTTTTCTATTTTAAAATATTTGGTTATTTTAGTTTTTAAAAAGTAATGATTGTTTTCAATTTTTAACCATTCTTTTTTTTTGTTTGATTCTATATGCGAAAGCCATTGTATTCATCATATGCATGAAAATTACAAAGTTCGGAACCAAGAGTCAGAAACATGGAAAAAAGTAATCTCAATAAAAAAAATTATTTCATAATTATACAGAAGTTACTGTTTTTCTTTTTCTCTGGTCTATCCTACTGAGATTTAGTTTCAATTTTGCATTATGGCATAGATTATTACGAATGGAACATATCGGAGTATTGAGCATCGAGCAACAGTGAATTCTGTGAAGGAAAGACTTTCATTTGGAACATTCTATAGCCCTAGAGAAGATGCTGTCATAGGTCCTTCACCATGTTTGGTAACTGATCAAACACCACCACAGTTCAAGAGTATCAGAGTGGATCAGTATTTTAAGGACTTTTTTTCTCGAAAACTTGAAGGAAAGTCACACAGAGATAACATGAAAATAGAGCATCCTAATTGAACTTATTCAAATTACGAAAAAAAGATATATTCGCACCAGTTATAAGGGTTGTACGAACAATAGAGAAGTTAAAATACCATCATGGTTCTATCTAATGATAATCCAAATAAGTTTATGTAAGGAATGTTTGTATGCATAACATCATGTCATATATGTTCTTCACTCTATCTTCATGACTCACAACATCAATACCACTTAATGCATCAGTAACAGTGAGTTCAACGGTATGCATTCCATGAATTACTACCTCTACAGTTGAATTTGATGAAAATCCAAAAGCTCCTCTTCTCCTTTTGAACTCGATTATTCTAGCTTGAAGACCTCAGATTTGTGTTACATTTATGAATCACATCAATGAATAATTAGCAATAAGTCTTTATAAAATAGAGTAGCTCCTAATTCTTTTTAAAATAAAAATTAGAAGTGTACGTTGATGAAGAGAATACAAGAAAGAGAGGAAGATGCACCAAAAGAGGAAGATATGCACCAAAATCCCCATTTGAAAGAAGTTGGACTCGCCCAGCACAACGTTCTCACACCCAACAAAGCGGTGCTCAGCGACAACAATGCACCCAGCGTTGATGGCAAAGTTGCACCCACGTTTCTACCTTGCGTTACATATGTTTGTTCACACTTTTCACACTTTGTACAGATAGATGCACTGGTGCAACGAAAGGATATTGCCTCGGTTGTTTTTGGCTTATGACAGCGATTTTACAATCGAGGTATATTTATATGAAGTAAAAAGTTAAGACTTTTTGTCTCAGTTCAAAAACAGAGGTAAAAAGGTTAAATTTTTGCCTTGGTTCAAAAAACCCGAAGCAGTATAGCAATTAAAAAATAAAAAATTAAGTTTATTACCTCGCGATTCTAGTTTGAACCAAGATCATATACTCTTAAAATTAATTAATTAAAGGGCTTATTAAAATTAATCAAGACATAAATTAATTAATTCTAGTTTGCCTCAATTTTTACCAGAACCACGTCTAAGAGTTTATAGCCTCGGTTCTATAAAGAACCGCTGCCTAAACCCTCTCAAAAAAGTTCAATTATTTTATGTCTTGATTCTCTAAACAACCGAGGTAATAGAGGTTTGCAATAATTACAAAAATGTCACTGCACCAGTTTTAGGCATCGGTTCTTTTTGAACCAAGGCATATACGTTTGCGATAATTACAAAAATGTCATCGCGCCAGTTTAGACATTGATTCTTTTTGAACTGAGGCATATACGTTTGCGATAATTACAAAAATGTCACTGCACCATTTTTTGCTTCGGTTACAATTAAACCGATGTCAAATGCACGAGTTAAAATCATGTTTTTACTAGTGATGACCCTTATTACTTCATCCTTGTGTCAATCTTTGAGTAAATTTTCTGTTTGAGAGAACTCCAACTTGCTCATTTCATAAGTCACTTGGGTTGAGAGCTCCTAAAACTTCCTTTAGCCCCCTTCCCCTAGATAGGTTCCTATCTTCTAGTGCAATTCATCACATATTAGCTACCCTCAACCTTCCACCTTCTTCCAAACACACAAATCTTATCCGTAAACTCACTTTTGCATCCTTATTTCATTTACGTTGGAGATTCTCTTTATCTCCAACCTTTCCTTGCCTCTTATTTCAATTAAACCAAACACTACCTCACATCTAACTCTTAAGAGTCATTCCATTGTGTCTATACTCACGAATATGCCTTTGGAAGTCTCTTTTACAATTTTGCATCTAGATTCATTTGGAGCGCCTTCCATTAGGTAGTAGTTATAGCACTGGTTTGAGCACGTGTCAAAGATAAGTATAGAATCGTTGCCATAGAACTTGAAAATTAAATAATTATTTAAAATTTGGCAAGGGCTATGACTATGATTGTCATTGGAACTAATGTCATAGGTCCAATTTTATTTAAATTGTTTTTTAATGTAAAGGTTTATGACCTCTGTTAGATCCAGAAACAAGGCCATAAACATTTTTCTGCCTCGATTTTTATCACAATTATTGTCTAAAGTTTGCATTCTTTTTAAATGTGGTTTTTTTATGTGACATCCTATATCATAGAAATTAAGAAACAAACCTACATAATATATTAATTACATACATCACAATTACTGACCAAAATATATTTTTTAATAAAATAGAAAATTATATATAAACACATATAATTCACATAATCTCAATGTTTTCATATTCAATTTGTATTACGTAATGAAACAAACTATGAGTGTGGATATTACGTAATGAAACACATGTACATCATTATTTGTACAAACATTATTGATTCATGGAATAAGGTATTGAAAAATTAACTAAATACTTATCTAATTGTTCATTACAATATTGTTTTAACTATATTATTTTATTTGTAGATTTTTAATTATTCATCTTGAATGGAAGGTCTATACATGGAAGATTTAGAACCAAGTGGACTTCTTTTATTTTAAGTGTTAGTAATTTGTAGAAACTTGACTACAAATTTAGTATTGTATATGTAGGTTAATGTAATATTTGGATTGAATATATGGTTTTATGTAAATAATATATTAATATTATTGGACAATTTAATGTATGAAACGAATTCCATATATTGTTTGTTTGATTGAATTTTTTATTTTTAGGTAAATTTATTACATGAGATGGTAAAACAAGGAACATTTAAAAAAACACAACATTTCCATGGCGTGACATTATTTGTCATAGTATGTTTAATGTAAAACAACACATATAAAACTTTAAAAAAACAATATGATGTACATGACAATGTATCTATAGTAAGTAATTGTAAATGTATGTCATAGTAAGTAAATAACACGTATTATGACATATGAACGAATATCTATCATAATACATCAGAAATATTATGATAGGTGAACATAACTACGTCATAAAAGCTGATGATAGGTAAACAGAACTACGTCATAGTAAATTGGATATACTATGATTGATAATTGAAAGTATGTTATAATAGACCAGCTATATTATGACAAGTTACAAAAAGTACATCATAATAAATTGAACCTATTATGACGTACTTCTTCGTAACGTCATAAAATGTACTAACTTTTTATTACTGTCAAACCTCTGACGCTAAAACACTAGTCACAATATGTCCATTTTACATATCATAATATGTTTTTTCCACACTAGTTTTAGAAACTCATTTTTGTTCTAGTGCGGGTTAGAAAATATTTTGATACATATCTTTATATATATTTATTGGAAAAGGTAAAAAATTAAAATTAATTATTTACAAGTTTTAAAATATTTAGGAGTATATGAAAGAATTTACCCAGATTAGTTTTGCATAAGTTAATTTCAATTTATCAAGAAGATAATTTCATTTTTTTTCTTTATTTTATTGTAGGTATATTTATAAAATAGTTCATCCATTAACACTAAATATATACGAAAATTTAAAATTTTGTATGTAGAGGTTTCCTCTTCTAACTGTTTGAAGAATCTTTATCACTACTATTTTCTATTAACTCTTCGACAAACACAAAGAAATAATAAAGCAAAACAAAACCATTCTTTATTTGGAAGGAAACGAGCTCATGTTCATGTGTCTAACAGTGATTGAATAATCTTCTAGAGACCACTTTGGATGGAGTTGGCGGAAGGTAATTTTTGACCAATGATTTTAATGAGTCAAATCTATTATAGTGTGCAGTCATAAATATATTTTATGATTATCTTTCTAACATGAGTCTATTTGAGAAATAACTAAAATATATTAAAATTTAAACAATTTTTTATTTATTTATAAATTATATATATACAAAAAAAAATTAAGGAATCAAAATGTTTCACAATATTTAAGCTTCACAATATTTTGTAATATTTGAATAGATTGCAAAAATTATGAATTGCATCACAATATAAGATTAATTTTTAAAAATAAAGATCTGTCTTAAAAGGACTACATATTCACATCTCTTTGTGCGTATTTATCTTGCAACATTTTATGTAGACGTATAAAGGCATTCCCCTAATGTTTTATGTTTTAATATTATTATTAATTATTGCTGATATAAGAAAACACGTGTTTAAAATACTCTCTCTTACTTTATAAAGAATACGACACACGTCAAGTAAACGTTATCTGCGTCTTTAATTTGTTTTGGGTTCATTCAATTCTATCTTATCTTGAAATGCATTTACATTAATTGAAATATTATCAAACAAATATTAGGACACTTATTTTGTGTGAAGCTCTAAATCATTAAAGTTAAATTAGTTTTTACATTCTCTTATATATTCAACAACCATAAAGCATATATATTAAGTTAATTTTTCGTCATCATTTACAATTTTAATTTAACTATTATTATGATGCTAAAATTGTAATAGATGAAGACATGATTTATTCCGTGAATGATTTAATAAAAATATTTCACATGCACGTTATCAATTGGGAACTCTAAGGCATGGATAGATATTTCTCTTGTCATTGCATTATTTAATGAGTGTCTGGTTCGCACACTTCTCACAATTTAGAACGATTACAATTATTGAGTAGAGGTTGGTTCTGCCAAACTAAGATCATGGAAAAGTTCTCGAACGTATCAGGAAGTTCAGTTTTGGTACCATCAGTTCAAGAGTTGGCCAAACAAAATTTGGCTACTGTTCCACAAAGATACATTCAGCCTCAACATGAACAACAAATGCTGCATATTTCTCAACAACCTAATACTGCTACCCTTCAGATTCCAGTTATTGACATGCAGAGACTGCTTTCTCAAGAATATGGAAGTTCTGAATTGGATAAGCTTCACCTTGTTTGCAAGGAATGGGGATTCTTTCAGGTTTCTTCAATTTCCTCCTCCTTATTCTTTAATTTCATACTTGATAACTTTTTAACATGGTTAAGAAATGAACTTCCTGACTCGGAAGATGAAATTTGTATCGACTTATATATTATAAATTGATTTTATCTCAAAAAATAAAATTTGTATCGATTTATATATTATAAATTGATCGTATCTCTAAAACATATGAGACTTCCAATATATTATTTTGAGGTATAAATCTAGTTCTGATATCATATTAAGAAGTAGATTTTAAACCTGACTCAATCCCATCAAACCGATTTATAAGTTAAAGTTTACCTGTACTTATATACTATAAATTAGTCTTATATCTAACAAATATCAAACTTCCAACAAACATGATATTAAAATCATATTAAAAATATATATTTTATAAAATTATGAAGTAAATTTATTATGAACTCAGAAAACTAAATTCATTAGAATTTCAATATCGTTTTACAGCTGATAAACCATGGAATAAGCTCATCGATGGTGGAGAAAGTGAAATTGGAGATGGAAGATTTCTTCAACCTTCCAATGACGGAGAAGAAAATTTTTTGGCAAACTCCAGAACACATGGAGGGTTTCGGACAAGCATTTGTTTTCAGTGAAGATCAAAAGCTAGATTGGGGTGATATGTTCTACATGATCGCCCTTCCAAAGCACTCCAGAATGCCCCACTTATTTTCACAACTCCCTCTTCCTTTCAGGTTTTGTTTATTAGAAAAGTTGATCATTTTATAAGAAAAAAAATTATAATCTCTTTATTTTAAAAGTGATATTGTTTGTTTATTTAATTGAACTGTGTCTCATTATTGGTTAATGAAATCTTTGAAAAACTCATGTTTATTTCTTAAGTAATTGGTTTTTGCCATGATGCAGAGACACTCTAGAAGTTTACTCAGAAAAGATGAAGGATCTAACTATGGATATTGTTGGGCATTTGGCAAAAGCATTGGGGATAGAAGAAGTGGAAATAAGAGAGATATTTGAAAATGGGATACAAATGATGAGAATGAATTATTACCCTGCATGTCCTGAACCAGAAAAAGTGAATGGCCTAACCAATCATTCAGATCCAACAGCTCTCACCATCCTCTTACAACTAAATGAACAACAAGGATTGCAGATAAGAAAAGATGAAATCTGGGTTCCTGTTAAACCCTTGCCTAATGCCTTCATTGTTAATGTTGGGGACATCTTGGAGGTAACAAAATAGTAAACATATTTATGATGTTAACTTTAACTGTCTAGGGTTTTTCTTTCTTCATTTTCGAAAAGATTTAGAATCGAAAAAAAAAAATCCTAGTTTTTGTAAATGGCTTGAAACCCAGTTAAGTCCAGTTCATTTTTTGTAATTATTATATAAATTTATGTTTCTAGTTTGTAATATTAATTTTGGTCAAGACAAGAATAGAAAGTTCAAGTCCGATAAAAAAAACTCCATATAAAAGTAATGGTCCATACACATTTACAATGTTCATTTGCTATCAACACAGCAAACAGAAAACACCAACACAAGCAGTGATCACGACAACAATTTAACAACAGAAAGACTATATAAGTCAATCGAGATATATATATTAATAAGCATTGTCAAATTTACGTAGAATTACACAGTTCAAAGATGCAAGAAATAACTCTTATTTCAGTTATAGAATTGCTTAATGAATTGTTATTTGTAGTTATACGGAGAGTTCTCAAATAAGAGATGTTTGGAGTAACTTAGTCATTTTTACATGCATACATTTTGTAAATTGCATCTTCCTGATAACATGATATCTCGATTGTAGTTTTTATTTTAAGCCATGCAAACGAAAAGGTCGCATTCATTCTGTGGAAATGAAATCATGTGTCATTTTCTATGGCCAAATTTCAACAGCGACATTGACGTGTTATTTCTTGCACATTGAATGAAATTACTGTTATAGTCTATCAGATAGGAACTGAACATCACAGAAAATTTCGCTCATAATCATTGAAATGATTGTTTCTCTTTTTCTACATGTGGTCTATATATATCCTAATGAGATTTAGTTTCAATTTTGCATGTTTTGTATGGCATAGATTATTACGAATGGAACATATCGGAGTGTTGAGCATCGAGCAACAGTGAATTCAGAGAAGGAAAGACTTTCATTTGCAACATTCTATAGCCCTAGAGAAGATGCTGTCATAGGTCCTTCACCATGTTTGATAACTGAGCAAACACCACCACAGTTCAAGAGTATCAGAGTGGATCAGTATTTTAAGGACTTTTTTGCTCGAAAACTTGAAGGAAAGTCCAACAGAGATAACATGAAAATAGAGCATCCTAATTGAACTTGTTCAAATTACCAAAAGAATATGTTTTTCATCAGTGTTGTTTGTGCACAGTAGAAAAATTACATGTATAATAATGTGCACAGTGAATCATCCGTAAGATATTGAATGTGGTCCTATAGCACATGTAATGTAATTTGTCATCTATATCATAAATGTATGCTTGATGTCCAATCCAACTAAATTGCGCACGTTCTTTTCCCCACTTGATATTATGTATAGTATAAATAAAGTTATAGTTAAAAATATTCAATCTTGATTTTTAAGATAAGGTTTATGTAGAAAGATTCAATATATATATATAAATTTTTATACTAGTAAAATATTGTTTATTTTTAACTAAATTCTTACGGATTTGTTTACTAATTGAGGTATTTTATATGTATATAAACTTATATCCATTTTTTATTTAATCTAATGTAGGATTTTGTTTGTATCCAACAATTTGTTCTCACATATATATTTTAAATTGATTTTATTTTTGGTTATGTGAAGCTTCTAACCTATTCATCTTATAAATGATATGTTATGTGAAGGAAATTCTTAAAATTGTTAAAGTAGAACTTTGTCATCGATACGTGTGTGAATTGTTAATTTAAGGTCAAGAATCTTCCACTACCTCTATATCGTAACGTTTTATATTTTTATTCTTTTTTTATATTTTTTATGATCTTAACAGATGGATGTGAATTGTCAAAAATCATTCAATTAGTGACACCTAGAATTTAACATTCTGATTGGAGTGAATCGGTGAAGGAAGAAATTAATGCGTAAGCACGTGTTGATTAGGAGTTGAAATGCAAGCGCAAATCGTTGAACATTTGGTCGGTTTATTCTCTTAATTGAGTTTGCGATTTTGCTTACGGTTCTTTCGTCAAATAACTGGGGTGCACATAATTTAGTATCAAAAGCAGAGTCCCAATGAAAGCATACTGTACTGGAACAGTAGAAATTGAATTTGAAAAAGAAAAACAACACGATCGAGCAAGCAGCAACCGATTCATCTATCTTTGGTGGTTGGATTATTTTAATTCCAAAATCAAGCGGGCGGTTTGTAGAGATAAAATCAATTTTCACCAAATAATTTAAAGATAAAGTTCTATCCCATTGAATTAAATTTAATTATTTTAATGATAAAATCGAACATTGTATCATATTCTTGTGTTTGAGTCATCTAATACAGTTGTTCTTTTTGTAAGGTCTCATACTTTTGTTTTATAACATCTAGTACTATGCATTGTCTAACGTTTTGTGGTTTCTATTATTTCGTGTCTAATAGTTTGCATCTTGTCTCAACTATAGCCTCTAATCTCTTCGTGTCTTAATAAAACCGCATAATGTTTCATCTTCTCTACATTTGGCTAAGCTATGTATGTTGTATTTGGATAGAAAAAAAATACAATGACTTTGGTCCTCATCTAAATTCAGTAAATACTGAATCATCAAATTTACTTATACAGTAAGCAAGTAGTTACATAATCAAACGACAAAAGCATTTGCTAATATAAATAAATTATATGATCGAAAGTCTCTTAAAAAAATTAACATAGCATAGTAAATTATTAACTATTATCTGTTAAAATTATTAACTATTATCTGTTAAATCTACAATGACAGATAACTAGAAAATAAATAGAAATAAATTAAAAAAAATGAATAAAGTGCTCAAATAAAACAGAAAAGTGAGGTTGGATAGAAGGAATCATCTTAAACACAAGTTAAAGAGGATAGAATTTGTAAATTATAATAATATTTATAATTTACTAAAATTATTGACTCTAACAAGTCAGAACTAGACAATGATTTCCTCAAATTGCAAGTAAATGACACAGCATCCAAAGAAGTCATTGGATCGTCATGGAGATGCAACAAAAGTTATGGAGATATATGCGGTAATTATGGGAGTGTAGAAAGCAAAACCCATTTAATAGAAAAAGACTAAAATATTCTTTCTCATTACATCACACCACCAGAAGAAGAGAGAGAACACATGGAAAAAAGCTCGTTCCAAAAACTTTTTTCAAAATACATTTCATATATTCCAAAAAGCTTATTTCAAAAAACTCATTCCAAAAGATATTATACGTTTCTGAAAGCTTATTTGAAAATCTTGTTCTGGAATATTTGTTCCATATATTTGATGCATTCTAAAAATTTTGTTTTGGAAAATCTTATTGTGAAAAATTCATTCTAAAAATCATATTCTGAAAATTCTAGAAAGTTATTTCAAATAGATAATAGAAAAGGTTTTATGAAAATATGGCCATAAATACATATTACAAATAACGACAAAATATCTTAGATGAAAAAACTAGCATCCAGCCATTGGTTAAAAATATCTTAATTTACACCAAAAGTATCTACGTAGGTGCATTAAATGTGAAATTTATTGTCAATAATAGGTATTGAAAATTTAACCAAATAACAACGAAAAAATCTACTTTATTTCATTTAGTTATCAATTTTATTTACGTTCAATTCTATTGGATTTGTTTAATGTATTGTGTAGTCCATGAATATTATTGCATGTATTAATTAATCTTTAGAAACAGCTCAGTTCGTTTTGTGTAGTTGAAGAATATGGGTGAACAAATACTTAATAAAACCCTCATTTCTAAATTCGTTCCAAAGTTTTATATATTGTTTGAACTCAGTCCTACATGGATGTGCTGGATTGACTTTTCACCACTTCCTTCGTAAAATTTACGTTAATGGAAATGATGACATTAAACTAGTGATGTCAAAATGGATTATAACCCACGAGCCAACGTGATTTATCATGAAATTGAGTCGGGTTGGGTTTGAAAAAATTGTAATTTTTTTATGCGGACTAGTTTCAACCCGTCTCACTTAGAATCCGGCTCACCGGGTTGAGTCCGTGGTGAGCCGAGTTAGCTCATCAACCCACCTAATTTAATTTAATTATTTATTATTTTGTATTTCAATATTATTAGTTAGCATTTTTTTATTATATTGTAGATAGTGATAAAGAAGATGTTTCAAGAGAGAAAAATATTATAGATTTAGGTTTAATGTTTTGGTAGGTCCTATTTTCGTCCAGAATCTCAAATAGGTCCCTTCTTTTTCGGCGTCTCAATTGGGTCCTTATTTTGTGAAATTTTCATCAATTAAACCCTTACCGTTAAATTGGACCTAACGACGTTAACGTATACTTGATGTGGCATGGTGAACTATATTTTTAATTGACGTGGCTGAATGATGTGGATTTAGATTATTTTATAATTAAAAAAATCAGAGCCCCAGTCCACCCACCCTAGAGCTTCTTCTTTCACATGTTAGGCTTCTCTCCTAAAGTTCCACTAGCCACTTCTCCCTCTCCACCGATTCTGCCATTCATCTTTCATCTTCACACCGGAGCCATGATTTGAAACTTGGATTGGAGAGTTGATACTCCCTTGGGGAATATATTCTATTGGCAGATCTGAATTGTAAAAATTTATCTAATCCTGGTTTTTGGTCGCAGTTTACAAAGCAAACGGAGAGCATCTTTTGGAAAGCAGTGGTCATCCCATTTGTGGAACCGTCTAGATGATCCAATTTTTTTGAATCTTTTTCCTCGAATGGGATCGAAATGTTCCAGAGGAGTTTGTTTGTTTGGGATTTTGCTTTGCTTTGTCTGGGTATGATGATGTGGGGCACCTCTCTATTTTTCTTTTTTAAAACAAACTCCAGTTTTTGGATTTTTCTTATATTTTTTCTCTACTCCTTTTCTTTTGTCTTCTTTCCTTTTTTTTTTGCAATGCCTTCTTCTATTATTTAACGAGCTTTGACCCAAACAAACAAAAATACAGTGTGGTTAATTGACAAGGTTGGATTGATGATTGATGATGATGATTGCGAAGCATCTATTCTATTCTGTTTGAACACTGTGCAGTAAGAAATTTTATGACAGTCTTTTGTTTTTCCCTGATACATCTCCAACCCACCCAATCCTAACTCATTATATAGAGCACCAAAACCTCACGCGTCAAATAGAACCCTAAATCCCCAAATTGATATCCCAATTTGTGAAATTGATTGAACTTTGCACGAACCCTAATGTTAGAACCAACTTCTCCCACCAACCCTCGCGCTTCCAATCGAACAACAACGATTTTTTTTCTCACGAACCCTAATATGAAGCCCCAATCTTATTCCCCAAATCTGATTTTGAATTGGCAATCGAAAGAGAGAGGGGCTGCTGCACTTAATTTACATCCTTTTGACCACTTTGCCCTTATTTATATTTTGTTTCCCCTCGTTGCAGTCCATTTATTAATTCACAAATTCAAAAAATACACTTCACACACATTTTTAACGCCACGTCATTTAAAAACACACTGTGAGCATGCCATGTAACACCCTCCTTAACGGTGTCTTCTCAATTTGACAGAAAGCCTCTATTTGATTCAATTTTACAAAAATAAGGACTTAATTGAGACGCGGAAAAATAAAGGGACCTATTTAAGATTATGGACGAAAATAGGGACCTACCAAAACATTAAACTAGATTTATTTATTTAAGACTCTAATATTATAAATGGACAAGTGAGACAAAAATTAACAATATTAAAAACTTATTTGTTAGCCTTTTTGTACATGTTTTTGGATTACGCTTGAATTGTATGATACTTATTTTTTATTTAGAATTGTCTTTGGAGTTTAACATCGTTTTAGAGTAACATTTATTTAGATTTGAATTAAAAAAATTAATTTTGTTATTTTAAAAAAACTTATAATCAAATGAGCAGTGAACCAACCCGTTTAACTCACCAACTCGTGGTGGGTTGAGCTGGGTTCGAATTTTTTCAGCTCGCTAATAAGTGAGTCGGATTGGGTTGACTCACTAAGTGACCAACCCGTGATAGATCAGGCCGGATCAAGCTGAGTTACCCGTTTTGACAACTCTACATTAAACGATTTTATAAGATTTGAGAATTGAAACTAAAGAATTTTGGGAATGGATTGAAAATTTTGTCAAATTTTAAGGATAAAGATAAGATTTGTCTTCTTTTCTTTCTTTTTCATTTTTCTTTTTGGTTTGGATTTGTATACTCCTAAATATTTTAGTTATTATAATTAGAAGGGGTACATCCTTTGTAGAATCTAATGAGAAATGCATTTCAGGTTCTTTACTTTTTCGTAATAAGTATTATTTGAAAATTTGTAACTGATGCAAGTAACGCAAATGGCAGAAAATTGTCTTAATATCTATTTTTTTGTTGTTAACTTTCCTGTTATGTGATAGAGTGCTAACAAACCCAGCTTGGAAGGAGTTATACTAGAGTAGAAAAATTAGAGGTTTCAGAAGTTCAAATGTCATGGGATTTATGGGTGGTAATGTTCAAAAGTGGCAACATGGACACCTTAACTGCAGTCACAAAAAATGGCTTCAAAGCAAAGTAATTCACAAAAATATCTTGTTTAAAGCACAAGATTGTGTAGAAGAAGATAACTCTTTAAAACTCCATTGCCAACATCTATTCAGCATACATTATCAAGAGGGAAATTCATTTACAAATTTTAAGTTTTCTTAGATAATTTTTGCATGGAGGGAGTGAGAAACAATCAATTTTTTTATTAATCAATTAAATGATGTACATATAATTACAATGATGGCAATCTGAAAGCAAAAGTGGAAAACCTTACCAGAACTAAACCCGTCTAAAATCTGATCAACCTCCTTCCAACCCTAGGCATAAAAAGCATACAGGTTATTGTATGCGACCCTCTTAAACCTTAGAACCTATGACAATCCATAGTGAAAGCTCCCTGAATGCCTATGAGCAGCAACAGCTACTGCTGCAGCACCAACTGCACCAAATTGAGATTGTGCCTGCAGCAGTTTTGCATCAATGGAACCAACAGGATCATTTAAGTGGTCTCTCTTCCCCTGTTGATAGTATGGGTTAGTGTTAAGATCAATAGCTGGTCTGGCTGGCATGCTACACTGCTGGCAAGAGAGTTGATGTTTGCCTTGTGAAATATCTTTGTATGTTTCTGATGTAGCTTTGGTGTTAGCTGGTTGCACCCTATGGAAACAGTGTGGAGAGACGGCATGAGGAAGTGAGTTTCGGTAGAAGATCCTTTGGTCATAAGCATCTTTTATGGTTCTCCCATTGTCATAGTGCAGAACTGGCCCTACTATTCGACCTGGTTTGGCTGTGGCAAGGAAAGAAAAACATTAGTATCTAGTTCAAAATCAGCTTCGAGGTACAGTGCCATAAGGATTTGAGCTTTCCTTAGCTAGTAGTATTATTATTTATGTTTGTCTCTAATGATTTAGTTTAGTTTCATTACAAGAGATAAGGTAGCATCACATTAATCATATAGTTTATACCTGCTGGCACTCTTGGCGGAGGTCGCGAACTCCTTAACTGACTTCCAGAATTTGATTCTACTGATCTCGAAATCTTTGATGCCTCTGCCACCATTTGCTTGCTCTCGTATGAAGCAAAAGATGGCTGCGTAGTAGGAGGAATTGTACTAGAGTGAACAGTAGACCTTCACAAATTAAATGGAAATTAATATACATCACAAAGTATTCACCTAAAAAAGTAACAAACTTAACATGGGAACCAAAACTTAGAGCCACAAACTAAATACAGTAATTACAAAGCATTACATGGTCAGTAAAAGTTGGCATTATTACCTTGGAAGGGAGACATGCTTCCTTTCTGGAGGAATCACAGGACCACTTTTACCATGATTTTCCTCAAGATAAGCAAATTGCTTTCTGAATTGATCTATTGCACTGCAAATAACATATCTCCGTAAATAATAAGCATTGAATGTAATGTATACATTATGTTATGTTGCACATCAGTAAGAAAAATCAACGAGTATAAGCTCCAACCTAGGGTAAAGGAAGTGAGTGCCTTCAGTTCCATTCATGTAATCTTTAAGCAACTGGGGATGATATTCCAGTATTTCCCGATATATTAGTTCCCTAACTTCGTCCTTTGTCACCCGTCTCCTCTCAAACTCGAATTCTAATCGTGAAATTGGCTGACACGACGGTTCTCTCTCAACTTTGGCCAAACCCTTAAAGAATGTATCGGATAGTGCCTGCCAACGATAGATGCATAATGATTTCTTTCAGATTTATATTGAATAAAAAATGTAACTTTCAATACAGTGAACCTGAATATATGTCACTATATTCACCTTAAATGGGGTACAATATAAGGATGCTTTTGTAATACAGATTATGGTTCTTACCACTAATATGTTTTTTTCTGTTGTATCTTGTACATTGTATATATTCATATCAACACATATTTTTCCTTTTGCTGATAAAAAAAAAAACAATATAAAGGAATTGTAAATAAACAGATACCTCTTGAGCTGTTGGTCGATCCTTTGGATCAAATGCTAAAAGCCTTTGCAATAGACGCAGTGCCAATGGATCTGCATTTGAAAATTTCTGTTCAAATGGCACAGGAGATTTCTTCCGCATTTCCATCAAGTACTTCCTAGCCTTGTCATTTCGGACCTGCATAAATTCAAAATGAAAGTAACTCTCAGATATTTCTAAAATAGTTTTTCATGAAAGTAACAACACTAGCAAGCCCAAATGTATAATAAGATTAAGTCAAAGATAAACAAAAAGAAGTCCATACTCCTGCAATAGTTTCTGGAGATGGTGTCCCAAGAAGATCGGTAATCAAATCTAATTGATGCACAACACTTTTTCCAGGAAATAGTGGCTTTCCTGTCAACACCTCTGCAAAAATGCATCCGATGCTCCATATATCAATTGCCGGTGTATACTGCAAAAAAGATTCCAAGAAAATGATTATACTAAAGAAGAAGTGCAATTACACATCCCAACGAAACCACTTCAGAGAAACAGACAAACTGACACAGTTACCTGAAGGACAGATAAAATCAACTTCCAGGAGAGATCAATAGTCCTCCCTGAACAAGAATTATTACAATCTAGGCTTTACTGTTTACTATAAAACACACAAAGCATTTCATACAGAAATAATGGCAACACCTTTACAAGCCATGCAAGCAAACTATGTTTCCAATTTCTCCTTTCTGGGAAACTAAAATGATAAACAGCAAATATTAGTAACATATATGGTACGAACTTTCAAACCTTGCAATGCCCAATACTAACCTCCTCTACATGCCTACCTAGATGTCAGGACTCAGGTCCTAAAAATATTTTCTTGAAAAATCTAACCAAATGTCCCATCAATTTATTAACATTTATATTGCATACTAGACATTCAGCATGTGCATGATACTCAACTTCATAGTTCTACATTACTCTCCAACCACAAAATGCAATAATGATGTCCACAAAATTGTTATTAACTCAAACAAGTCTCAACAATAATATCAATACTGCCTTGCAGCTAAAAATAAGCATATATGCCTCTATAAATGATCTATATTACATAAATTTTGGACAAATTATATACCTTAGAAAAGAAGGAGCCACACAGCTCTGGCGCTCTGTACCATCTTGTAGCAACATAATCCTGCAATATGGACCAGAAGAAATAACGAGAAAACTCAATATTACTTTTGAATATTCAGAAACAGTCATAACTCCCATATGCTCTACTTGCAATCCAAATTTAAAATCAAAACAAAACAGTACCGTCCAAAATGTTGTTGTTGGGGCATCATTAAACGCAACTCTAGCCAAACCAAAATCACAAACTTTCAGTTTGCAGTTTGCATTTGCCAGGATATTCTTGGGTTTAAGGTCTCTGTGATATACATTAGCTGCAACCACACATAAGATCATTTAGAAGAAACTTGGCGCAATTATTGAAGAAAATATAACAGTGTGAAAAGAATGCATATCAATGTCGCACAATGAAAGCGCAAATACCTGTATGCATATACTTCAATGCACGTAGCATCTGATAAAGAAAAAACTGATGGTGCTCTCGGGTCAAGTCGTCATTAGCTTTGATGACCTGATGGAGATCAGACTCCATGAGCTCAAAGACAACATAAATATCTTTAAACTCCCTCTTTGAAGGCGGTAACATGATCCGCTTAATATCAACAATATCAGGGTGTCTTAAAAGTCTAAGCAACTTGACTTCCCTTAGGATTCTAATGGCATCAGAGATATGTTCAAAAATATCATGAATCTTCTTTATTGCAACCTTTCCCCCAGTGTGTGTATCAATTGCTGAACAAACAACTCCATAGCTACCCTTCCCAACAACTTCAAGAATCTTGTATCTGTTGGCATCCCCATACTCAGTGAAAAACTCTAACTCTTTGATATCCTGCGCATTAATAAATTACACAAATTCTTACACTCAATTCATCTAATAAGTATTGGTTGAAGTTAACCAGAATAACACAAAAACATTTATGAAGGAACAAAATCAAACTACATATACATGTACCGGATTAACAAACTCATCCATATCTACAAAAAAGAAAATACACAATCGAGTCCCAAAATTATTATTTCACAAACCATCACTACCAAGATACCACTATTGAAAAGAATATTAATTATACATATACTCAAAATAGACTCCAAACATGTAAATTTTCTTGAAAATAATGAGCAAGATTCTGTCACAACAACCACCATTAATCAACAAAATTCGGCAGAATCGAGCAAATCCAACAGTGATGCTCATCCAAATTTGCACACTCCAAACTAAAACCATGCAAGATCCACCAACCACAAAGGAGAAAAACCCCATCTTCACATCTAGAAACCAGAACAAAAAAAGGATTCTTTTTTACAGCAAACACCTCAACACACTCGTTGTATGACCATTTGGTTCACAATTTCATTTCATTACCAAAATTTATTTTTATTTTCCATTTTCCATCACCCCAGTTTCCAATTTTCCATTTCTATAACACAACCGTGTGCCACGTCACCTCACAATACCGCAACAAACTGTGCAAACAAAAGGGGCAACAGTGGAGAAAGAAACAACCTTCTTCAGCTGATCTTGCTGCATCTTCTTTCTTTGTTCCTTCCTTTTCTTTTCTTCCTTGGAACAGATCCAAAACGAAGTAACGTCACCGGCCACCTACCGTGTCGGTAACTTCACTCCCCAACCAAAAGGGTAACCCGAAACCCCAGATCGAAGATCGAGCCCCAACTTCAAAATTGAGCTAGGAAACAAGAAATTGAAGCGATCAACCAGATTGAGAAATGGAGATAAAAAAGCGTGAACGAGAAGGAGAAGAAGTTGGGGGTGTAGCGGAAGCAGAAAGGGTTCAGTGCAGAGGATCTGAGCTCAGAGGAGAGGCAGAGAGAGAGAGAGAGAGAGATCCAAATACGCAGAGAAGGACAATTGGGACGAAGGTGGGTCAAATGTTCTTATTATATTTTATATATATATATATTCGTCCTTTACTGTCTAATAAAATTAAAGTATAAATAAATGTATAATAATATAATTATAACAATTTTTTTTATTATCGATCACGTTTCTATTTATAAGACACCTCAAGTATATAGATAATAAATAGATTTCATCCAAAGTTTAAAAGCATTTTATGCCTATGTCAAATCATATTAATTTATATCTTACCATGAATAATTTCAATTAATTAATTTTTATAATGACTATTTAAAAATATTACTTTATTTTAGGCTTACCAATTTTAAATGTTTAATTATAATGTTTGTATGAATTAATGATATAAAAAACGTTTCACTAAAAAAAAATTCAAGATTCAGAACTATATTATTTTTTAAGAGAGAGAAAAATTATATTCATTTTATATTTTTATTATTTCTTTATTTTTACCATTTTTATTATTACCATGAGAAAGCGGCTTTGGTACTGAAAAAATTCATAACAAAATCGTGATTTTTATAATTGATTAAATTTCATTTCAGTTAATAGAAAATATTAGTTGGGGTATTTATATAGTTTGTTAAATCTAATGAATACGAAGTTGCTTAAAAATTGATGTTTTCAATCCGACGTTGAAATATTAAAGTTAATTGTAATAAATATTTTATTTTCTCTAAAATTTCTATTTAATTGTAATAAACTCCCGTTAATAGAAGTTGTAAATTATAATAATGTTTTTAGTAGCTTAAAAAGAATTGTATGCTTTGTACATAAATTAGATTTTTTTGGGAAAAAGCTAAACATTACATTTCATTATGATTACCACAATGAGTGGAAAATCTCAACTGATATATTGCATAAATTAGATATAATACTTGTATCCATACTCATAATTGTCATTTATGTTTTTCTCTGTTTTTTTTTCTAGTTACACCTAATGGAAATACATTTGTGTTTATTATACTTAATGCAAATACATTTGTGTTTATTATGTAACTATCTGATCTGATAAAATTAAAAAAAAAAATACATTTTGTATTTCATCATACTTCTCTTTAAAAAGTTTTGATCTTTACAATTTCATTTACCCAAACATATTATATTGTTATTATTATAAGTTAAGATAATAAAAGTGTAATAAATTATTAAGGAAGACAACACCCCCATTCATCCTTTTACAATAGTGAGGGGTGTAATTATCAAACATGTAACAAGTAAAATTTCTTTTCTAGATGAAAAGAATAATTGTCTATATTCTTATTATAAATAGTGAAGCAATGCATTGCGGCAGTTTGATTAAAAATAGTTAAATAATAGTAGATATAAAGTAAATAGTATATATTATTTTAATTAAAATAATCATGCAATGTCAAAGATTCATATTTTATAAATTTATTTTATTAATTTTTTGTTCTGAGTAACAAAAACTGGGACAAATCATAGCTATTGGATTCTAAATATTGCTGTATTTTTAAATTATACAAACAAGTACACTAAATGTTTTTCTCAACCTTAATATTTTATATATTACATATAAAACACAGCGTAATTTAGTGTAAGGATTTTATAAATTGTATAGCATGAATGGTTTTAAATTATTTTAATTAATTAGTTGTAATAATAAAATCTAATTTACCATTAAATACATAAAAGACAATAATTAATATTTTAGTCAAATTATTAATATATGACAAAAATCAACAATTATAAGTTATAACAGTATACATTTGAATTTGGTTTATTTAAAATATGTTTTTTTATTATTTATAATATATAAATGTAATAATTAAGCTTTTAATATGTAGTAATATTTAGCTAAATATCTTGATAAGGTCTAACTTACTTTAAATAAAATTTCAGCATAAAAGTAAATAAATGAATAATGTAAATATATATTTATCCATTTATATATACGAATAGATTTGACTCTTTTTTTTTTTATATTGGTGTGTTAAATAATTGGTTAAGAATATACTAATTCAGCAGTTCAAGTTACCTGGTTGCAAAGTAAACTCGCCTATAGTCACCGTCCAAATGTTTCAAAAGCTGAACTTCTGTGGTAATAATAATATTTACACGCATCTTCTCGCTTTTTATACACGTGTAGGTCAGCTACCACCTTTAATTATTCTTCCACCAAAAGTCTAGAACTTATCTATTAAAGTACTTTATTTCATTAAATTTTGGTTTATGTAAATGACTCTTAATTTTCTTGTTAAAAGAACAAAGATTGTGATTTGGTTTTTAACATCTAAAAATTGGAACATGGTTTCTTTTAGAATTTGTGAAATTTTTTAAGATGTAATAATTAAGAACTAAATTGTATTTTTTTTTTGAAGTATCAATTTCACGATACTTCATTCCTGATATTCAAATTTTATCATTCACATATTTAAAAATTAAAATAACTGTTTACTAACTTAAACATGGTTACAAAATAACTCGTTATTTTTATGGTAAAATATAAGATTATTTTGTATCATTATGTTTATTATATATATATATATATATATATATATATATATATATATATATATATATATATATATATATATATATATTATCAAAAATAGTTCCAAAGTTTAGTTTTCATGTTACATTTCAGTTTAAAAATTATTGACGTCCTAATATTTGAGATAAGTGATCTAATATTTTTCAATGAGAAAGCACATAGAATTGAGTATTTTTTATTTATTTAAATTATACAATTTTAAGTATAGTAAATATTATTGTTTTTATATCTTAGTGTACTTTTTCAATACTCTTCAAACTTCTTTTAAAAAAAATGTTTTTTAAATTGAGATATTCAAAGTTCATGCCTTTTCAAGATAAAAAATGTGTATATGCAAAAAAAAACACTTCAACGTTCATAACTATCTAATCATAATTATCTAATGACAATTATCTAACTAATTATCCTCTTTAGTTATATCATTATTTTTATAACAACAATGAAAAATATTTGTTTAAGACACATATTCATTATCAAGATAAAATACTAATATTGAGTCTTTGAAAAAAATTATAGAATTCAACAACAATAAAAGTAATTAATAATAAAATAAACACAAAATCTTTAAACATTAAATTTGTGAATTTTATTCGTCGTATATGAATTTGCCCATTTTTATTTAATATCATGTTTAAATTTCTAACAGGAGAACATGTAATTGATAGATATATAATAACATATTATTTTAAAAAAATTGTAAGACCGTAGTAGCCACAAGCTTTTAGAAGTTGCGGGTCCAATTCTAAATATAATATTCTATATTCTCAATCTCCTTCTAAGACATAATAATGTAAAAATGGAAAACAAAACGATAACGACTCCCTTGTCTTTGGAACTATTTATTTATTTATTTATTTATATATATTATATATATATATATATATATATAGATATATATATTACTAACTTATGTGATATTAAATTTGAGTTAATAAAAATATTTTTATATTATAAATTTTAAATTTTAAGATTAAAAATATTTAAATAATTTCTAATTTTTTATTTTAAATTTAAAATAAAAAATCTTTATGATTAAAATATATATTCTTTTTTAATAAAGATACTTTTATCAACTAAAATTTGATATCCTATTACAAAGTAGCAAACATAAATAAATATATATATATATATATATATATATATATATATATATATATATATATATATATGGTTTTATTACATTGAATTATATAAATAATGTGAACTAAAAAGTGAGGAAATTACCGAATTTCTTAAAATCTTGACTTGGAGAAAAATAGAAATTATGAAAATGATTTATTATGGTTATAAACATAACACGTAAGACAATGACGATATGTGTTTGGGAACTTACCAAGTCATAGGTGACATCCCAATATATATAGTGGAGGATGGGATGTCACAGAATAACTAGTAAATACTACAATATAATAATATAATAATATATTGGACTCTTTAGTCACACTCCATTAATAACCATTATTATAATATTAATACACCACCTAACTTTAATAGCAGCAGCACCATATGCTTTACTTTCACTACTTTTATATCATATTCTTTCTTATAAAGAACATGATGTTAAGGATGTGATCATTTTTTTTCTATTAAACGAATAAAAAAATAAAATAAAGACTTATCGGCACCCACAATCAATATGCTGAATTCCAAACATAAGCAGACAATTAGAGTAAAATAATTTCGTTGCATACTGCAATAATTTCAAAAAATAAATTCATTTTAAAAACATATATCCTTTATTTAAAAACAAAACTACGGATTATTCTTGTATTCCCTAACCAATTCGTAGAGCGTTGAGTATAGTAAATTTAATGAGTTTTTACGTAAATAAAAATTAAACATATATTTGTTGTTGTATGCATCATTCCTGCTATGTATGATTGTAAAATATTTATCCACTAAGGTTTGGTTAACTTAATTGGAAGACTAACTAAAACCTAATTGAAAGTTGAAAACTAATAATAGCTAAAAGTTGATAGTTGGTTGGTAAACGGTTAACCTAGTTTATTAAATTATAAAATGCTTCCAAAATCATCTATTGATATGTGTGTACATTGATATATATATTTGTTTATATGAATTTTGATTTTGTATGTTAAAAATAAACTTCGAGGGGTTTATAACATTCCTTTTTAAAATTATTTTTTAATTCTTGAAATTTTTTATTTATATTTTCACTGCAATGTTTTAGTTATATTTTTTTTTCATATTATATATTATATTATTAGTTTTATATTATATCTTAAAATGTTTTCGATTGAGTTTAAAATTATGTATAATTAATGTATGCTTAAGTACACGTGCATATAATATTTTTCTTTTATTTTTTAAAAATTTATGTCTTATTCAATCTTAAATATATGACGAGAATCTGTATATTATAATTTAACCTTATTTTAGTTAATGTAAATTATTTAACACAATTAATTACATGAAGATTTTAAGTTGAGATTATATATTTAATAGTGGTGAACGAGTTTAACTATCTCATTTAATAAAAAATTCATTCTCATTTTTATTTTCATTCATATATCTAATTGTTATGAGATTATATATTTAATAGTAGTAAAGGAGTTTAACTATCTCATTTAATAAAAAAAAATCATTTTCCTTTTTATCCTCATTCATATTTTCAATTGTTATGGGTTTTATATTTCCATCTTCATCTCTGTTAGGAAACTAATATACTTGTATTTACATGTACTTGTTCTTTTATTGCTCTAAATATTAATTAAATAATTTTTTTATAAAAAAATATAAATCACAATAATAATAAAAAATCATATTATCAAGTATTAAATGTTAAAAAATGCTCGTCTTTTTCTCCCATGTCAAATATTAAAAAAAATTATATTTGTTTAAATATGAAATAAGAGTATAAATAATAATTAAATAAATGTCAAATAATAATAGAAAAAAGTAAAACTAAACAAACAATTGTCTTGAAAGTAAATTGGGGATATAAGAAAGAAAAAATATATTTAAGAAAGTAGTGTCAATATCTTATGTGGTTGGGCTCAGATTTTATTAGTGTTTTGTATCTTTCCAGTGAATCTCTTCCTTGATTGATCAACAATGGTATCAAAGTCGATGGTTTGACGGTACGAAGGGTTACTCGAGGTTGTGGTTAGTTGCTTCTGCTGGAGGGAGAGTGTACCAATGTGGAAGGGACTCACTTTGAGATGGAGATTGTTGGAAATCCAAGTGTGAGTCCAAGTCCTACACTGGATAGATGTCGAAGGCATTGTTGGAAATCCAAGGGACTCAACCGCGAATGCATTATCGATTTCGAATGCATTATCATCGTGAATTCTCTTTTTCCTATGATTTGCAAGCACAAGAGAAACCTTCGTTCAACCTCAATTTTCTCTTTCTTCAACCTCAATCACATAATCCACATACATAAAATCCTAAAATCTCAAATTAGAAAACCCCTAATCTGCAAAAATCCAAATCGTAGCACCACTCCACCATATTGGTTTTCTACACCTTGAGACAACCTCGTCATTCAGGATGAATCAACAACAGTCTTAACCCTTTACTTTTAACCAACTACTTCAATTTTAATATTTCTACACACCTTATCAAATCATTTTAACTCAGCATACTACGTAATAAATAAGTATACAAATTATTTAGTTTTTGCTAAAAAATAAGTCTGTTGTTAACATTTTTATTGCCGTAAAGAAAAGAACTAACATAAATTTTTTTTACAAAATATAAGATGCTTGTGAAGTTCTGGAAAAAAGAAAGACAACTTTAAACATGAACATACGTATCAGACACCGTGTCATACATGTATCGACTGTGTGTCCATGTTAGATATGCATCCTAAATGGGAAAGCACGACAAAGTTATCATGTCAGAGCTTCATTCATAGTACATTAGAGATACATATTATTATGATAGGTTCATTAAATAATAATCATTACCAAAGAACTGCTTCTCGTTAAACCAATTACTACATTTTATATTTTATTATTTATTAATTTATTGATGGGTTCTTTTAACGATCAAAGTCATGCTGATAGATAAAACCTTATAATATAATTATTCCTAATTCAACTTGATAAAATGGACCTCTAATTGGAAAAATTACTAATATACTAATAATGAAAATAAATCAAATGAATAAGAGTTACCTTATATATATCTCAACTCGGTTTTTGTCTTGTAGGGCAAAAAAAGACAAAAGTGGACCTTGAAGTTGCGAAGGAACGGTGTATATACCTTCAATAATTTTAAAATGATGAAACACGAACTACCTTCAACGTTGCTTCCTCAACCGTTGAATTTTCATCTTCAAAACTTTCAATCATTACCAATGAAAAATCTATATTTTATTTATAGAGACTTTCGTTTTGTATTTCAGAATATAATCGACATTGCCGTATTATTGCACTCAAGTAAATTAGGATATACAGTTGCTCCATTCCTCCATTCAAACTAGTAAATTTTGAATAATTTCTTATAGCATGTTTTGTGTAACTTTACTAAGACTACTACGAGTATATTAAGTAACATTAATAAACTCATATAAAAAATTAAAAATTTCATTTATATAATAAAATTTATAAAATTATATTTTTTATTCAATTTTATTTTAATCGACTATAATATAATAAGTTAAATTAGCAAATTATTTTTTTTAGATTTAAAGTTTATTTACTAATAACTAACTATTTATAAATAAAAAAGATAAGCTAACTTGTCAACTCAAAATTTATAGATTAGAAACCATCAATTAATAATTGATAACCTACCTTACGAACTAACTAATATTAAAAACATGAATTAGTTATAATTTTACACTCTAGTTTTCATAAAATTTATAAGGATATTATGTTGCATCGTTTATAAAACGTTAGGAGTCAAATCTTTAAGTGAAGAAACTATTTTCTGTATTTTTCAAAAAAAGGGAATATGATACACTTTATTATTTAAATTCGGTCGCTTAAATTAAGTAACTTTTACTTTCTTCCATTTCTATAAAATCCATTTTTCCTTTATATAAACTTTGTAGCACATAAAAAATGCACACAATTATATTAGAAAGAAAGGTTTAAAACTCCCTTTTTTCTTTTTATATTTAATTGCGTTCTATAAAGATTCTCCCGCCGACACCATTCACGTTAAAGTAGGGTAAGAAAACAATATTTCCACAACATAAACGTGGTTGGAATTAAATATACTTTTAAAAGTTATTCTGTCTATAAAAAATCTTCATTAGGTAGAAATAAGCTAAACTAAAGTAAAATTTATTACTTATAACTCTGATTTATCTTTTTCCTTTTACAACGTTGTTTTGTTTAGTTGTCCTAAAATCAAGTATTTACTACCAACTCAATTATTAAAAATGGAGTGAGTTAAACACGCAATTTCCTTTTTCCTTATACATTTTTTTAAACTATCTTATTTAAAACACGATTAAATACTAAATATAAATACCCTATTCAGCAAGTATTTGAAGTTAGTTTGCTATGTTATTAAAAATCAGTTCCTTCAAAGAGAACTAATTTTCATTCACACTAACTATTTGTAATTAATTAATGTTTCAAAAAATATAAGATATTATGTTAATCAAATAGATAGCTTTAGATTATTTGTTAGTGTAAAGTTTTATCGGGGGATACAATTTGTTGTGTAATGTTGATGATATATTTGTTTTATGCAGAGAAGATACCAAAATCCTATAATATTTAAAATCTTTCTTACATGAGTATGATATTTTCTTTGATCAAAGTCATTTTTATATTACTTCTACTTCTGCTTCTTTTTTTAGACACCACAAGGGACTTATTTCTTGCAATCAAGAGTCTCTTTTATGTATTTGGGTGTGTTCGTCTTTTTAGGGGCCTAAAGCGTGATTTTTTAGCCTTTGGAGGTTGTTCAATTTTTGAAGTTTTTTTTTAGTCATTTACTTAAAGTGATCAAAGTAGTCGTTATTATTGTGAATATCTAAATGATTGGGAGATGAGAAATCATAGTAGATTTCATAATCCAATTGCATTTTTGGAGGATGAGAAATCATAGTAGATTTCAGGATCCAATAATTGTATTTTCTTCAGTTATTTTCAAAATAAAAAGTTCATGCATATGACTAGGAATAAATCTATGAAACATATGAGTAATATTGTTGATGTTTTGGTGTTGAAATTTTTCGATATTCAAACTAGGGAGGTAGAGTGGACTCATTTATGGATGTAATATGGAAAGTTCCATCTATTAGACTCAAGGTGAATACTTATGGTGCAACCAAGGGTTGTCTAGTTTAGCTTCATGTGCTAATATTTTTAGAGGAAGTTAGGATGAAAATGTTAGTAGTTTTTCAACTTTTTTAGGAGTGCAAACTTTTTCATAGACTTTGGTAGGAGAGTGACTATCTTAGTTTGTGGTGATTTTTTGGATCAACGAGTGATTCCTTGGAGTCTAAGAGAGAGATGACATTAATGTTTTCATTTTTGTAAACATATGCAGTTCAAATATTTTCATGTTTTTTATGAGATAAATCATTAGACGAATAAGTTAACTAATTTATCTTTAATTTATAAAAAATAACATAAGTGATTTAATATAGGTTTAAACCCTCGAATGGTCCTCGTATTTATATGGGAATCTCAAATGGGTCATCGGTTTTTTTTCGGTCTCAATTGGGTCATATTTTTTGTAAAAATGAGCCAATTTTACCCTAATCGTTAAGTGCTCTCAGACGGCGTTAAGTTTAGCTGAGCTGTATTTTATATTTTGATGACGTGGCATTGTTCATTAAAATTGAATGGGTGATGTGTTTTAAATCATCGAATCCATGTGGCGCCGATGCTTCTTCTTCCCTCCAACCATTGATCACCTTTCACCTCTTCCGCTCCTCCGCCCAAGTTGCTTTCTTCCCACTCCCACCCTCAAACCCTCACTCCCCAGACACACACCCTTTCTCCCTCTCAAACTAAAAAATGCCGTTGTCGGGGGCGCGTTTGTCGAACTCCTCTTCTCCTCCGCCGACGGAGCACCTCATCTTCCATTCTCTCACTTCTCCTTTTCCCTCACTCTCTCTTCATTTTTCTCTCTCCAGAAATGGCATCAAAACTATCATTCATGGTGTGTTTCATGGCTCTATGTGCCATTGATCTAGCATAAAGCGCACCATCCCCTCAAGCGCCAACACCGTCTATGGACTGCTCAACCCTTGTTCTCACCATGGTCGATTGCTTGTCCTTTGTCACCAATGGCAGCACCGTCACCATGCCAGAGGATACTTGCTATTCTGACATCAAGTCTGTGCTCAAAACTGCCATGTTTGCCTTTGCGAGGCTTTCAAAAGCAGTGCTCAGTTTGGTGTGATTTTGAATGTCAGCAAGGTCATAAAGACCAGTGCTTTCAAAACTGCCCCTGTTTGTCTTTTCATTTTCTTTATGGTAGATTTCTTCATAAAGATCAGTGCTTTCGACTTCTGGGTTGGTTAAAGGTTTTATTTTTACAAACAACATCTCTATAGTTTACAGCTATTCCAATTCAAATATAAATATTCATAGGAAGTTGATGAAACAAGAATCATATTTCTTTAGGAAAACACAACAGTGATAGCAACAAACTCGGAATTTTGATGGCAACAAGCTCCTCCCTTTAGAGCACTCACCGCAAAATATTCCTCCACAAAACCGGCAGTGATGTCGAGAGCACATGATGGGATGAAATCTCACACCACAAAGCATACAAGAAGAAGCAACACTATCAGAGGAAAAAGAATCAAAATACTCTTTAGTATCACAACTCCTCCTCCTACCTCCCACCTCATCATCCTGTCAATAATATTAAGCACCATAAACAAAATCAAACATGGAGCCTCAAACTATATCCAGACCCAAAGGAAAAATTGATATAATTTTAACTTTAAAGTAACATATTAATTTAATGTTTGTAGATGATCCATGAATAATTCCCTTATTCCTCTCTCTTTTCTGGTCTCACTTTCAAATGCAACATGAACACATCAATGTTTGTGAACTGTAATGGTGAAGCATCGGCGTCGTGGAAGGTGATTTAAAACACATCAACCATTCAATTTTAATGAACAATGCCACGCCATCAAAATATAAAATACAACTCAGCTAAACTTAACGTCGTCTGAGAGCACTTAACGGTTAGGGTAAAATTGACTCATTTTTACAAAAAATATGACCCAATTGAGACAAAAAAAAACGAAGACCCATTTGAGATTCCCATATAAATACGAGGACCATCCAAGGGTTTAAACCTTTAATATATTACTTTAATTTATTTATTTAGATATTTTTTTCGTAATATATATAGTTTGCGTATATTTCGGGGAATGTAATTTTTATACTATTGTCTTCCATGTTTTGTATTTTTTTTTTATTTTTTTTAATAATTTTTCATGTAACATAATGGTAAATGATTGATAAGTTTTACGGTGTCAATAGAGCTGTCAAAATGGGTCACAACCCGCGGGCCAACCCGGCCCACCAAGGGTTTGAGCGGGGTTGGGTTTGAAAAAATTATATTTTTTTTATGCGGGTCAGATTTAAACCCGGCTCATGCGGGTTGAACGCGTGGTGGGCCGGGTTGGCCCACCAACCCACCTACCTAATTTTATTTTATTAAAATTTAATTTTAATTTTATAAAAAATATTTATTATTTTGTTTTTGCTTTAAAAAATTATTTAAGTTCTTTATTTTCAAAATTAATTAAACACTCATGTTGGGAATGAAATTTGGGAATGAAATTTGTTTAGATTTGAATTATAGAAAGTTTGTAAATTTTTTTATTTTAAAAAAATTGTAATTAAGTGAGCCAGTGAGCTACCGTTTATCCACCAACCCGTGGTGGGTCGAGCCGGGTTCGAATTTTTCTGGCTCACTAATAAATGAGTCGGGTTGGGTTGGCTCACTAATGCTGTGTTCTTTTGTAGTGATTTGGGGGAGATGATTTCTGAAAGATGATTTGAATGGATTTGAGGGTAATTTTTTTGTTGTTTTTTTGAGTGGATTTGTGGATAATTGAGAGTGGATTTGGAAGTAAAGTTTTTGAGAATTAGTGTAGAATTTGATTGATGTGATAGATAAAAAAAATTGTTTAATTGATAAAAATTGAAGATTACCAAAATGCCCCTAGTGATTATTATAATATAAAATTATATTTGTTAATTTTATATTTAATATTTTATATTTAATAAATGAAGGTAATTATTGTAATACATGATGCATGATGCAATGTGTTTCTAAAATGGACACGCAAGCACACACGTTGCAAGACATCATCTTTAGTGCTCCTCCCTTCCTTCAGACATAACACCAACAACATGCTCTTTCTTCCCCCACCACTATCATCATCGCCTACCTCCTTTCTCCCTCATTCTTCACTTACAAACTCATCCTTTTCTCGAAATATTATTTTCTCCTTTTTCTTTGTAAAGGAAACCAAAAAAGGTCAATTTTTGCCATTCTTTTCCTCTACCCTTTCGATCGCACGCACGATGCATTCTCTCGCACCTAAATTCATCCAATGTCTACTAATTCAACCTTTTAAAACTCAATTTGGGATCTACTTGACGGATCTCAATTCTGAAATCCAATGCACGATTACACCTGCCTAGGCGGAGCAGCGCGTTCGCCGCCGTCGTCGTCGCGATTCCACCACAGCCGGAGCAAGAACGGAAGCTGGAATTCATCTAAGGAGAGAAATTCCATGGAGAAGTTGGTGTTTATTCTTATGTCGGTAGTTTTCAGAAGGCGGGGTTTGCTTCTATTTGCGCCTTTGCTATACATTTATGGAATGTTGTTGTATATGGGTTCCTTCAGCTTCGATGTTGTCAGTATAAAGAATGGTGTCGAATACTGCTACAAGGTAATTGAATACACCACTGGGAACCGACTTCATCTTCAGAAATTCTTCACTCTCTGGAACCGAATACTGCTACAAGGTAATCGAATACACCTCCAGTTCTTCCTCTTCAAATGCTTCGAATTGTTCTTCGTCTTCAACCATTTGAAGATCAGCTAGGACTGGAGTTGAAATTATAAAATACGCAAAGGGTAAATTAGATATTGTATGTAAATCTTTGCAAATCTTTGCACTTCAGCGAGTGATGAAAAATACTCCAATCCCGCAAATCTGCGCCTTTCCATCGTCGCAATTCTGTTAATGTGAACACGCATAGTCCCGCAAATCCGCGCCCCCATTCTCTCTTGAATAGTGAAATCAGCTCAAATGAACACAACGTAAGTGACCAACCCGTGGTGGGCCGAGTCAGGTCGGGTCGGGTGGCCCGTTTTGACAGCTCTAAGTGTCAATATAGATACAGTTAAAATGTCAAAATTTATACTAATGTATAAACTCATTGAAAACTCTTTTATATTAAATAATTTCTTTTTAAGGAAAAAATGATTTTCATTTAATATTAAAAGTGCTGAAAGGAACAAGTAATAAGCTACATTTAAATGGTAATCCAGTGACAATAGTTTCATATAAATATTTGGTTCACCATAAATATAAACATCGATATATTTCTTTTCTTAATATATAAAAAAATACAACAATTTTAATACACGAATTTTTGTTTTATTAGTTTTGTTTTAACTTTATAAATTATTGGAACAATTAAGTGTGTCAGAACCCTTAAAAATCTCAAGTTAGTGGAAGCCAGGTGTCAATGAAAGGGTTCAAAATTTCAGAAAGTGAAAGACAGGTGGCTGCAGGAGAGTGGACCGACCGATTTGTGCAGGAGGTATATAAGTTGAAATTTTGAAATTTGGTCCTACTTTCTGCATGCACCCTTCTTCTTCAAACTGTTGAACCCCATTTTCTCCTCCTTCTCTCTAGATTCCTCCATCTTCTCTCTAAGAATTCTCATCCTTTTCTTCTTCCGATCATCATTCAGGCAACGCCTGAGTATTCCTGGTGCCAAGAGCTACACTTTGCACCGATCAAGTTGTGGTTTAAGCTGGTGAGTACTTCTCTTCTTAAATCGTTCGTTTTCTGTCACATGCAAACCCAGATTCTGGTTGCATGAGTTTATCATCTCATTCTGATAGAAATTCTGGTCTTGTATTTGGTTTAGTTTTCTAAATCGGTGAACTCTAAGTGTATAAGACTGGTAGGGGTGAACCATATTCTACATCCGTGAGCATTCGGCTGAGTTTAGAGGTAAGGGAAGCTTATATAATTTGATTATGGTTCTTTATTATGAATGGTTGTATGTTTGTTTGATCATTTGATGAATATGAAGTATTGATGTTATTGCATGTTTGTTTATATGAGTGGATGATATATGAATAATGTGAATTGGGTTGGTGTAGGGTTTGATTTTGAGTTTGCAGTATTCTGCGTAAATCTGTGTTGTTACCGAGAGTCATTATTGACCGTTCGGTTTATCCTTAGTTATTCGGTCTGGACTGGATTTCTTCTTATGTGGAGAATTTCAGTTAATGACCGATCGATTTTCTCTTAGAGTGCTTGTAAGTAAGCGTTCGGTCTAAGTATAGTTTCCTCTTTATGCTTCCTAAATAGTTTAGTTAATGTATTCTATAATACTTAAAGTCGTAGATGTTATCTTTATCCTTCATTAAAAATAAGTGTTGTGTAATTGTGTAATTAAAAATAAGTCTTGAACCAAGCGCTCGGTCTTAGTAGTGCTCAGTCTTGGACCAAGCGTTCGGTCTCAGTAGTGCTCGGTATTGAACCAAGCACTCGGTCTTTATAGTGGTTGGTCTTTAACCAAGTGCTCGGTATTATTATACTCCATTGTGTACTATATTTGAACTAAGAGTGTTCGGTCCAAGTCAATAGTATTCGGTTAAATCTTGTAGGTTTCGGTTTAAGTCCTCAGTTTCCATCAATAATTATTATGATTTTCGGTTAAGTCTAAATTATATGTAATATTTAGTATTCGGTACATTCTTAGGAGTTCGGTCTAGTAAAATACTGTTCTATAGTAACTGTTGAGTAACAAGTAAACGTCCAAATACTACCACGAGTGTTCGGCTTATGATGAGTCTTATCTAGAATGGACCGTTCGGTCCTGTACGGTGTATAAGTGGAAGACGCTCGGTCTTACACTAAGTGTTCAGTTGTGTTAGTCTAGAAAGCATTCGAATCGTTCGGTATTGTCTATGGGGTGGATGTTGTTGTTCAGTTTTGGTTTCAGATGGGATCTATTTCTATTGGTTCGGTTTGATGGTACTGATGAATAATTATGATGGTATATGAATGGAATAATATGGAAATGAAAGAGTATTCCAGTGAGGAATATCTCATGATTGGTTATTGAATGGTAGAGTATGAATGTGGACAAAGCTTAGCTGGCGTTTATCCTGATATTCTGTGATTACTCATTCTCAAGTAGAGAGAAGTAAGTCATGTGTGAGAATGACAGGAGGTCCTAGTCCATAAGGTGAACTTGGACGAAACGGACTAACCTCGGGTGGCAGCTGTTGAGGGCATCCCAGCTATTACATCACCCGGGTGCAAAAACGTCGTAGCTACACAGAATTCATACAGTCCGGACAGCCAGAGTAAAGTGGTCGGTCATTGCATGTTTTGACGTATAATTTTGGTTGGAAGTGCATGATTGGATGTTACATGATTGTATATTGAATTATGTTAGATTTATGTGAAGTATAGGTTTTACTAAATTAATTAAATTACATAAGCTTACCCTATTTTTCTGTCTTGTCTGTATTGCCCGTTCGGTCGTCTTTTCCTGTTGCAATGATCATCCTGTGGATGTGAGCAGAAGGAGAAGAGTTGCTGGAAGAGGCTCTGGAAGAAGTGGAAGTGAAAGTTGAACCATAGGACCGTTCGATCGTTAGGGATGGTTCTATTTTGTATAACCGATCGATATAAGCGTAGTGTTGGGAACCGTTCGGTGTAGTAGTTAATTTTGTAAATCTTAATTCTGTAGTATTTTTGTAAGGTCGTTCGGCCATGAACGTAACCCTTTGCTTTCAGAACTGAACTGTAATATTGTTAATATGTGAATATTCTATGGTATGATTTATACTGTATTTTTGGGATGTTACAAAGTGTATGTTATTTAATAATTATTACGTATATTTATTGAAAAAAAGTTAACGTTGAGTTACTAAAAAATTTAAAATTATAAAATTAAAAATAAAAATATAAAAAGTATTACTTTTTTTGTATTGTACTAAAAATGTTATATTACTATTTATTAGATTGAAGGAACTATTTACTCATAAATAAGTATAGCGTGGAGTAATTTGAGTAAAATATTTCAGAGTGATTTGATTTGATCAAATTGTATTATATGAATATCTATAAATTTTAAATTACAAGTTAACTAGTAATGATGTTAATTTTTTTAAAATATTAGAAGTTAACTAAATGATATTAATCTTTTTTAAATATTAGAGTTTATTTTAACACGAGATTTATAATATTATTTTTATTTTTTATGTATTTTATTTATTTATTTTAATAGTAAGGATTTTTTCTAAATTAATTATTTTTATTATGATGTAGCTAATAGTTTTTCTTTGTTTAAGACTTGTGATTAATTATAATTTATATATAATTTCTTTCTTTAATAATTTGAGATGTCTTTTGAAAATAAAATTGTGATGAGATTTTGAATGTGATGGTTAACCAAAACAATATTATCTTAACATATTTGAGGTTGGAACATCATCGATGGGTTAGAAAAGTGTTCCAAAGACGAATGTTTGTTTCCTTAGTCCTCACTAGAGAGTTTATTCCTCTACGCTTGATAGTTTTACATCATTTAACTTAACATATTTAGTTACTTATATCAAATAAATGTTTTGTGTTTAGGTATATGTTTAGTCTCAGTAATAATACAGGTTGAATGATGTATATGAGTTCATAGACCCCACTCACTTGTGAAGGCAATAAATTTTATGACATCCAAGTATACGTTACCAACTGCTTTACATGTAGGAAAAAAATATATTTTGTCCCTTATTTTATTGCGTAAGTGTAGTTTATTGACTTCTAATTATAGTTTGTCATTTTAAGGTATAACAACGAAATTATTTTCAATTCAGGCATCATTGACAACTACTTGTGATTTCCTTGAAAAACAACATTACTATGTGATTTTTCTCCTTACACAAGGTCTCCCCCTAACCATAACAAACAAACAAATAATAGATTGGTAAGAACCTCAATGTTATTAACTTTCTTTGTTATATAAGTGTATTCTAAAACATTCCCTTTTCCATAGTTCAATTGGAGGACATAACAAGTTGTTAGGGAAATGAATTGCTAAGACAAAATTGTTTACATGGTTGCCCCTCAAGGTTTAGTGTTTTGATCCATATATTTATAATTGTTTAATTCGTTTTCTTCCTCAATTATTTATAATTATGAAAACATATTGTAGTGTAATAAACAAACCTACTCATATGAGTGTGATTACCATGTAATGCAAAGGATGTCAACTATTATTTGTTTTTGTATTACAACTAGTTGGGAAACAATAATAACTTCATTGAATCAAATACTTTGCAACTTTATATTTTTATATACTAATTGAAGTTATTGTCTTTTGTGTAGAAATTCAAGAGTATTACACCAAGTCCAATAATTATTTAAGGATAACTTGTGCAAAATACATAGTACGTATGTACAATAGTGTTTATTACATTTACTTGTTGTAAGCACAACATATTCTCATGGATTTAATACAAATATAAGGATAACATTTAGCACATTTACTTATATCTAGATTTTGGCATATTCTAGGTGTGATGAATATAAAATCTTGTTATGTTTCTATGTTGTTTTTGTGTAGGTTTAATATATAGGAAAAAACAAAGACAAAAAATATTTAAAAAAATGCCTACATTAAGCTTCAATTATAGCCAAAACTCAAACATAAAAGGGTATTAGTGTTAAGACAAGATCGTTTAGAAACTAGACTGTCTAAACAACTTAGGTTTTGAAGTTTAACAAAAATCAATAAACAAAATATCGCTATATATGGAAAGTTGTTTTAAAGAAATAGTGTCTAAGAGAAAAATATTTTGTAACACCTTTAATAGACGAAATCATGTTTATAATCATTTTTTATATATTAAACTTGTGTAATCTTCTTAAAGATTAGTGGAACCCCTTAAAAGTTTTTAAGGGAGAACTGAATGTAGTTCAAGGTGAGTGAATCAATATAAAATCAATGTTATATTGTTTTACTTCTTCAAACGTTTTCTTAAAAACTCCCTTTTAAACATATTGTCTGAACTTATCTTTTGTCTATCTATCATTTGAAAACTTATTCGACGCCATTTGCAAAAAGTTTTAAAAGCACTATGCATCCCCCTATAATGTTTTCAATTAGGCTTCAACTTGGGTTATAATCGAAGCCTAATACCATTTAATAAAAAAATATTTAAAAGAAAAAACTATATTAGACTTCATTTATATCCATAATCGAAACATAAAGAGTATTTAGCTTCAATTATAAATAGAACCGAAGCCAAATATCCTTTTTGATTTAAAAATATTGTTTAATTTTAAGGGCATTTGGTTAGAACTAAAGCCAAATACTCTTAAAAATAAATAATATTTTTAAATAAGAAAGAGTATTTGGCTTTAATTCTTATAACCGAAGTCAAATCCACATTTTTTTTATTTTTTATTATCTATTTATGATTTAATGCTTCGATTCTTAGGAAATTAAAGCAAAATACTGACTTTTATGCTTTGGTTCATAACCAAAACCAAGATCTTGCCCTTTTTTATCTCGCTTGGATATGCTTCAATTGTAGACCCAATGTCAAAAATAACAATACCATAACCTTTCGCTGCACTAGTGCTTGTGTGTCTCATGCATGAGGAGAGCATAGTCTTGCCACTTGGCAAGTCACTCATGATTACATAATCATTGTGGACCCCTTTTGTGATTGTCTCCTAGGATTTTTCCTCTCATCGTTTTAACACCTTTAGCATTTTTTTTGGGCTATAAGTAGAGGCTCTCTCCCATTGTAAAAATCACATTTGAGATTAGTAAAAAAATGTTGTCAAAATTATGTCATTCTACTTGACTCCAAGCCACCCTTCCTTGAGAGTTAACTCAACCTCTCTTGAGAGCACCTAAGCACCACCACATACTAACAATCACCGGGTCATTCACATCCATATATCATAGCTTCCGTAACCTTGGAGCTTTATGGCCTTATGCCAACACTGCTTGGAGGAGGAGCCATCAGTGGGCACCAAATGTTTTTGCAATTATGAGATGTACAAATCGTATCTACATGTCCACTAATTAGCTCCAAAGTGTACTCTTCACTTGATAGAAATCTTCTGCACTTGAGTGATCGAGATATAATTACTCCTCTTTCTTCTATAAGGTTGAGATCTTCTAGGTGTGACAGACCAAGATGTTTACAAAGATACTTTGACACTCAAGTCAACAATGTGTCAAAGGCAATTAATACAATAATAAATAAGTGAGTCGTATACTTTGTGAACAAAGTTTTTTTTATAGTATTTTCATGAACATATACTTGAATAGGCCTAAACTGAATATGAAAGACTTAGTCTAAGTGAGTTTAGAATATTCTAATATCTGACTTATCCCTTAATTGCTAATTAACTATTCTTTATCTTGTTTTGTGTTATTTGACTTTATGTATGTATTGAAATAATGTTGTTTTGCGTTGACAACATTATTCAGATTTTATTCTATACAAGGTTTACTCTTTTCACCTCAAAATATCTCCGTTCAATAATATTAAAAAAAAAGTTATTAGTGGTGCAAGAAACGTTCATGAAAAATAAATTATTTTTGAAACGTTAATTTCCGCTTTGTCGATCGGTGTTTATAAACCGCATATCAAATGTTCGTCGTTATGTCCATGTGACAAAAATCTTCACACCAAAGAAATGCTAATGAAGTATTTCAGCGAATTATTGAGTACTTCTAATCATACTTTTATGTTATCATTCTAACCAACATATTCAATATACTTGATTACTTATTGGCTAACTAATTATATAACATAGTTATCACAAATCTTGATTGGACGAGGAACCCTCCATATTACAAACTCTACACTACATATTCCCATGAAATTTTTTTGAGGAAAAACATAACTGGTAGGAGTTATTTCATGGAAAATTATCATTTGGTTTTTTTAAAAAAAGGCTAATTATGTATAAAGTATATACTTCACACCCTAATTGGGAGAAAAATAAATATCAATTCATCAATTTGTTATCCTCATAAGAAAAATGAATAAAGACAAAAGATTGGAAAGAAGAAAACCAATGTTTGGGGATATTATTTTTGGGAATTAAGTTTAACACATGTAGCAAAAATGCCCTTTTTATTTTCTAGATGTGAATATTTTAATAGAATCCCAAGGTAGAAATAAAAAGGTTCTGCAAATAAAATTATTGTACATTCTCTTTCTCTCTCTCTTTCTCTATGGTTGGAAATGAAAGGGCAACTTGATGTCTCTTTCATTAACCTTTTCAAGTTTGCAATCAATTTATATTTTATTGGCTTTCATTGTCATCTCATCTTCTTTCTGCATTTGTGATCCCAACTTATTTGATATCTCTGACTATCTCACCACTTGGGGAAGCTGCATGTACTTATCTAATTAGTTTTTCCAAAATTTTCTTGATTTTTTTAAGTTATGATTTATATAAGGTGATTCCACGGACCACTTTATTTTGTTGTATTATACGGTGAGGAGCATGCTTCGCTGTTCACATCAATAACTTTATAATTCAATGACTTGACAACTTACCAATTTTCATGCACTAAAGGTAGGTATGTAGTTACTGTATTAATTGAATGTGGGATAATCCATTACTCATATACTCACAAAATTGGTTTTTGTGATTGATTTTGTTTGATTAAATTTTAATTTCTAATTGAAACTTTCAACACATTTTTCTTATGTTAAGGTATATACATATTGAAGATGAATAAGATATATTTTCTAAGTATCATAATCAACATTAAATTAGTATACTTCATATGGTAACATGTATTTGTAGGTTTTCCTTGACATGTTAATATACAACAGATAAATATGTTAAAATAAGAATATAATAACATATATCATAACTGAATTCTCTTAATTGTTAAATAGCTTTCTATTTATATCTTCATATATCACTCCTCATTATTTCAAGGAGGTTATATTTTTACATGGATCACGTATTCAGATTCTAATCCTTATTAATTTGAACACTTAGAAACTCACTATAATAATATATGTTAAAATATATAGTTCATCATCGTATTTGTTCGAAAATTTTAAATAGATTTCCATATTTGATGGGTTCAATTGATTGGCCCTTATTTTTGAAAATGTGTAAAAATTAAGTCATTTTTGTTAGTATTGTACTAAGAGCGTTAAATATGTACCATGTGTTAGTTTGTATTTTTTTTTAATTTAATTAATTTTCTTTGAATTTTTTAATTTTAAAAAAAAAATTTAGTCACATGTCAATTCGGCATTGTAACATAGGTTAAGTTAATGTGTGAATCTCAATTTTAACATGTATTTATTACGTAAATTAAGACAAAATTTAATATTTATATAAATATTATAAAGAATTTTATTAAAATTGATATTTTTATTAAATATTATTAACAAGAAGATTATTTAAATTTATTGTTTACATTGAACTTAATTTAAATTTTGTTTTAAAATTTAAAATGTATTTGTGTTGATATTTTATTAGATCAAACTTTAATATATATTTTATTTGAATTTATATTTCAAATTATTGTGTATATATTTATATAGATTTACAAATTTATATTTTAAATTTTTGTATTAACATTATATAACAATAATTTATATACAAATGATAGAGTTGGTTTAAAAATAAAAATTTTATAAATTCTACACAATTTTAAAAAAATTTAAAATAAATATATTTAAATATTTAAAACAAAATTAAAAATATAAAATATAAATTTAAATAAACTTAATATTGTTAAAGATATTTAATAAAATTATCACTCTTAATAAAAATATCTTTAAAATATTTATATAATAATTAAATTTGATTTGGAAAGATGAAATTACTCAATTTAAAGACAAAATTAATCATAATAACATAGATAAAATTACTTAACACGTCGACGCTGTCAAAAGAATTTTTTTCTAAAATATTTTTAAAATAAACAAATTAAAGAACATTAAAAAATTAAAAGAATTTAAAATAAAGTAAAAAAATTACGAATTCATACCTGACACGTATTTAACGCTGCAAATATAATACTAATTATTACACACTTTTTAAAATTAAAATTTACTTAAAATTTTCAAACAAACACGAAGATTATAAAAATACTTTAATCAATATTTTTGGATCCATATGTACAATAGTCATAATAGTTTAGTTTTCATTTGGATTATTTTATATTCTACTAATTAAATATATACTTTGAAATATTAAATTATTCAAATTTTCAAATATGAACTAATATAGTTTATCCAAAAAACTATTAAAATATTTAAAATTATAAATTTTGGAAAAAAAAAGTGAAGTTGATCTAAATGACCAAACTCAATTTAATCAGCTTAAAAATTAAATTTGATTGAGTCTAATACAATACTAAAACCAAATTTAACGTAATTGAAGATTTTTTTTATTGGATTGGCTGAAAAAAATTGACCAAACCTCTGCCATTATTTACTACTGTTTCGGTGTAAATGTTGTCCGGTGTGTCTTTGTTGCTCCTAGCTGTCTGGGACGCTTCCTCTTCTCCAATTGTTGTTATTCATACTCGTCAAAGGAGGGGGAGGTACCTGCAAAGATACTCCGACGCTCAAGTCAGATGTGAGTTATGGAGCCTCAGCTCTCAAGAGAGTGATTATGATACTACTCTGAAATATTATTTAGGGTCTCTAGAACATAGAGAGAACGTACCTGAGCTCATTTCTTGTCATTGTATTTATAAGCCAACTAAAAATAAGCTTACCTAAAAATGTGGTTAGTTACTTAGAAATATCTTAACCGCTTAAAATATCTAAGATATTTTACCTAATAAATATCTTACTACATAACATGCCCCCCAAGTCCGAGTTAACCGTTCTGCTTTATAGACGTGGTAACTATAGGACTTATGAGTTTGAGGGAGGCTGTATTCGCTGTAGTAGGGAGCGTGTTTCTGGTTGTTTATGGGTCATAGAAGCATAGGCCACGGACGGTAGAGGTCGAGTGGCATGTGAGGCCGAATGATAGAAGCCAAGCGGACGAACGTCATTGAGGCCAAATGGACAACATTAATGGCGTCGAACGGCCGAATACTTGAGCGCTCGTGGCCATGGATTGACGAGCGGTTGAAGCCAAGGGGACGATACCTTTGAGGTCGAACGGCCGAATGTTTGAACGCTCGTGGCTATGTATGGTCGAGCGGTTCAAATCAAAGTGCGAATACCTTTGAGGCCAAACCGCCGACTGTTTGAACGCTCGTACACATGGATTGACGAGCGGTTGAAACCAAAGGTCGAACACTTTTGAGGCTGAACGGCAGACTGCTTGAACGCTCGTACACAGGGATTGTCGAGCGGTTGAAACCAAAGGGAGGCCGAACGGCAGACTGCTTGAACGCTCGTACACAGGGATTGTCGAGCGGTTGAAACCAAAGGGAGGCCGAACGGCCGACTGCTTGAACGCTCGTACACAGGGATTGTCGAGCGGCTGATGTTCTGGGTGTTCTTGGGCGAACAACTACCAAAGGGAGTGTATCCCTTAGAACGCTCGTGGACATGGATTGTCGAGCGGTTGATGTTCTGGGTGTTCTTGGGCGAACAACTACCAGAGGGGGTGTATCCCTTAGAACGCTCGTAGACATGGATTGTCGAGCGGTTGATGTTCTGGGTGTTCTAGGGCAAACAACTACCAGAGGGGGAGTGTATCCCTTTTTTCAATGCTCCTGAGTGTTCTAGGGCGAACATCTACCAGGTCTAGGAGTGTTTTCCCGGTTTTGAGTGCTTCAGCATGGACGACTCTCTGGTGTCCGCCTATGCATGTAAGATGTGCTTATTTGCGCTGTAGAATTAGAGAAAAAAGAGTGGCGAGACAAACCAATGCATTTAGAAGGTTTGGAAAATTTAACATAAAAAACAGATTATGTTGTAAGGCCGATCGGTTTAGATAGTAGATCGCTCGGTTTTCGGTTGACCGTCTACTGTGACCTGCATAAGATATATAATATATAAAATATAGGTGAGACCGTTCGATCGCGATTTAAACCTGGCGGTCGTCAGTAGGATCGAATGGTGGAGCGGTCGTGTCGATGTATGGTCGAGCGGTAGAGACCGAACGTCAATGGTGAGCGAAATGCCGAACGTTTTAGGCCGAACGGCCGTGAGAACGAATGCTGAAACGCTTCATGCTGAAATTGCCGAACGTCAATGAGAGCTATTGGCCGAACAGTTGAGGCCAAGACGCCGAACGTCATTGAGGACCAATGGGCGAGCATCAGTTTAGTCGAATGGGCGAACGCTTGTGGATCTGAATGACCGAATGCTGGAGTGTTCGAGGCCATGGATGACTGAACGATTTGAGGGCGAGCGGACGAACGTTATTGAGGACGACTGCTGGACGCTTGATGCTGAAAATTGCCGAACGGCAGTGAGACCGAATGGCCGAACGATTGAGTGTTGAGATCATGCATGACCGAGCGCTAGAGGACGAAAGGCCGAATGTCAGTAAGGGTGAGTGCTGGACGGTTAAGGCCAAGGAGCCGAACGCCCGTGAGACCGAAGTGCCGAACGGTTAAGACCAAGGTTGCCGAACGTCAGGGAGGCTCAATAACCGAGCATCATTTTGGTCGAATGACCGAATGCTGGTGGGGCCGAATGTTAGTTGCACCGAATGGCGGACTATCAGTGGGGTCGAATGGCCCAATGCTTGAGTGCTCGTGTAGATGTATGGTCGAGCGGTAGAGGCCGAAAGACCGAGAGTCAATGAGGCTGAGTGACATGTGAGGCCGATCGTGAGGACTATTTGTACTCTCGACACTCGTGAGGACTGTTTGTACGCTCGACACATAGGTTGTCGAGCGGCCGAGTGGCACGTGAGGCCGAGCGGTAGAGACCGAACATCAATAAGAAAGGTCGAACGGTCAAGGCCAAGCTGCCGAACGTCAGTGAGAGCGAAGTGCCGAACGTCAGGAGGCCGATCATGAGTATGGCCGAATGCTGGAGTGTTTGAGGATGAAGAACCGACCAAAGGTGAGGCCGGACGGATGAGTGGTGGAACGCTTGTAGCCCCGGAATGGTCGTGAGGCCCGGTCAGCAGGGTGAGCGGCCAAGGATGTCAATCCTGGGTGTGTAGCCACTCGGTTCTGCCGATCGGTCACGATACACACTCGGTTTTGTCGGTCGACCAAGATGGACGACCTTGGAGTGCGGCTCATTCTTGGTGGTCGACCAGGAAATGGTCGAAGGTCGTTCGGAGTTTGAAGTTTGGGGAATAGAAATTGGGTTGGATGACGTGGAGGCAGAACCGAACGACGCGTGGATGGCGCGAGTGTTGCGGAAGACGTGGAGAATGGGTCTGACAAGACGCCGAAAGGGTTTGTCTCTGGGTGACAACCGTCTTCTTCTCGCCTCTCTGTTAAATCCCTTTTTACCCCAAAAAACCCTAGAATCAGCCACCCTGCGGAACAGCCGATCATGAGGTTGTCGTCGACGCAAGCCGCGATCCAAGGTGATCGAAGATCATGGAGTCCCCAAGCTTGGGATGGACTGGCGGATTTGTGGTGGCCTTGTTTGGCGGTGAGTATTTAGGTTGGGAAGAAGTGTTGGAGACAGCGCAAATTGGAGATGTAAGTGTTGCCGCTGGTGAAGGCGGCGCTTGTCTGAGTCGAGGCGGCGGTGGAGGATGATTTCGCCGGTGTAGCGAGAGTCATGGTTGTAGAAGACGCCGAGCCAATTGTCGTAGCAATTGGTGCTGGTCTAGGAATTGTATCCTGATAAAGACGACGTCAGTGGTGGCGGAAGAAGGAGAGAAACTCGCTGGAGGCGTCATTCGATCTGGTAATGACAGTGGCGCCTGGTGGTGCTACGGAGGCTGATGGACGGGCCCGATTTGGGGGTTGTCTCTGCGCTGGGTCTGACCCGCAAAGGGGTGCGATTTCGCAGAGGTGCTCACTGGCGCGATTTCGCAGAGGTGCTTGCGGTGGCGTCAATGGCTCGCGGAGGAGACTCCTGGCGGTGATGCGGCAGCTTCATCTTGATGGAGTAGCTTTATCCGAAGAAGTGATTCGTCGAGACCGAGGCTCCTCTTGTGGCTTCTTTGGGATGGCACTCGCCCCACGGTGGGCGCCAAAATGTTTCGGTGTAAATGTTGTCCGGTGTGTCTTTGTTGCTCCTGGCTGTCTGGGACGCTTCCTCTTCTCCAATTGTTGTTGTTCATACTCGTCAAAGGAGGGGGAGGTACCTGCAAAGATACTCCGACGCTCAAGTCAGATGTGAGTTATGGAGCCTCAGCTCTCAAGAGAGTGATTATGATACTGCTCTGAAATATTATTTAGGGTCTCTAGAACATAGAGAGAACATACTTGAGCTCCTTTCTTGTCATTGTATTTATAAGCCAACTAAAAATAAGCTTACCTAAAAATGTGGTTAGTTACTTAGAAATATCTTAACCGCTTAAAATATCTAAGATATTTTACCTAATAAATATCTTACTGCATAACAACTACTATATAACGTCTAAAATAATTATCATTCAAAACAGTTTGACAAGTTCTAAGAAGCCCAATTGATAAAAGATATTGTACTGAAGTCCAAATGGGTAGAACATCTTTATTACTTTTACTCAGGATATATATATATATATATATATATATATATATATATATATATATATATATATATATATATTTTGTAGTGTACCCGGTGGGCACTGAAAGAGGCCTAGTCCGGTAGGGAAGGTTGGCCGATCGGTTAGATAAGGAGATGGCTGATCGGTTAAAGTTGAGAGGGGGTGGAGGCGAATAATAGACGAATAAAAGTGAAAAACGGAACATGGGACGTTAATAGTCAGAAAACGAACAATAGAAAATAAAATATATGAAATGAATATGACATTAATTAGCAGGTAACGGTTGTCTTTAGGAATCAAGTTTATAAATATATGATGGGTGTCCTGGTAAAGGTACTTTTGATCTAAATAATTACAACGTTGAGACTTTTCGAACTAAAAACTGACTTGAGCGTCGAAATGTTTTCCTGCAGGAGACGACCGATTGGTGTAGTGGAGTTGATAGCTTGAAGGGGATCGCGGTGGCATCGCAGCGGGAGAAAGGAAGCGCAGTCTCGGACCTACTTACTGAAATATATATATATATATATATATATATATATATATATATATATATATATATATATTAAAATTGCCTGATTATTCTATTCACATTGAAATTCATAACGTGATTTGTTTAGAGTGTTTTTCATAATTCTGTTTATTCAGGAATGAGGTAATGATGAAACTCTAGAGATACTTCTATTACGTGTTAAGAAAAGATTAGCTTTTTTTGTTGTTATATCATATTGGCAATGTGTTTAACATTATTTATCCATTTGAAATATTTTTTGTTTCTTTAACTACGAGTTGACATGAGAGTTGGTTGGAGGGATGGAATGAGTCGAATCAGATATAGATAATGTTTATTTGCAACCTGATTTAAGAAAAAGCAACCGTTACTTGCTTGCTACTTGTACAGATATTTGTAAGTATTTTAAAATTCATGGATATCTACAAATATTTTAAAATATATATTTTTATAAAGGTTTAAATCCTCGGATCGTCCTTATATTTGTTAGAGAATCTCAAGTGGGTCATCGTATTTGTAATTATCTCAATTAGGTCTACATATTTGAAAAATTGTCTCAATTGGGTCCAAATATTTGAAAAATTGAGCCAATTAGGCCATATCCGTTAAGTTTTCATAGACGGTGTTAAAATTTACTGACGTGGTGCACACTTAATCTTCTAATGTAAAACTATTACATTACATGGAATTTCTTAACTAAATTAATAGTTTTTGACGTGGTACAAAATTGAATTAGTAATGTTAGGAATTTCTTAGGATTAGTGAACACACGAGAGAAGACGAACACAGGAACCTGACCCAGCCATCAGAACCTTGGTAGCCACCACATAACACCTCCATCGAAACCTGTGAAACAGAAAAATCAAACCAGCCCCAATCCATTCCACACTCCAACACCCAACACCTGCAGTTCCAGGTCCGTTAACGCTGCCTTCAAGGGTTCTTCTAGTTCCTTCGATTGGATTGGTAGAGAGATGCTCGAGTTGAGAGACCACGACGCAGACAGGGTCTGTACACTGTTACCCTTTTTCATCTTTTTTTTTTCATTTTTTTTAATTCAAGAAGCATCATCTCGCAATTCATCTTTTTCCTATTCCATTATCTTCTTCGTTAACCATTATCAAATGTGCTCGGGACACAAACACAAGTTTTGAAAACACCTTCTCGAGAAAATTTAATTTTTTTTCCTACCCTTTTTGTTGTTTCTATTTCAGTAGGTTTCAATTGCCCCTGGTTTTATACTCTGCAGGATAGTGAGCCTAACATCATCCATGGTGTGGTTGCTGAGACCGGGCACGTGATAAGAACCAGTATCGGTGGTCGAAATGGTCAATCTAAGCAGGTAAAAAAATCAATTCTATGTGATTTGGTGTTTAGCAGAAGTTCTTTGTTTGAGTTGACAAAACTCGTATGACTGAAAGCGATGGAGCAGTTAGTCTCCTAATTCAGATTCATTTTTTCCCTTTTCCATTTCAGAATCCCTCTTTTCCATTTCTTAATTTCCGTATCTTATCAATCTCTTTCTTTTTTTGCTTCATTTTTCTGATTCAATTCATTTTTCCCTTTTTATTTTTCTCAAAGCTTTAAAATTTCTCTAATGTTTTATTTTTCACTATGTTACTAGGGCGCCACCTACAACATTTCCTGCAATTGCTGGCAAAATTCCGACCATCATTCACGAACCGATCGTTGTCGCTCAACACCGTCAATAACCATCACCGTCGCCGTTGGCAAAGGGGTCCTTTCCGGTCGCGACGCGCCATAGCTTCCGGCCCTGAGCTTTCCAACCTGGTCATCCAATGCTCCTTCCTCTGCTTGGGTCGTATTCGGTGCAAATGAGTGGTTCATTGGAGTTGAAGAGAATGCTCTCTAGGATTCCAATTCGTCTTCTCACACTGGCCAAATCAATAATTCCCTTTCTCTAACCCTATTTCATTAAAAATCCCCTAATCCGAAGAAATCCTTAATCTGAACAATTAAATAATATAACATAACACGTCATATAACACTTATACAAGACTTAATAACAAATTAAATAACAAATTCCATGTAATATAAGACATATACATCCGCAGATTAAGTGTGCACCACGTCAGCAAATTTTAACGTCGTATATGCAAACTCAACGGATAGGACTCAATTGGCTCAATTTTTCAAATATATGGACTCAATTGAGACAGTTGTAAAAACGAGAACCCACTTAAGATCTCCAACAAATACGAAGACGATCCGAGAGTTTAAACCTTTTATAAATTATTAAAATGAAATTCAAATAAAATTACAAAAAATATATAATTATATATAAATTAATTTAAATATAAATTAAAATTTAATTTTATAAAATATAAATTAATTTTAATTTTAATTAAATTTTAACTTAATAAAATATAAATTAAATTTTTATTTTTATTTTTTTCAAATAATAAATATCTACAAGTACATATAAAATACTTTTACTGTTTATAAATATTTATTAAAATATTTATTATTTATAATTCATAAATAATAAATATCTATAAATACCAATTATCTATTACAAATTTTATTCATAAATATCTGCACATAGAGGGTAGATATAGTAAAAAATACGATTAGATGGGAGTTCAATTTTTGCATATGGACTTGAAATGTTCAGAGAAGTTGCATGAAACAAGAAATATGTACTAAACAAATAAAAAAAATGGTGACGAAAGAGTGACGAGATATACATAAAAAGGCAATACTGAGCAGAAAGTAGAGACTAAGATTAGCAATAAATTCCTTCTGGTTTTGTTCTATCGATTGACGGGTTGTTGATTAGGTCCGTTTGAGTTTCATGTTCGTTCTTTATTTGACTCAGAAAAATAACATATTATTTTGTATTATCAGTTTTTTTTTTCAAAACCTGATGAGATCGATTAAAAGTTATAAAAGTAAACTTTAAAATTAATTAATATAAAACTTCACAAAAATATACAACCCAGTTTTTTCATTGAATAATAAGATGTTTGTATTGTCAATATATTCAAATTAAAATATTAAATCCTAACAAAGATTTTAAATTTCAACAGATATGGAGAATTCTTTTAAATAAACTAATATTATTTATTATTATACACTTTGACTACAAACCTATTTGATATTAGAAATTTTTGGTTTGTTTTTGTTCTTCAGATAAAGTAATTATCGAAATTTTGAATCATAACACATAACACTTCAAATTGAGTTAAAAAAAACTAAAGTTTTTCTAAAAATATAAATAAGTAAAAAAAAAATCAACGTTTTTAATTAAGTTAAACACACTTTAAAAGTGAAAGTGTGTCAAAGGATTCCCAGTATTACTTGCACTTCACATAAGATTTGTCTCTTATAAAAGGATTGTATAAAGTATCATTCATTGATATAATCTTTTGTAATATATATATGTGAAAGACAAACATGTTAATGAATCTTTTAAAAGTAAAAATGTCATTTCTACTAAAAGACCTCTAGAGTTATTGGAAAGAAGGTGATCATCAACATCGAGACTATAGATGTTGCGTTAGGTTGCACTAGTGTCACCAACTACTATTATAAAGGGTTGGACAAGATGTATGCTATTGAAGGAACCATAAAAAAGGTGCTGTAGGGAACCATCTTCAAAAGAGAATATATGAAGACTAAAATCATCTACAGGAAGATGACTCCATACGCAAAGGTTCTGCAACATGTTGGCTCCAAGACATTCCTTCACAAAAACAGCTTTAGAGATCACTTCACGGAGTTTGGTAAATTTTCCATTTAGCATTTGATTACTTAGGTGCCATTCAACCTACCCCACATAATATACATAAATCTTTTGTGGTCCATTAAGAGTCTACACGAAGAAGTACATGTGGTCTACTACACATCACTCATCTACAAGTTAATGGTTCATCAGAAAATTGTTGACCACTTCATGTTACCAAAAGTTCATGTACAGGTGAGGAACAACATCTAGCTATTTGGTGCCTGACGAGGAATGATGTTCGGGATCACCAATCTGAAATATAAAGCTCAATTGCAGGTTTTTCAAAAGGATCACTTAGTTAAGAAAAGAGAAAATAAAACAAGAGATTTATAATGGTTTGTTCCAACTGAGCTACGTCCAGTCTCCTTCGTAGAAGATTCTATTTTAATATTCACACGATTACAAATGAGTATTAGCATAACTCTTGGTACTCAGCTACCTCGTCGAGATTTCCTCTGAGTATTAACATCACTCCTACTACTCAACACCTTTTCCGAGATTTTCTTTGAGTATTCGCACCACTCTTGGTACTCAACACTCTGTTGAGATTTCCTTTGAGTATTCGTACCATTCCTAAATTCCTATAGTGTAGAAAAATCAAAACATATGAAGTCCAATGTATCTTTAATGAATTCTTGATTGCTTGATCACCAATGAAGCTTCAAATCCTTCAAGAATACTTCTTGAGAAAACCTGTACTCAAAACTCAGAGATAATATTAGTATATGCCAAATAAAATCGTTAAAGAGTCAGGTCTCAAGTCTTGTTTATATAGAAAACCATATTTTGTTGCAGTTTAATCGATTATGTTAATATCGTAATCGATTAGGCTTTTGTTTCTATTTTAATCGATTATGTCATTTATATAATCAATTATATTGACATTCATGTTTATAACTGCTTCTTTCAACTAACCTAATATATTAGGTTACTAGTATAATGGATTGGACCTTTGTTTCTATTTTAATCGATTATGTAACTTATATAATTGATTATTTTAACACTATGCGTTGTTTGTCTTCCATTTGTCTTCTCTAACAAATTATGTTATTTGTATAATAGGTTATGTTTTTCTCTCTGTTTTAATCGATTATATAACTAATGTAATCGATTATAACAGAGTATTTTGCCTTGTTTTGCATTCTAAGTGTTATTACTTAATTTAATGGATTAAATCATTAATGTAATCGATTAATACTATCAGAAAACTAGATTAAAACCCTTTCCAATCAATTTAAACCATTCATCATCAAAAATCAATATATGTGGAGTCTATGCTCCACCTATCAACACATGTTTTATTAAATGTTGTATCTTATAAATGATATCTTACTCAAAAAAGCATACTTTTGCACTAATCGCTTAGTGCACAAAAATTGTCTAAACGTTCTATGTCTTTTATAACATTAAATGCATGTACAATTTATACTTTTTTGTCTATTGTGCTTTGTTTTTTTCTTTATCTGTGCAGATCATGATAATACCAAGTTTTATTCAAAAGTTTAGTACAAAATCAGAAAAACATTAAGAGATTGGAAGACATTCTTGGAATGCTTCCTTAATGTTTTTTGCTTTGAGGAAGTCATGCACAACACCTCTACAAAAGGCACGGTTGCTTTGTCGCTACCTAGGATCTAACTCTGTACCTAGGACCTAGGACCTGACTCTGTACCTAAAGGCACAGTTGCTTTTAGTAACAGATCTTTATCAAAGAAGACTATATAAAGAGGAGTAGATGAAGAGAATAATACAAGAATTTATCTTTGAATCTTACGTTGTTATTCTCTCTCTAAGCTTTCATCATCTAACGCTTTCTTTGTTAAAAGAAAAGTTTTACAAGTCTTAAGATTTCATTATATTGAAAACATATTCTCTTCAAGCTTTATTAATTTTATTTCTCAATAATTTAACTCATTTCATATACACAACAACAATATTATAATTGTTATAAAACTTCAATTATTTAATTTTTTTTCTATAATTACTTTATATTTATGCAGTTATTATTTGTGTGTTCTTTTGATATTAATAACTTTTTGTAATTTTTATTTTTTATAAAAAAATATATTTTATTAATATTTAAAACACGATAAAAGATAACACGAGTATATCTATGTCCATTAAAAACAAGATACAAACAAGTTACACAATCTCATTACCCTTATTCCTAAAGCCAATACCCCAAAAACTGAATATAATGAGCTTTATTTTTTGTGCTGAATTTCGTACAAGTATGATTTTCATGGTGACCCCTGTTTGGTGTTTCTTTTTCACTTTTGGTGATGGTTAGACCAATGCAATCTTTTGCAAAGTTAACATTTAAAAAAACCTCGAAACAAATGGATGTCCTTTTTCTGAAAGATGCCAAACTTGGTACGTTGGTGAAGATGGTCAATTATAGGGAATAGAATCATATGGCTGCCTTTGCTTTTTCTTCTCTTCTCTCCTTTTTCTTTTTCTTAGGTCACATCACTTTTTCATTAACTAATCCACATGCCTTTCTTCATAATATTAATCTCATTTTGTGTCTATCATTTCGTTAAATTTCTATGATGGAGCTTTCACAATTATTTGATTGTTATAGGATTGACAAAGAAGTTTAGTAGTGTTTAAATACTATGATTAGATTTTGGTTTAATATATGGGAATAACCAAAAATAATATAATTAGATTTTTTTTAATATATGTTAAGAAGTGGACTCTAAGCTTAACTCAACTTCACAAAACCGGTTTGTAAGGTGATGTTTGTACTCACTTATATATTGTTGGAAGTCTCACATTGACTAGAGATAAAACGAATTTATAATATATAAGTGGGTGTAAACCTCATCTTATAAACTAGTTTTGTAGGATTGCTTTAAGTTTAAAGTCCACTTCTTAATAATATATGAGAAGGAAAACTTGGTTTGTATATCAGTGTTAAAACAATACAATTAAAAATGATATTTTATTCAAAATCATTTCAAAATAACGTGATATCATTGATACTTATTTTATAACCAATAAAGGTTATTTGAAATAATTTTTTGCTAAACAAATAACCAGAAGGAACAAATTTCATATTATGAACAAAAGCTGAAAATTTTAATTATAAAAAGTAAAACTAAAACTCTTTGTGAGAGAAATTTAGAACATATAAACATTTTATTAATACTTATAATTCTCTTCCTATTTTTTTTTTTTTTGTATTTTGTGAAGTCTTTCTGCTAAATTTCTATTAAATTTTGTAAATTAAAATCTATAAATTTCATAAAACTTTACAAAATATCACAGTTCCACTTATAATAGTGTGTTCTGTTTTTTATCTAACTAGTTAGGTATAGAAAGTAATGATGGGTGACAATTTTTCACACTGCTTTTCTTTGTAGTGCTAATTGTACTATGTTGAGATGAAATGTCATTATAGATTTTACCAAAGCATAGTTAAAATCAATATCCACTAAGAAGGTTTCAACAGGAATGCACATTATTTGTGAACATAAGCTTACAATAAGTCAAAAAAATACAACAATATCAATAAAGTCTTATTCTATCATATGGGTTGCTACTTATATGATCATATGAGGCCATAGTGTCTTTTATCACTATCTATAACTATAGACAAAATATTCATCTCTAAATTATATTTACAATAAGTTTATCAATAGTTATTTCCAAATTACTTGTATCTTTGGTGACAACTTTCAAATTAACCATGCAAATTAATTCTAGTTAAAAAGTGTCTCAAGGAAAACGATTGAAAATTCATTATTTCTTGCTTACCCGTTCAATAATAGTAATTGTGTTAAATGTAAAATCAAACAATTATTTATTTATTTTTCATTGAAAAAACACATGAGTGAAAAAGTGTGGTAAAGATACACACTTAGACAGAACTTTTTTATAATTTTATTTATTGTCTAAACCAATACATTTTGAAATATTTTAACATTCTCCACAAATGAGTTGGATTGGTTTGATGTGGGAAAAAAAAAGCTAATCAATCAAAATTGTTTGATTCAATGGTGACATTTTTGAAAAAAAAAATTAAACCAAAACATGGTAAAGGAAAAACAAGTTAAATCAATTCTACTCTTTTAGTGTTGTGATAAAATTAACAAATTGTTGTAAAAAAAAAACTGAAGTCCCTTATGATTGCTATTTATTCAAAGGATACAAAACTAAAATTTTAAAAAATCGGTTTATGGCTTATGGAAAATAAAAGTAAATAAAAAGGGAAATAAATAGTAAAATGGTGGATGATGAGATATATATTCAAATCATTGGAGATCAAGTCTTATTAGATTGATTTTAGTCAAACCCAAATCAAACAAAAGAACCACTACAACACTAATTTATTTGGTAGGGTTGTTTCATTTTATATAATTATTATTTAGTTGGTTGAGTTTATAGGATGAGACTAAATCAATAAACACTAATAATTCACCAACAACAACAAAATTTGTGAAGTGAAGTAAAGTATATAAATGGACACCTTGAATCATAAACACTATTAGTATATTAATGACATAATTATGCTGATTAGAGTAATGAGATATCAATCATTCTTTCTTTCCTAAGTGCTACTTGCACTTCCAATAAATTAAGTACTTCCGATTATTGTTTCATGTCTCCAGGGAAATACTCAAATACCAAAAAAAAAATAATTTAAACATCACAATCAAATCCTTCAAATTAATTCAAACTTTAATTATTAAACAGCATGACTCTCACTTCTATTTAACCTGAATGAAAACTCTCTCCTTACCCAATAACAAGTGATGATTGAGCTATATATATATATATATATATATATATATATATATATATATATATATATATATATATATATATATAGAGAGAGAGAGAGAGAGAGAGAGAGAGAGAGAGAGAGAGAGAGAGAGAGAGAGAAATATATACAAGAGAGTAAAGAAGTGATGAAAATGGACGTTATGCTTCAAACTGAATTTAGATTCATTATATGATTCAATAAGCTGACTGAAAATATGTATACGAAATATGATGAAGGAAGAAAGAACAGAAAGGAAAAATATAGAGTTTAAAGAAAAAGAAAAATGAATTTAACATATGGAAAAGAAGAGCTAATGTTTATGTGTATCTGAGTTCAACTTTTGCTGTGGAAAGGAATTACTGATAGGATTAGGCCCTGAGTGTACTTCATGCAATGCTTTCCTTTGAACATGATCCCTCTCAGTTCCTCTTGGCTGGGAAGAGAAAACATGACTTAGCATCTTCTCTTGCTATTACACAAAGAAAAGGTGATGGTGGATCATATCAAAGAAATTATATATACACTTACTGGGTGATGATGATGATGATGATCTGTTTCAGTGACTTTTTGAATCATTATTCTTGTGCTTGAGCTTGAATATGGGAAGAAATGGGATAGCAGAAGAAGAATGATGAGAACGCTGGAAGACTGATTCATATTTTCTGTTCATGAAGTGGTGAACATGTAGCTTTAGAGAAAAATGATTAGCTACCATGCTTTTGTTAGCTTATGGGAATTTAAAGGGAAACACATGTTTTGAGGCTTAGAAGAAAAAAGAGAAATTTATATGATGTGAGGGTACCCCTCACAAACATTATTAAGAATATACCATACAGAGACATTTCATAAAGTCTGAGTAGTAAATATCTGTTTACGATGGTACATGTAGTGTCTAAAAATACAGGGGCTTCTTTTCTAGACACTGTTTGAATTTTTTTTAATGCCTTATCGTACTATTTTGGCGTTTTTTGTGTGAATGTTTCCGTTACTCTCCCTGCATACTACACTGAATGGAGTCCATGGGTATGGCATAAATATTTTTATTAGACAATTCCATTCTGACACCATGATGAAAAGATACGATAAATGCTATCATATTATTTTATGAAATCGCGTATATCTTTTGTTAAAGGCAATATAGTTTGAATAAAATAAGATTATTATGTGTAATAAAGTATATCTCTCTAAATATTTAATATATATAATTCACAGCTATAGATTCAAATTTAAATTACTACTTTATATAATCTGGTAATCCACCTTTACATGCTTTACTAATTTGTTTCTCTTTCTATCCTTGTGTTAAAACAGGATTAAAATGAAGTATTTTTTTTTTTCTTTCTGTGAAACTTGACTGACATGTATTGTAATGGAGATTTGGGCAGAGGCTGAAATTTAAGAAAATTTTATGAAAACACCCTGAAACAAAATATTTCACAACCCGCTTATAAAAATAAAAAGACATTTTATCGTAATACTACTTGAATATGGTTGCTTCTACACCTTACATCTTTAAGTTATTGTTTCCTTTAAGATTTATTGGCTTGAAATAGCCCACTTACGTTAGGCAATATTTGGTTTTTCTCCTAGTCAGAATCATAGACTATGAAAAGGATATGTCAGTCACACTAAAATCAATGTCGAACAAATGATTACCTCTAGGCATACATTTTTTTAACAAAGGTCCTGGGATGAATAAAGCGATGTTTCAGGATAGATATATCTTTCACTTCGTTAATTTTTCAACACTCGTCTCACCAAACAAAGAGGAAGTTAACTATTTTCTTTTGTTCTCTTACACCTAACATCGTTTAGAACATTTTTTTTCCTATTCTCTTGATTTTGCTTTCATTGTCAAAGGGTAAGTGTTTGGCCTAATCTTACTACAATGACAACAAACTATTCAATCTAGCAGAAATGCTCTGTAAATGATTTTGAAGTGTCTTTCCCTGTCATACACAACTATTTCTGTTCCTGATCCAAATTGTGACCACTGACAGTAAAAAGTAAGACAATTATCAGTTATTGAAACCACGTGTTTTCAAAAATCTTCATTGATTCGTTCTTCGGCAGGAAAAAATTAATAGAATAGGAAGAGACTTAAAGATTCTCCATTATACGCACTGACTGCTCATTTAGCATGTTGAAACAAATATGTTCACAAAACAGCATTAATAATAGGACAAACTAGAGAAAATTTTAATAAATGGACACGTGAATTGTATTAGCAACGCATTTAATAAAACTAAATAATAGTTATGTACTTGAGAGCCACGCGTGAATCTGTAATGACAAAGACCATCCAATTATTGTCAGGAGCATCAGAAAATTGATTTAGAATGGGAAGGAAAGCAACATATAGCATATAAAGATACCGCTGCCAGGCACGTCACCTAGAAGTCTAAATTATTGATTTTCCTCACTAAACAAGAACAAGCGATAAGTCCAAACAATTGAAACAAAGGTAAAAGTGTTTCAGTGAAAATTGACCTTTTGCAAGTATATTCATTGACGATTAAGTAGATCCAAAACAGATTTCCTATCTGGCATGCTGGGAGAGGCTCCCTTAACTTGAACACAAAGACAAGCTGCAGCAGCTGATGCAGAACATTATGGTTAGTCATATTTTACCAAAGAGAAAATTCTGAAGAATTGCATTCCTCCATACATACCAGCAAATCTGAGGCATTCCTTTCTGGACTTGCCCTCAACTAAGGCCACAGCAAAAGCGGCAGTAAAAGTATCACCAGCACCAGTTGTATCTACGACTGTTTTAGCTAATATGGCAGGCTGCTGAATCGGTTTTTCTCCTTCTACAAAAAGGGCAGATCCTTTATGCCCAAGTTTCACAAGAACTTGTTTAACTCCCTGAAATGTCAGACAATTAACCGTTGAATTGCAATGCTTATGACAATAAAATTTATCAGTCTATCAACCTTCAGGAATCAACCAAGACATTTGAAGATAAACTCTGACACAGCTGCAAATCTACTGCAGCCATTGAGTAACAGTACAGAAAAAATAGAAGAAAAAGCAGAACCAATAGTTTATTGGTCATTAGCCATCTTGCTTTCCTTGTAGTATCCTTTCCCTTATGCATGATGAATTTGCATTAATTGGATTCAACGAAAAGAAAATCAAATATAAAATTATATTACCCTCCCCAATCTTTTCCTCAGGCAAGTTGTAAATGCCAAGAGGATTAAACATTTAGTTCTCAAAACGAGCAGTTCGGCTCACCTTGACTAAATTATAAACAAATTAGCCTCGTTCGGCTCACTTAACATGTAATCCAAGAAACATTAACCCCTGCAGTATATTGCGGATTGATGGATTAGAGGGTTGATTAACCTAAATTATAAAACAGTTATCCTTAAAATAAAAAAATTAAATATTCTATTTCAAATATTTTTTATATATTTGACAAAACATAATACGTAAAAATTCAGACTTCATAATGAAAAATTAAGGATTTAATATAATACATAATTCATAACAAACTACAGAATTAAAGATATCACACCAACTCACTCCTCAACGCAGATAAACTTCAAGTTTTCCAGATTTTAATTCCATGTTTTCACATAAATCATAATACATAGTGAATAAAACTAATTTTACAATTACGTGATTTTTTTCATCTTTTAAGGTGGGTTGGTAGGTCAATTCGGTCCACCACGCCCATTGTGGACTGGGTAAAAGGTGGGTCGGGTTCAATTGTTTGAATGCCATCTATGCAGCCAAAAAACATAAATGATACTGAAGCAAATGATACTAGTATCAGAAAATCTCAATGTTACATCAGATCTTCAAATATTACATTCGAAAAATTGTGCTTTCATCCTCAAGGTGTTAACAAATAGTCAGCAACCACAATTGCAACTTCATATGTCAGCAATTTTCCTCAATTCAACGAATCACAATAAAACCACAATTGCATATATACCCACATTTGTCAAAATTCTAAGCAAGATAATCACAAGGTTCTAAAATACAGTCAGCAACGGCTATTGCAACCACATTTATTAGCAATCTTCCTCAACAATAGGAATCAAAATAAAGCCGTAATTGCAACTATACTCGAGATTTAAAACCTTAAAAATCCTCAGGCAACAAAAATGCATTCAATTAGCAAAATGCATCACAAATCATATTAATGTGATATCCAAATTCCATACATGAACTCACCAATTCATGGCATTTCAAAGCAGCCTGTGCAATCTGTTCAAAACTTTCAGTCGGCATTCCAGTAATGCGAGCAAGTTCAGTTTCATTAGGACTCAAAATATCAACAAAATTCAATAATTGCGGCGGAAGTGGTCCATCCATTCCTCCGGCATCCAACACAACAGGCACGCCAGCATTCCTCGCAGCCTGCATGCATTACAAGATCATAATAACACAACGCAATACCCAAAAGTTTCTTATGCGATATAATTTTGTTAATTTTGTTCTTTGATCAAAATCATTGCTTCTAGGTTGTTAACATGTAACGACATAAAACTCTAATTCTGGTTAGAAAACATTGTTAGCTTTGTCCAAAAAATATTGCTAAAAGGCCTGGGCTGGTCCGGCCCAACCTGCGCCACTTGAACGTTGACATAATCGGGTATCTCCCTCTGCAACAAAACAATGCCGGCTTGGGCCACGATGTCCAAATGCTGACGTGGCAGGGAACTGGGCCAACCACTCGAGTTAGCACCCCCGATGATGATGATGGAGTTCTGGCCGTTGGATTGGAGCATCACAACGGCGTGACCAGTGGGCACGGACGGAACCACCGTCAGACTGTCGAGGCGTACACCACCGCTGCGAAGAGCGCCGGTGACGAGGCTACCATAAGCGTCATCACCAACTTGTCCGATGAAGTAGGTCGGACGGGAGAGCTTCGCGGAGCACGTGGCCTGATTGGCGCCCTTGCCGCCGGCAAGCGTCTCGCCGGACTTTGCAGCGAGGGTCTCGCCTTCTAGCGGGAGGCGGTCGATCTCTACATAGATGTCGGCGTTGGCAGAGCCGACGACGACGACCGGCTGCGAATGAGAGGGATCCGAGGAGAAACATAAGAGTCTGAACTTGTGATTGGGAGTGCGGAAGGAGAGGGATTGGATTGGGATAAGGGTAGTGTGGAAAGTGGTGTGGGAGTAGGAGTGGTGCGTGGAAAACGTTGTCGTTAAGGTGTTCATTTCGATCTTTGGGTTGGACCCGGTTGGTTTGATCGTTCTATGTGCTGAGAGGTTCCACAGATGGAGCTATTTACTATGAAAAAGGTCACTTTTTTCCGACTGCCTTTTAGCTATTAATTAAAAAGGATTATCATTGCTTTAACGAGATTTGTTAATATTTTACTTTTCGGACAGTGATAGGGATTAAAATTTTAAATTATTCTTTACATTTTAAGATGATACTGTTTAATAATTATGATCTAATATATTATCCATTAAAAAACTATTTAATTAATATAAATTTAGTTAAAATTTTCAAATATTTCTTTTCGTCTCTTTTAGCTTAAGTGATGTTGTGTTGATTAAAAATATTCTTTTTTTATATTATAAATAAATAAAAACATTTTTTGATTAAGGGACTAAAATGTAATAATACACAGAAAGACGATAATCTCACAAAATAGTAATATTTAATTAGCGTTGTTGTTAATATATCTTAATATTTGGATTGATTCAGTTATAAAAGGTGGCATTGGAGTTTTTTCTTTTCTTTTCTTAAGGATTAATTCAGTGATAAAATATTAAAATACAAAATGAAATAAATTTTTAAACATATAATATTAACAAAATAATAAATAAAAATGTTTAATCAATAAACCAATTGTAATAATAATACTGACCAATCACAGAAAAAGCTGATTGTTTAATTAATAAACATATAATATTAACAAAATAATAAATAAAAATGTTTACTAGCATGAACTAGGTATTATATGAGACGGACTTGAAAAAGCTGATTGAGTGAAATATTTAATCCCCCATGTTACCTTGGATTATATAGTTCCTTGGATTATATAGGTATTATAGGTAAGAAGAAATATGTTTACCTTCTTTATTTTCTTCCCTAAAATCAAGCTTGCCCTAATCCTTTGACTAGCGGTTAGTTTCATCCTATCACAGAAAAACTCTGTTTTCTGGGTCTTTTCCTCTGCCATTTATAGTTATTTTGTTCCAGGTAGTCCGCATTGTAACCTTTGACAACTAAAAGTGGCTTGTTATCAGTAGTTGAAACTCTGTTTCAAAAAATTTCACTGATTTGTACTCGTGTGTAAAATAATTAATAATTAATACAATAAGAAAGGAACTAACACAGTTTCCAATTTAAGAACTACAATTTCCATGTAGAAACAAATATGTTGTTCACAAACTATTTGAGAAAGTTTTAATAAACGGACATATGAATTGTACTAGGAATGCATCTAATGAAACTAAACAGTAGTTATTAGTTGAAAACTGTGCCTGAAAATGTAATGACAAAGACCATTTAATTACAGTCAGGAACATGAAATTTACACTGAACAGCAAGCAAGACTACCAAAAACATAGCATATAGATATATGGATACAAGGAACTTTCTCTAGAAGTCTGCATTATGATTTTTCTTCTCTAAAATATAAGATAGTAAATCCAGACAAATGAAACAAATGTTAAACTGGTTTCAGTGAAGATTGACCTGTTCGAAAAAATTCTCATTGACAATTGAGAAGATCCATAACAGATATCCTATCAGGCATGCTGGGAGAAGCTCCCTTCACTTGAACACAAAGACAAGCTGCAGCAGCTGTGGCATAACATAGTAGTTAAGGACAATATTCCAAACAGAAAATTCTACAAAAAGAAAAAATAATTGCATACGCACCGGCAAATCTTAGGCATTCCCTGTAGGACTTACCCTCTACTAAAGCTACAGCAAAAGCAGAAGTAAAAGTATCACCGGCACCAGTTGTATCAATGACTGTTTTAGAAAGTATGGCAGGCTGCTGAATCGGCTTTTCTCCTTCTACAAAAAGAGCAGATCCTTTGTGGCCAAGTTTCGCAAGAACTTTCTTAGCTCCCTAAAATTTCAGACAAATAACAAGAACTTTCTTAGCTCCTTGAAATTCCAGATACATAACCACAGAACAAGAACAATTGAGACTATTGCAACAACTTAAATTTGCCAATGTACAAATTAAAACAACTTTTGGAGAAATAAAATAAGAGAGCTAGCATGCAAGTTAAAGTATATAAGTTGATTTCGATTCATTGTACCTAGAAATGTTTATTAAAAAGTTTATCCAAAAGGGAGGCCACATTTGAAAAATAATCATTCTTTATTATAATTCTCAAGGTTCTAAAAACAGTTGGCAACCACAACTGCGACCATGTTTCTAAGAAATGTTCTTCAATATTCATGATGGCAACAAAAGTGCAACTGCGACTACACTGGTGTGCAATTTCCCTCAGTACTAAATATTGTGAGAGTTTAAAAAACCGCCATTGCAATTAAAACCAGAATTTAAAACCGCATTCAAGTAGCAAATTACACAAAAGCATTTCAGTCTAATCCCAAAGTCCCAACTTGAACTCACTAATTCATGGCATTTCAAAGCAGCTCGTGCAATCTCTTCAAAATTTTCCGTTGGCATTCCCGTGAGGCGACCAAGTTCAGTTTCATTAGGACTCAAAATATCAACAAAGTTCAATAATTCCGGCGCAAGTGGCCCATCCATTCCTCCAGCGTCCAACACAACCGGCACACCAGCATTCCTTGCAGCCTTCATGCATGACAAGATCATATCACACAATGCAATATCCAAAATACCTCACAAAATACGAATCACAAAATCAATCACAAAACCAAAATTTCTTAACTACTTACTTTCATTATTTTTCTTCGATCACACTAATTCGTATAATAAAGTATGTTGCCGCAGCAAAACCTTTACTTCTAACAAAGTTTGAAATTACAGAAACTGGAACGGATTGTGTAAAACGAATTAAAAAACAGTGTATGTGTAAGCACTAAACACATGTATCATAGAGGAAATGAGTAATTATACATTGTAATTAAAACAGGTACTATAAACATTCCGAAAAGGCCCGGCCCGGCCCAACCTGCGCGACTTGAGCGTTGACAAAGTCGGGAATCTCCCTTTGCAATAAAACGATGCCAGCTTGGGCCACGAGGTCCAAATGCTGACGTGGCAGAATACTGTGCCAACAACTCAAGTTAGCACCACCAATGTATACGATGGAGTTCTGGCCGTTGGATTGGAGCATCACAACGGCGTGACCCGTGGACGCCGACGGAACTACCGTGAGACCGTCGAGGCGAACTCCCCCGCCGCGCAGCGCGTCAGTGACGAGACTTCCATAGGCATCATCCCCGACCTGTCCGACGAAGTAAGTCGGGTAGTTGAGCTTGGCGGAGCACGTGGCCTGGTTGGCGCCCTTCCCGCCGGCGTGCGTCTGGCCAGACCTCGCCGCGAGAGTCTCGCCCTCGCGAGGTAGGCGGTCGATCTCGACGTAGATGTCTGCGTTGGCGGAGCCGACGACCACCAGCGGCGGCGGTGGCAGCGGTGGCGGCGAGGGGTCTGAAGAGAAACAGAGGAGTCTGAAGTTGTGATTGGGAGTGCGGAAGGAGAGGGATTGGATTGGGATAAGGGTAGTAGTGAGGAAGGTGTTTTGCGTGTGGTAGTGGAAACAGCTGTGTTGTGTTGAAAGTGTTGCTATTACACTGCGCATTTTTTTGCTTAAGTTTTGATCGTGGGATGGGTGACCGATATTACGCTCTCAAGGTGTCTTTTAGAGTCCTTTATGCTATTTATTTTTTTTGAAAAAATGACAGTGAACACGTTTTTTTCACCCAATTTTGACACATTCTATATGTAAAAGAGTTTTGATTTTTATTTTAAAATTATTGATTTAGAATCAGTTTGGAAAATTAAAAAATTGAAATCTAGTTTTCTTCTTCGTTATTACGATATTCTAGTTTCTTTCACTTTGAGGCCGAGTTTTCTTTTTCTTTGATATGTTTTTATTGCTTTTTCCATTTTGAGAGGTAGCTCTCAAAGTTGATATACTTGGATCTCTTTTGGAAGTTCAGCCCACTTTCTTTTTCCTTTTTCTGTTCTGTTCTTTTTTTTTTTATGTAACCTTTAAGACCTTGTAAGGTTTTATTCTATTTTTTCTACACAGTCTAATTTTTCTTTCTTTTCTGGTGTATGTTTCTTACCTCTGTTTTCTTTCATCTTCTTTATCGCGAGTTTGTCTTCTTCGTTATGAATTTTACTGTATTTGTCTTGATTATGCATTATTCTGTTAATTGCATCTACCATTGTATTATGTATTATAGCTCTTCCTTTAGAGAGTTATATTGTGTGTACCTCTGCTTTGTTTTCTTTTCTTTTGTCTCTTTCTTTTACTCTTGTTTTTTCTGTAACGGTAGAAGACAACAATTATCTCTACCTTCACCCTAGTGAAAATTTGTCACTGTCCTTTTCTCGTTTATTCTTGTTTCGTCTGTTCTTGATGATACCAACTACCATTCTTGAAATTGATCAATGTTGACTTCTCTCAGTGCTAAAAACAAGATTGAGTTTGTGCTTGGCAATATTCGTCCACTTGAAAAAGATAAGCTCGAACATGTTGTCTGGATTTGGGGAAATAACATGGTTGTGTCATGGCTTGTCAATTCTGTATCCATGACCATCAGACAAAGTATCATATGGATGAACAAAACTTCGGAGATCTGGAATGACCTAAAGAATAGGTTTTCTCAAGGAAGCTTATGTCGCATATCAAGCCTTTAAATTGACATTGCTACCCTCCATCAAGGTGACCTTACCATTTCTGAATACTTTACTAAACTTCGCGTTCTTTGGGATGAGATCGAAAATTTCCGGCCATAACCTACCTGTACCTATAAACCTAATTGCGATTGTCAAGTCTTGAACATTGTGAAACAAAGAAAGCAAGAAGATCAAATTATGCAATTCTTATGAGGGCTAAATGATCAGTTCGCTAATGTTACTTCGTATATGCTTCTTTTGGATCCCATTCCAGACATCACCAAGGTTTTCTCGTTAGTGGCTTAACAAGAAAGACAATTATCTTTTAGAAATATGATTGTTGTAGCCAAGATTTACAAGACCCAAGTAGGCTCAAGACGTACCAAGTTGTGTCATGCCCAAAAACAAGTGTAAAATAGTATGTTGTCACCTTTGACCTTTGCTTGTTATTTTGCTCATGACTCTTTGTACAAAATTCCAAATGAGATGATTCTTTTTTTATTGGAAACTAGACTCAAAGAGCTTCAATTTAATTACTTATACTTATGTTTTTTTACCTCTGGAAGAGTCTCAATTAAATCGGAGAAAAATCGTGTTTAATGTAGGGTTGAATAGTGTATAGTGACACCCAAGCCTCCTCTCAAGGTGCCCATGAGTTGCTCTAGTCTTGATCTAAGATAAATAGTATGGCAAAAAATGGGCAACATAACATTACTCAACATAAAAAATGATTACAAGAGAGGATACACATTTATATATAGGTAAGAGTGTCTCTTAAAAATCATAAAAGCATGATATCCCATCGTTGCACTCATTGGCCAAAAATAAGGCCCTCCAAGGAGTGGACAAGTGTCCACAAATCCCCTTCAATGAAGGAAGTACATGTGGTCACTCATAAAACACAATCCTCTCCATTCCTAGAGTGTCATGTGGGCACTACTAAAGTTAAATCCTCTCCAATAGAAGCATGACACATGACACACACTTTCCACATGGTTTATGTAGAAATAAGTAGGCCAAGTGTCTCAACCAAGAGGGGGGTGAATTGGTTTCCCTTTAGAAAAATATGTTCTTTAACAATCTTTTCAAATTCTTTTGAGATTTCTTGGAATGCAATCAATAAAGAATGTAAGACAATGTAAAAGTGTAGGGAAAGAAAGAATCACATTACAATTTATACTGATTTGTCCAAGCCTACATCCAGTCCTCTTTCAATCAACCTTAGATTGAAAGGATTTCACTATAATGATTGAGTTCTTACAAGCAAGATACAAAGACAACCCTCTCAATGTATTATCCTTTCAACTCCAAATCAACTATAGCAAACACCCAGAAAGAACAACCTCTTTCTGTCAACCCTTAGAGATACCCCACTCTAAGTCACTAAAACTTTTCTAAGTCCTCTTCCATGCCGCAGCAACAGGGAACCACAATCAAACTTGATTGCAAATGAAAACTGATATGGTACAGTACACCTTCATGTGCAAAAAGTGATCAACAATGTTGAAGCTCAAAGTTCTTCAAAGAATCTTGATGAATTATCCAAATGTATGAATTCGTGATTCTTGAAGTAATAAGGACGCTCGTGTAATAAATCTCAACAAACAAAGTCAGATATTAAAGATATGAATCATTAAGTTGTTGAAAACAGAGAACAATGTGTCTATTTATAGATTTACACAACTTTGACGTAGTTTAATCGATTACTCAAATAATGTAATCAGTTAATCAATTCCTTCTGCATTAATATATTTACATTGCACAGCATTTAACAGATTAACAAGAACATGTAATCGATTAACCAAAACATATATGCCACAATATTTAAAAATATGACCGTTGTGACAGTTATGTCTCTTCAAGAAAAAAAATTTCAATCAAAGCACAATTAAACCGATAAAGAAATTGATATAATCGGTTAAGTTTCAAAATTAAGCATTTTTTAAAACTTTTTTATTCAAAATACATCAATGCACTCAGTAAACATGTGCAGACATAACTACGAGTTTTAATCGACTATACCCATAATCCAATTAGTTAAAACTTGTTGTTTTGCCACAATTAAGCATGTACTGATATCTGATGAATTTAACAGATTATGTAAACGGTATAATCAATTAATTCATACATATATGCAATGTGCAAAGTGTTTTAATCAAAGATTCATTTTCAATCAATGAATATATAACACAGATAGTTCAAGCACATATACAGATATAATCAAGCAACAATTTAAGCCAAATTAATGTGAAAGAAACTATAAAACATTTATGTTGTCATCATCAAAAACTCATATGTGAGATATGAGTTTAGCTACATGGCTCCCCGTATCAAAAATTTAGATGTCTAGCTTAAGGAAAAATCCTATACTAATTAGACATTAATACAAGCCTTAAACAAATCTACCTACTTGGCCGAAATACATGGCCTAAAGAAACCTACACTATTTGGCCAAAATCCATGGCCTAAAGAAACATATACTACTTCAAACTATGCTTCATATGGCTACAAAGGTGGTCCAAAAGGTAGAGTTTAGACCATGGCTAGGGGGTATGCCATTATCCCCTCCCTCTTGAAAAGGATTTGCCCTTAAATCTTCAACTTGGGCTAAGGCAAACTTCCTTATCTTCTTTGGAGTCATTGTTCTCTTTTCCGCTTAGAAATACTCATCTTATAACACAATTAGAACAAGTGTTATGATAGTGAGTAGATGAAGAATATAGCTTCCAAGAATGATATACTTTAAATAAAATGAATGATCAAGGTCCTGGAGAGTAGGAACATCTTTGAAACTTTTATTTGTCTTGTATTGGATGTAAGTGTTTGAAAGATTATCCATTCCAACACAAAGTCTATTTGTAGGAATATGTCATCATACCTTCCTTCTTGAAAAGGATTTGTCCTCAAATCTTCATGTGTCTTTATGATAAAAACATTTTTCCTATTCTTGATTAATTTTTGTTTCTTTTTACCAAGATCAAAGATCCATATGCAAGTGTCATCAAACACAAATTCAATAATTTCTTGTACCACAAACAAAAAGTATTCAAAGGAAAATTTAGAAGAAAGCCTTATATTAATTTTAAAAGAGTTTTGAAGGCTTACTTCACAAAAATGTTTATGTTTTCTTTGAGTTAATGGTAACCTAGAAGGTAACATCAACTTAAAGTGTGAAGTTGAAAATTTTGAGGAGTTTAAAACAATGAAAGGTGAAAATGAAGTTAAAAAATTTACAAGAGTAAACGTTAGAATTATGAAAGACATCAGTTGTACACAAAGTTGAAGCAAAAAAGATTTTTGACACTGGTTTTAATAATAACCAAAGTTATAGACCATATCTGATTTAAAATAATTATTTAATTTTAAGAGTTTAAGGCATCGGTTCTCATATGAACTAAGGACAAAGGTCCTTAAAATTAAATAATTATTTTAAATCAGATGGGTCTATGAACGAGGCCAAAAACCTATTTTATTTTGTTTAGTGCTTCATTTTGTTTTAATCGAAGCATAGTGTGAACTTTTTTGTTTTCGTTCACAACCAAAACCAAAAATCCTATCTTTTTTACCTCGTCTTAATATGTCTCGGTTGTAAAACAAATACCAATTATCGAAAATATTTGTTGTCGTATTCCTTTTTTTCATAGTTATATATATACATAATTGTTGTCTTTACTTGTTCTTTTTAGTTATTTTATTAACCAACTTTTTTAAGTTTAAAATTAAAAAATATGTAAAAGTTTAGGATCTATACAACTGAATTACAAAGTTAAATAACATACTAATTATACTTTCTTTTTCATTCCAACTTTGATGTAAAATAAGAATTTTGTACAATAAAAATAAATATAAATATAAAAATAAATATAAATATAAATATATATATATATATATATATATATATATATATATATATATATATATATATATATATGTTTCGGGTGGAAAGTTTGTGGGACCGAGACACTAACCTTTCAGACTTGGCTTTCCTTCTTCTGACCTCTGAATCTCCTGCTCTAAGTTCTTTAAGTTCGACTCAAAAGGGGGGAGGTACCTACAAAGGCACTCCGACGCTCAAGTTAGGCGTCTGTTGAAAGAGTTGTTGCTCACAAATGAATATTATGGTAATTGATTATTGTGAACTTAGTAGAGCGTGAGTAGAATGTTTTGGAGTGTGAATTGAGCATACCTGGCTGATGGTTCTGACCTTGTATTTATAGGTTGTCTCCTGGATCTAATATGATACAGGCCCAATAAAATATAAACAGATTTACCTTAAAATCTGGTTGGTTACCTTAAAATTCGGTTAGTTGCTCATAAACCGCCTATCAGATCTTTAATCAGATATCTTTGACTATTTTATCATTCGTTGGACACTTGGTCCAATAATAAGCGCTGGCCCAATTGTGGCCCAGACCGATTGCTCTTGTTGGTTATAGTGGTGATCGAACGGTGATGACCGTTCGGTAAGTACAACTGACGAGCGTTGTCGCGGTTTGAGCTGAATGACGAGCATTGTTGTTGATGAGCATTGCTACAGTAGATAGAGCGATCGGTCTTAGATGTTAACCGGTCGGCCTAGATATCATACTATACATAATGCCCCCCAAGTCCGAGTTAATCGTCTGGTTTTAGTCAAGAAGGTTAAGTATAGGACTTATATGAGCTTGGGGAAGGTCGTCTTCGTTCTATTGGGGGAGGTTGTTCTGATTGTAACTTGAGTTGTTGCTCCTCTCTGACCGAATGGTTGACTTTATAACTTCTTTTTTGAACTTTTCAATAGGCCGTTTGGCTTTGAGAGTGTTTTAACCTTCTGCCGAGCGGGATTTACCGCTTGGTTTTTGTCTTAAGATGGTTGACGAAAGGGATTTACCTCTTGGTCTTTGACTTTTTACCTAGGAGATCTTCCTAACGGGATTTACCATTCGGCTTTACACTAGGAGATTCTAGAGAACGTCCTAATGAAAGGCCTTGCCGAGCGCGATTTACCGCTCGGTCTTTGTCTTCATATTGTTGGCAAGAGGGGTTTACCTCTCGGCCGAGAGGGATTTACCTCTCGGTCGAGAGGGATTTACCTCTCGGCTTTGAGCTAGGAGTGCTTCCTAGTGAACGGGCTTTACCGTTCGGTTTTGAGAGGGCTTTTACCTCTCTGCTTTGAGCTAGGAGTGCTTCCTAGTGAACGGACTTTACCATTCGGTTTTGAGAGGGCTTTACCTCTCTGCTTTGAGCTAGGAGTGCTTCATAGTGAACGGACTTTACCGTTCGGTTTTGAGCTTTAGTGTTGACTATGAAATTCTTGAACGAAATTGGTAACCAATGACCGAGCGTGAATTTCTCGGTTTTATTTATTTCATAATGAAAGTTTAAGAAAATAACAAAAGTCTAAATCAAGAATTTAAATATGACATTAATAGAGTTTTGGATTCCTCTCTTCAGTTTATAAGTCTACGAACCGATCGTTCACGATGACGACTAGGACTGCGACTATAGTCTCGCCTTCGTTCGTTCTTCCTATACGTCCGTTCGGGACTTCTTCTTGTTTCCTGTATATACTTACGGAGGTGTCCTGCCCGAATGAGACTTTCTATTTCGTTTTTCAGCGTAATGCATTCTTCTGTAGTATGTCCATGATTCTGATGGAAATGACAGCTCTTCCTTTCATCTGCGTTTCTTGGAGATGGTTTCGTTTGGAGTGTGAGAAGTTCAGCGTTTAGAGCTTCTTCAAGAACTTTTGCCCTAGGTGCGTTGAGGGTTGTATAATGATGAAACTTAAATGTTCGGGGAAACTCCCCGGTTTTACCATTATTGTCGAACGGTCGCTTACCGTCCTTTCTACCTCCACTTGCCTCAGCTTCTTGTTGTCGCTTTCTTTGTGAGATTCGCATATCCTCCATGCGGATGAATTCAGGTATTCGTTCCTGGAGCTCCTCCATAGTTTTTGTCGGTCGTGCATAAAATTTTTCAGCAAAATACCATGGTCTTAGACATGAAGGCAAATTGGTGATGATAAAAGACTGATTTACTTCTTTAACTCGTCGTGCAGTTTCAATATACCTTTTCATAAAGGCCTTCAAAGTTTCTCCTTTTTCCTGTTTAGTATTTACCAATTCCGCTGGTGTTACTTCCTGATTACGATTGGAGGCGTATTGCCTTCTAAAAAGGGTTTCCACCGTGGCGAAGCAATCCACTGTGTTTGGGGGAAGAGTGTTATACCACTCTAATGCTTCGTCCTTGAGTGATAAGGAGAAGGCTCTGCACATAATCGGATCACTGTCCGTGTAGAACACCATTGCATTGGTGAAAATCTTGAGATGATTGTCGGGATCTGCCGAGCCATCATACTAATCCAATACAGGAGGATTCTTCTCTGGCATTGGAGTTTGCATGATGGCCGCCGTAAAAGGGAGTAGACTGGAGGGCCGATCGGTTCGCAGGGGGGACGATTCTCTCCTTCCCCGACTGTTCGGGTCAGTATGCCGAGATGGCTGCTGATTACGACTTCCATCGTTATCATTGTGATGGTTGATACGTCGATCGGCTATGGACTCCGAGTGTTGAGTTGATCCTTCGGCATGACCTCGCTCTGCTCTCAATATTGTAATCTCCTCTGCGTGCCTTTGCTGCATCTCTTGTTGTGCTTGCGTTTGTGCCTGTATGGTTCTTGCTTGTGCCTGTATCTGCGCTTGCATCTGCGCTATCAAATCTCTGGTGTTCTGTTCTTCCTCCATGCTCCTCGTGGTCACCATTGGGTTTGACGCTCGGCCCCACGGTGGGCGCAAAAATGTTTCGGGTGGAAAGTTTGCGGGACCGAGACACTAACCTTTCAGACTTGGCTTTCCTTCTTCTGACCTCTGAATCTCCTGCTCCAAGTTCTTCAAGTTCGACTCAAAAGGGGGGAGGTACCTACAAAGGCACTCCGACGCTCAAGTTAGGCGTCTGTTGAAAGAGTTGTTGCTCACAAATGAATATTATGGTAATTGATTATTGTGAACTTAGTAGAGCGTGAGTAGAATGTTTTGGAGTGTGAATTGAGCATACCTGGCTGATGGTTCTGACCTTGTATTTATAGGTTGTCTCCTGGATCTAATATGATACAAGCCCAATAAAATATAAACAGATTTACCTTAAAATCTGGTTGGTTACCTTAAAATTCGGTTGGTTGCTCATAAACCGCCTATCAGATCTTTAATCAGATATTTTTGACTATTTTATCATTCGTTGGACACTTGGTCCAATAATAAGCGCTGGCCCAATTGTGGCCCAGACTGATTGCTCTTGTTGGCTATAGTGGTGATCGAACGGTGATGACCGTTCGGTAAGTACAACTGACGAGTGCTGTCGCGGTTTGAGCTGAATGACGAGCGTTGTTGTTGATGAGCATTGCTATAGTAGATAGAGCGATCAGTCTTAGATGTTAACCGGTCGGCCTAGATATCATACTATACAATTTATATATATATATATATATATATATATATATATTTATAATTTATATTATTAAACATAGAAACATTTTATATTTATCAAACTCATTCAATAAGTAAACTCATAGATTCATAGTATAACAATACACTTTAGCCTCCAAATATACATATAAATCCCATTACATTGTAATATAAACGATTTTTGTTGTTTTACTTAGACTTTTATGGTAGTGTTTATATTAATATGTTTGTATGAGTTTGAGATTAATATGGAAATGTAAATGTTAACAGCCTATGTAAAATTGAAATAAAAAAGTAAGAGCAAACATATTAATTCTAAATTCTTGATTTATTTTTAGGAGTGTTTTTCCTGCACTCCCACCTTTCTCCCTGTAATTTTATATTCTAAAAGTAACATTCTTTAATGAATTTGGAAATTTATTGAAATTTTTAAAAAAAAAATCAATAAATTTTGAAGAAAAAATAATTTTCAACAAATTTTAAATCTGTTAAAAAAGAAAGTGGAGTGTAAGGTTTTTTGAAAAGCAGGAAATAATTTAGAGATTTAAAAAAAAATATGAAAGTGGAGAAAGAAATGTGAGATGACACAGAAAGAAACACTCTGTGCTCGACCTTTTTAAAATTGTTATTATTTTTTAAAGGTTCTTATTGTCTAAACTAGGGATGGCAACGGGTCGGGTTGGGCACGAATAGTGCCTACCCGCAATCTGATCTGACAAAAAAAAATCCACCCACTACCCGACCCGCTATCCGCACGGATACCCGCTTAAAAAATATCCACGGGTATTTTAAAACCCGCGGATACCCGTGGATATCCGCAGATACCTGTAAATATTTAAAAAAAATATATTTTAATAATTATTAAAATAATTTAAATAGAATTACAAAAAAATTATAAAATATAATATAAATTAAATTAAATATAAATTTAAATTCAATTTTAATTAAACTTAATCTTATAAACTAATGTTAATTTTAATTAAATTTAACTTAATAAAATATAAATTAAATTTTTATTTTTATTTTTTGCGGGTAACGGGTATCCGCGGGTACGGATAGTATAATACCCACACCCGACCCGTTTATAAGCGGGTATTAAAATATCCGCTACCCGCAAATTGCGGATAGTAAATATCCGCGAGTATCAACTATCCGTCGCGGATTTTATCCGCGGATATCCGCAGGCGCGGATTTTTTTGCCATCTGGTCTAAACTGGCCCAATACAGTTTTGTGCATTTGTTAGACAAGGTTTGTGCAGTCCAACTTAATGGTATTCTAATTTTAACTTTATGCATGTCACTTTTTCGTTTTGTTATGAGTATATGGTCGTCGAATATAGCTAATTCAATACATAATGTGTTTTATTGTTCTATGTGCAGGTTGAAAATGAAATTCATGTTGTGTTCTTATTTGAATGAGAAAATGTTTCATAACATCTCTTGATTAAAATGTGTGTATTATACTTTTATTTAAATGTTTTAAGATCAAGATTATTTTATTATGAATTAATTGTGTCTGGCTTTACTTTGTGAAATAGAGGAACAAGTTTATACAATAATATTGTATTTTATATATAAAACATCATTAATATTTTGTATTGTATAAACTTTGACTTAATTTTTTTTTACTTGAAATTTTAATAAATTTAAAACTTTCATTAAATTACATTAGAATTGACAAAAAGGAGTAAAGTATAATTGGGTTATATTGAGATAACACTCAGTAGTAGTTATTCTGATTCATCCTATACTGCACCCCTAGATCACATTCGTATTATCTAAAACATACTGCTTACATTTCTTCCTTAATCAATGCCAATTAGCATCCAAGAATTACTAATAATAAAATTATTGTGTTAATTTCGCTTAGCACCGTCTCAAACTAGTTTAACGGTAAAAAAATTGAAGTGATGACACAGCATATACTAAATTATTTGCATCACCGTCCTTCCAGAGTCACGTGTTTTTACCCTTTTTCCGTTTCACTCTCACCGGGTTAGGTAACATCCATTCACCTATAAATCCCTTCCACATCACTTCCTCTTCTCACAAACTCCAAAACTCTGCAACAACATCATCAAGAAGAAAAAGATGGAAGAGGAAGGCACGGATTCTCGAAAGCAAGCGAGGCTCGCAATCATGGAACTGGCCAACATGATAAGCGTTCCGATGGCCCTAAACGCCGTCGTTCGCCTCAACGTCGCCGACGCCATCTGGAACTCCGGCGCCAACATCCCCATCTCCGCCGCCCAGATCCTCCCCCGCATCCTCCCCGCCGGCGACGCCGAGAACCTCCAGCGACTCCTCCGCATCCTCACCAGCTACGGCGTCTTCCACGAGCACATCGACGCCGGTGAACGCAAGTACTCCCTCACCGACGTCGGCAAAACGCTTGTCACTGACGAGCAAGGCCTCTCCTACGGGGCTTACGTGCTTCAACACCACCAGGTCCGATTTTTTAAGAATTTTTTTCTGATTAAATTTGTTGGCGACTTTTGATTTTTAATATAAATGTGTTTAAGGAAACGAGTTTTAATATTTTGGTGAAATATTAAAATTCATTAAAAAGAAAATGAATATTAATAGAAATGAATGACTCATGTGAATGATGTGGTTGTGTCGATAGGACGCGCTGATGCGAGCGTGGACATTGGTTCACGAGGCAGTGGTGGACCCTACGAAGGAGCCGTTCGAGAGGGCGAACGGAGAGGGAGCGTATGGGTATTATCTGAAGCAGGAAGAGATGAACGAGTTGATGGTGAAGGCCATGTCAGGGGTGTCAGTGCCCTTCATGAAGGCCATGTTAGAGGGCTACGATGGCTTCCAAGGTGTGGAGAAGCTGGTGGACGTGGGTGGTAGTGGCGGTGACTGCCTGCGCATGATCCTGCAGAAACACCCCACCATCAAGGAGGGGATCAACTTCGACCTCCCTGAAGTTGTGGCCAAAGCACCACCAACCCCATGTGAGTCACTGTTAGTACTTGTTGCATGAGATTATGATCACATCTGATTGATATCATCGTCTCATTCATCTTTAGATGTAACCCATGTGGGTGGTGACATGTTCAAATCTATTCCCCAAGGAGACGCTATCTTCATGAAGGTAAGTTCGTTCCTTTATTTCAATTTATTTAGGACAAACTTTTAATCTTAATATAGAAAACTTTATTCATTAAGACAATTGTTTGGTCTTAAATAACATAATATTATTTTAAGATTAATTAATTTTCTAATACATACATTTAATATTTAAAATTAAACCAAAATTTAATTATATTCATCATTATTAGAACTTAAATAATATTAAAATCAGTATATTAAGGTTATATCTTTTTATTATACTAAAAATAAAATGTATCATACTTATTATAAACTATTTATTTATTTATTTTTTAATGAATATTTGATTAGCTTTTCTCACAAAAAAGTATGTAGAAAAAGAAAAAAAATGTTAATTTTCGTCAGATGTAATTTTTGTCCTCTTGTTTCTAATAAATAAGGCTTACCGCAATTAAAAGTTTGTGGGGCGGGCTAACTTTGCCAACGTAGAACTCTCTCTGAAAATGCTAATTTTATATCTACTATATTTTGTCATTTATTTTCTAATTACAAAAGTTGGAAAATAACTTAACTTTTTATTTAATGGAAAATGATGTACTCGTTTTATTGTATATTTAATACGTAAAAATTGTATATGATTTTTCATTTGTATATATATATATATATATATATATATATATATTAAAACTTATTAGTATTAATTAAATTAAATTTTTATTTATTTTTAAATTTTATTTTTTAATTTGAAATTAATATTGCATTACATGAATTTCTTACAATTTTTATTATATGCAATGTTTGCATTATTATATAACTTTTACTTATCGTCACGTAATATACAAAAAAAAGAAATTTAATATAATAAAATTATAAGAAATAATAAATAAAAATGTAAATTAATTAAAGGAATTTGTAATTTGAGTTAGAAAATTATAAAATTAATAATTTTAAAATATCTTATCTGAAATTTCATATAAAAATTAAATTAACTCATAAAATTAAAATGGCCAGTTTTTCCTCCAGAAAAACAATTTTCATCTTTAAGCTGAAGATGTAGTTATGATTTTTTTATTAGAGATGTCTTATGGGCATAATATTGAGGTTTCTTTTTTTGTTAAAATAATATTATGGGCGTTAGGTACTAACGCCACAAAGTAATAATGGAGACGCAATTATTATTCACCACATATAACGGATAACGTTGGTAGGGATAAAACAATTAATTAATCTTATAATTATTAATTCATTCATAAATTCCGTTCTCTTTCCTGTATTTTATTATAAGCATTATAAAACACAACTTATTTTAACTATATTTCTTACATAGCACCAATTATGAATAATAAAAACAAATTATTACGAAGGATTGGTGCAATACTTAAATAAATTATTCATCTTACTTTTTATCCTTAAATTCCTAACAAACAAAAGATTTATGTAATGAACAATATGTAGATTCATGTTGCTGTAAAAAATTTTCCAGTGATTAGAAGATTTTGAGAGGATTAAATGGTAGTGTTTGTCACTGTATACATTGTTGTGTATTTATGACATCTGATATAGTTTTGCTGAATAATAAATTGAACATTGTTTGGCAGTGGGTGCTAACAACATGGACGGACGAGGAAATAAAGGAGATAATGCGGAACTGTCACAAGGCACTTCCTGAGGGAGGGAAAGTGATAGCTTGTGAGCCAGTGCTGCCAGAGCACTCAGATGAGAGTCACAGAACAAGGGCGTTGCTTGAGGGTGACATTTTTGTGATGACAATCTACAGAGCCAAGGGGAAGCACAGGACTGAAGAACAGTTCAGGCAGTTAGCCATTGATGCAGGTTTCCCTCTTTTCAGAGCCATCAATGTTGACCATTTTTACACTGTTCTTGAGTTTCAGAAATGAAATTAATGCAACCATTCTTCTCTGTTTCAAGGGCATTGTTCTGTAGACAGAGTTAAGTGGTAGTGGTTTAGGTTTTATGATATTAGAACTGAGCTGCTTGGAGGATCAGGGCAAAGATTGTTAGATATTGATTCTGGTATAATGGAAAAAAAGTGCAGAATAGTACCATTTGTCACAAGTAATAAGAAACAGAGTAACGACAGAGTAGTACCCCCTGTAGCCTAAAGTTAAATAACTATCTTTTCAAAAGTTATCCTTTTATTTAAGTTAATTTGTTATTCCTAAAAGTTCAGACAAATTTTTAGATTATTATCAGTAAATTTAATTTTAAGACTCGAAATGTATTTAAAAGTGTGCATTGTCTTATAATAGTGAAATTCAAAAACTTTAGTCTTTTTATAATGTATGATAAACAGAAATTTAGCTCTTGGAATTATAAGATGCATAAAATGGAGATTTTGCTGTTCTATTTATAAAATTATAATAAATTTATTATATTGTTAGTAGTATTTTGGAAAATTTTACTTCAGTTCAAGATTTTATTTATTTTTATGTATTTTACATAATATTGATATATTTTTGAAAAAAAATCTAATTATTGTAGCGTTAGATATTCTAAATTTATGGCAAATACGCCCAAGTGTGAGCAATTATATAAGCAAACTAATATACAATTCGTACAATATCGCTTTATAATTGTATTCCTTTGGATTTTGATGATGCGGACAACATATAACCTAATATATATTTATAAACTGACACGTAATGCAATTTTTGACCTCTAAAATTATTTATAATTGTATCTTTTAATGTTAACATTTACCTCCGACTTTATTTTAACATAGTCATCTAAATTATTTGTTTTGTCAATGTTCTCTTGTAACCTCCTTTTTCTATATTTTGTTGTTAAAAAAAATGTCTGGGATTTGAAAAGAAGACAATTTTATGTATTACTAAGAAAGTTGATAATCAATATTGGGAAAGCTGGTTTAGTCTCACTGTAAATCGACGATTTAATTCTCTAATATTACTTAAAGAGAACAAAAATAGTAATAGTTTAATGCTATAACTTCTTCACAAGATAATTGGACAACGACTATTGGGTTAAAGTAAACATTTACTTTGTATGTGGAAACGTAAAATTAAATTTATTTTCAATTCAATACATTATTTCAATAATTAAATACAATATTTTTAGATAAAAAAATTCTAGTATTTTATTTGTAGAAATTTTGTACAAAAAGATCAAAGGTTAGATGCATAAGATGCTATCACTTGTAAAAGAAGTTTCTAAGTAGATTTTGGAAAAATGCTTTGTTGTACAATTTTTTCTTGAAGTGATAAATTCTTGAAAAATAAGAACTAAAATGTACTGTATAGGATGAAATGTGTTCTTCAGCTTTTCTTTGTAATGTTTTATTGTCACTTGCCTTGGGCCATCGGCTAACAATTTCAGATTCAATTTTTGGATCTGTTAATTTTCTTATGAATTTTGAATTTTGATGGTTTTGCTTCTTGCACCCATTTAATTGTTTCCTGCACTCTTGTAATGTTTTACTTTAATATTGGATCTCTTTTCTTTAATTTTGTTACGTGAATATTGAAAAGTATAATTTATTTTATGATTTTTATTCATATACATAATATATTTGAGACATTTTATTTTCCTAAATTGTTTGAGAAGCACAAAGACACAGGACTCTATCATCGTATCTTTCTTCTTCTCACATGGGCTCACCGTAATAGTGAGAGAAGCATTACCAGCCGATGAGGGATCCAGCAGCTTGAAAAAATGTGACATGTAATCATAACCACGATAAGTAAAGTGTTTCAGATGAGAAGCAGAAAACTCCACCGCACAGTTATTCGTTGCATAAGAACTGGAATTGTCTTCCACTATGATAACGCTTTCAAGTTGAGGCACCTCTAGACTGACGCGTTTTGCTTTTAACCAAGAGCAATTTGTTGTTTCAAACACTTTTAGAGCTGGTAAACGAAGATTGAAATCTGAAACAGAGTCATGAGTAAATAAAACTCCAGACAATTTCAGGACTTTTAACAGTCCAAACATAGGTTGTAGTAACTCTAATGGCACAAGAATAGCTAAGACTGTAAGCTTCCTTTTCATCTCTACAAACTAGTTTCACACTTTTTGGTCTAAGAAAAAGGTTGATATTTACGAGTCAATTACGTTAACGAACCCACAATTTTAGAAAACCCTTCTACAAAATTACGGTAGTTGTCTTTCAAACCCACGAAACTCCCCACTTCTGTTACTGTTGTTGGACGTTCCCATTTCAACAATGCTACCACCTTCGTTGGATCCATCGAAATTCCTTGCGCCGAAATCACATAACCCTGAAATTGAACTTCACCCAACAAAAACTCACACTTAGACAATTTTCCAATGACATCACTACATACTTGTAGTGCCTATAGTGCAATCTAAAAGTTGTCTTCTACACATCCTCAGGCTTGACTAAAATCTGATGATAACCAGACCTTAAGTCAATTTTAGGGAATATACCTGCTCCTCGCAGTTGGTCCAATAGGTCGTCAATCCTTGGTAACATGTATTTATTCTTGAATGTTACCTTATTTAGTTGTCAGTAATCCATACATAACCTTGAAATCCCATATTTCTTCTTTACTAAAAGTACTGGAGCTCCACACGGTGAAATGCTATGTATGATGAACTTCTTTCAAGCAACTCTTCTATCTAACTCTTTAACTCGTCCAACTCTGCAGGAGTCATCCTATAAGGAGCCATAGACACTGGTCATGCACCTGATACTAGGTTTATTGGAGAACTCCACTTCTCTGCTTGATGGTAACCTTGGTACTTCATTTGGAAAGATGTCCACATACTCTTCTACCACTGGGATACCCATTGCTTGCTCCTTAGGACTCTTCTTCTTTTCTTAAGTTATTATCACGAAACATGCAGCCCCTTCACTAACGTCCTTGAGCACTTCTTTCTAGGAGATCATCTTCAATCCATACGAATCAGGAAACACTAACTTATGATGCCCACAATCGATAAGGATATGGATGGCAAACAACCAATCCATCCCTAAAATTACATATAGACCTTTGAGGGGTAAGGAAATCAAGTTCACCTTGAACTTGCGTCCTACTACTACAATCGGGCATCCAACATAGACTGAACTGGTTGAGATCTGTTCTGATGCTGGTGTAGAAACCACCAGTTCACATGCTGTTGATATAAGCTTGCACAGTCATTCCTCCTTGACGGAGATTCAAGAACTCTTTTTCCCTCTCAATTTTAGCATTGTTTGAGTAATACTTTTCCAAAAACCTTACTTTAAAACTACTTCAGTAATGTCTTCATGCTAGACTCCATCATCTTTTGCATACCATCCCACCAATATACAACTTTATTCTCTAGCAGGAAGAACTCATAAGTCAACTTATGCTCCTCTGAGCACTTTACTTGGAAAATCTTCTCAAGTTCTCAAATCCATGATTTTGCTCGGTTTCGCATAGCCTTCCAATCAAACTTTGGTGGGTTGTGCTTCAGAAAATCATTAAGTCTGGAATGATGTCCTGGTGCCTGAGTAGCATGTTGTCGATCCAACGCGTCAACCATGCGATCAACAACTTGGGAAAAATCATCAGTAGAAGGTGTTTGGTTTTCGTTGTTTGATCGACGAGACATGTTCTCTCTCTCTCTCTATGTACAACAATTCAAATACAACTTAGCACACAATCAAATTGAATAAGAATTTTCACATAAAATTCACAAAGCTATATTGCATAAACTAACGAGCTCACTCCCCAAAAGCCCAAAATTTTTTTGAAAAACATTGCTCTGACACTAAAAATGTAAAACCCCTTCTTAAAGTGTCACTAAACAAATTTAGAATATTTATTCACAAAAAAAAATTATTTATGAAATCAATAATGAGTTTAACCGAATAAAACCATACATTAATAAGTTCATATCGAAACAGATTTACAAATTTGTTTAAAATATAATACATAACAACCATTTATTTATTAATACAACTTTAAAATTGTCACAGATTTCCCAACACTGCTCGTTCTAAATGACTCTTGTTTCATCTGTAAGACATTTGCTCCCACACAAATATAAACAAATAGGTTGAGCAAATAATAACAACATAGAAAAAGATATAATATTATGACACCCACCCACACTATTTAATTAATTTATTTCCACTTATTGTCTCTATCGTATTACTGTATTATTTTGTAAAATTAACCCATCCATTCTTCTCTCATAAACTGTCAGGCCTCGGAAATGACGAGCGTTGGTGGAGTCCACGTGGCAGCCGGAGAGCGCGCCACCTCAGCAACGCACGTGGTGACCGTAGAGTCTGACACCCACTAACGGACGCCAGCTGTTGCACGGTATGGGCAGTCAGGAATCTGAAGTGGAAAACACGTGGCGACCGTAGAGTGGACGTCCGGCATGGGCTGTCAGAAACCGGTAGTGGAAAGCACATGGCTGTCAGAGTGTGAACGTGCGTTCGGCGGGAGTGGGAAGTAAAAGCTGATATTTCAGAACTTATTCCCCACTCTCTCTGCACGCACCTCCCTGTAATTCATTTCTGAGAATTCTTTCTCTCTTCCTTCTCTCTACATTCTCTGCACCTTCTCTCTAAGGAAACCACTGTTTTATCTCCTCCAACCTGAATTTCGGTACCGTAGAAGGACACACGACGTCCAGGGCTTCCAAAAGAACCGTTCGGTTTGTGAAGCTGGACTGGTAAGTGTTCCCCGCTCTCTGTCGTTCGTTTTCTTAGCATGCAACTCAGTTCTGAGTTCGTACGTTGATCACCATTCTCAAAAATGGGTAGATCTGATGGTGTCGGGGTTCGTTGTGTAGTTGGGAGGAACGAGCGTTGACGGTAGGAGAATTTGTGGTTGAGAAGTTGTGTGTCTGCGTTGAAAAAGTCCGGTCATTTTAGAGGTAAGGGAAACTTATTTAATTTAATTGGTTTGATGTTGTGTTTTGTATGAACGTTCATTATTTGACTACATGAAAATAATGCATGATGGGTGATGTGAATGAATTGTATGAACATTCATTATTTGACTGTATGGGTATAATGCATGATGTTTGATGTGACTGAAGTACATGAACGTTCGTTGATTTATGGTTGGGAATGAAATACATGAATTTACATGATATGGATTTCATGAGATGTGAAAGTTGGTTTTGATATGAACGAATGGAATTATGAGATTTTGATGAGAAATGAACTGGAATGTGAATGAAATGGAATAAGAAACTTTCCCTATGATATTATGCGTTCGTTGCTGAACAGTCCTTGACCGTTCGGTTTTTCTGATGAAAATAGCGGAAGTGGGATTCTTTCATTTGGACAGATCCCTTGTTGAGGACGATCGTCCTCGTGTCAAAATACTATGCTTGAGCGTTCGGCCAAGCACTGTTGTATATGGTATCCTTTGATAAACTCCGTTCTTTTATATTTGTATATATATATATATATATATATATATATATATATATATATATATATATATATATATATATATATATATATATATATAGGGAGTAGCATATTTCCCGTTCGTAAACACTGTTTCGAAAGTCCCGTTCGGTCTCACACCTAACGTTCGTACTGAGTAGCGTTCGGTCTCACACCTAGCGCTCGTACTGGGTAGCGTTCGGTCTTATACCTAGCGCTCGCTCTAAATGGTGCTCGGTCTTATACTGAGCGCTCGTACTCTTTCTCGTAAATTAGTCTTATAAAATAGCGTACGTCCAACTCCAGACTACCACGCTCGGTCATTGACTGGCAGTGGGTTTCAGTATGAGAATTTTTATAAAAACGTTTCCTTAAAGTCTTGAGATGTTCACGTTTGATGTATTCGGCCTAGGGCCTCCACACTTAAATTATTCTTGGAGTATTGGTTTGAATTCACGAGAGTCAGTTCATTCAACTGATTCTCATGGTAAATAACGTTCGTCCAATGAAACAGGACATTACTTGGTTATTCTCGAGCGTAGTCGTGACCTTGGTATACGGATCTAAACGGGCGTCTTTTGGTCCCGTCCCCAGCGTTCGTCCTCGGCCTTATTGGGGACAGAACGTTCGGTTTTTGATGGTTCACAAAGTGATGATGGAAATGAATGTGGAATGATGAATAGTAAATGTTGATGAGTATATGAGACGGAAATAAAGTTATGACTTTTGAACGAGCGTTCCAGGTAGGAACGACTCAGATGAATGTTGGAATTTGTAAAGTATGACTGTGGGAAGTTAGTGCTGGCTGTTCGATCCTGATGTTCCGTGAGTACTCGTCCTCAAGTAGAGGGGGTACGTCATGCGTGGGAACGGCAGGAGGTCCTCGTCCTTAGGGGTACTTTGGACGGAACGGACTAACCTCGGGTGGCAGCTGATGAGGATGCCAGTTACCACACCACCCGGGTGCGTGAACGCCTATAACTACGCAAAATTCATACAGTCCAAACAGTCAGTCTAGTGTTGAGTTTTATATAGTACGTACGTTAAATTGTGTTGATGTGTGATGAATTGTCATATTACTTGGTATATTGATGCATTAATTAAATTACATAAGCTTACCCTGCGTTTTTCCTTGTGTTGTCTCGTTTTGTACGTTCGTCCTGTCGTTGCAATGATCATCCGTGTGGATGTGAGCAGAAGGAGACGAGCGTTTGGAAGATGCGCTGGACGAAGAGAACTTGGTAGAAGTTGAAGTGAAGACCGAGCAGTGAGACGCTCGGCTAGTAGTGTAGGTTTGTGGCAGAGTGGTCGTTCCACCGCCTCATCCTTTATTTTAGTTATGTTCGACCGTTCGATATTTTCCTTTGTAAACCGTTCGGTCAGGTTTTAAATTTTACGTTCGACTTTAATGTTGTAACTGTACTGAAAGGACGTTCGTCCTTGAGCGTTTGTTTCTTTAGTTGAAAAACTGTACTAGATTATTATTAAAAGTGATTATTCTAATTATATGGTTTATGACTGTATTTTTGGGATGTCACATTAGTGGTATCAGAGCAGTTTTGTTCTTTTAAGGACAAAGTAGGTTGTGAGTGCACCATACTTGTTTTGCTGTGTACTCGACGTTCGTTTATTGAGTATTTCAAACTCTTTGAACTTAACTAACGTTCGTTTTCTCTGCTTCCCAGAGAACTGATGGTGCCAAGACCTCCTCCTCCTCCACCTGTCGAACGTGATGTGCCTGATAACACAAGGTTGTTGGAATCAGTGATCGAAAGGCTACAGCAGCAGAACACTGTTTTGATGCAGCAGAACGCGGCTGCTTTACAGAGTTTGGAAGACGCTCGCGCAAATTCTGAAGCGACCCAAAGGCAACTGATGGAGATCATTGCGACCACTAGGGGAATGCCCAGAGCATCTGCTTCAAACGCTACTCATCAGGCCGAGTGGAGTTTGGAGAATTTTCTACAGCATCGTCCAGCCAAGTTTGATGGGAAGTGCCTTCCTGACGAGGCAGACCAGTGGCTGCGTGACATGGAGCAGATCTACAACGCCAAGAGATGTCCGGACGACAACAGGTTGGCGTTCACTAAGTATCTACTGACTGGAGAGGCCAGTCACTGGTGGGCGAGCGTTAAGATGATATTTACGGACGCTCAAAGTCCCATTTCCTTGGAAGTCTTCAGAGACAAGTTTTATGAGGAGTATTTCCCTGACAGCGTTCGTTTCGGTAAGGAAGTAGAGTTTCTACAGTTGGTGCAAGGTTGTATGTCCGTTTCTGAGTACACCAACAAGTTCAAGCATCTGGTTCGTTTCAATACTATGGCTACCAGTGAAGTATGGCAGTGTAGGAAGTTCGAGAATGGGTTAAGAAGTAATCTGAAGGTGCTGATATCCAGCCATTGTATTAGGTCGTTTCCTGCAATGGTTGAGAAGGCCAAAGTGTTGGAAAGGAATGTGGCCGAAGCAGAGCAACAGAAGAAACAACAGCAAGCAACTAGGGTGCCGGTCATGTCCAGACCTAATCTGAATCGGGGCAGGATGTCGTACGCTCGTCCCGCACAACCATCCAATTCTCAAGCTATGGTTGTTGCCGGACAGTCTGGACAGTATGGTACAATCAGGTGTTTTCAATGTGGAGGGCCACACTACCGATCATCGTGTCCTCAGTTGTTAGGAGTAAAGTCCTGCACTCGTTGTGGGAGGAACAGACATCTAGAACGCGAGTGTAATATGGGCGGACGAGCGGCAATGAGGCCGCCAAATGTTGGGAGAATGCAACAAGGTCGGGGTGGACGAGCGCAAGATGTTGGTCGAGTCTAAGCAATAACGGGCGCTGAAGCTGCCAGTTCAGGTACGCTCGTCACCAGTACCTGCTTATTATTTGGAATGCCCTGTTGTGTGTTGTATGATTCGGGGGCAACACACTCTTTCATTTCGAAGGCGTGCGTTGAGAAATTGGGTATAACCGAACGCGAGATGCAGTTCGACTTGGTAGTGTCAACCCCAGCGGCTGGTGAGGTTAGGACGTCTACAGTGTGCGTTAAATGTCCTATAGAGGTTGAGGGGCGTAGTTATAAAGTAAATCTCATCTGTTTACCCTTAAAGGATTTAGAAGTAATCTTAGGAATGGATTGGCTGGCTGCCAATCACATCCTCATAGACTGTGGTGCGAAGCAATTGGTGTTTCCGGATGAATATGAAGTAGAGCTATCTGTGACGCTCGGTCAGCTAAAAGAGGACATCGTGGATGGCGCCAGTTGTTTTCTGATCATGACGCATTCGGACGAACGGTTTGAGGGATCAAGTTATGAACGATCGTCCAGTAAGCTGAATGGAGGATGATCGGTCGTGGATGACTTCGCAGACGTATTTCCAGATGAAGTACCTGGACTACCTCCTCCGCGCGAGGTGGAATTTACGATCGACTTAGTGTCGACCGTTGGACCCATCTCTATTGCACCCTATCGGATGTCGCCAGCAGAATTAGTGGAACTCAAAGAGCAGATTGAAGATATGATGGACAAGCAGTTCATCAGGCCGAGCGCATCACCTTGGGGAGCGCTTGTACTCTTAGTGAAAAAGAAGGATGGAAGCTCTCGTCTTTGCATTGATTACAGGCAGCTAAACAAGTTGACTATCAAGAATAAGTATCCATTACCTCAGATTGACGACCTACTGGATCAACTACATGGCGCGACCGTATTTTCAAAGATTGACTTACGGTCGGGATACCATCAAATTCGGGTGAAGGAAGGAGACATCCAGAAGACTGCTTTCAGGTCTCGTTACGGACACTACAAGTATGTAGTGATGTCGTTCGGTGTAACGAATGCACCGACAATATTCATGTACTACATGAACCGCATATTTCGACCGTTCCTGGACAAGTTTGTTGTCGTTTTCATTGATGACATCCTTAACTACTCCAAGAGCTATGAAGAGCATGAGGATCACTTGAGGGTCGTACTAGGTGTGTTGAGGGAGAAGAAGTTGTACGCCAAGTTGTCCAAATGTGAGTTTTGGATGAAGGAAGTGCAATTCTTGGGGCACGTGGTTTCAGCTGGAGGGATCTCAGTAGATCCGGCCAAAGTACGAGCGGTACTAGAATGGGAGAGCCCACGCTCGGTAACTGAGGTTCGCAACTTTGTGGGACTCGCGGGTTACTATAGACGGTTCATTGAAGGATTTTCCAAGATAGTATCTCCGCTGACCAGCAAGGATCAACTGTTCGCTTGGACCGATCGGTGTGAAGTGACTTTCCAAGAATTGAAGGATAAGTTGACAAGCGCTCCAGTATTGGTCATTCCTGACACGGCCAAACCGTTCGTAGTATATTGTGACGCTTCTCATCAAGGTTTAGGCTGTGTGCTCATGCAAGAGAAGCGGGCGGTCGTGTACGCTTCTCGACAGCTAAAAGTCCACGAGAAGAATTATCCAACGCACGACCTGGAATTAGCAGCGGTCGTCTTCACGTTGAAGATTTGGAGGCACTATTTGTATGGATCGACATTCCAAGTGTTCAGTGATCACAAGAGTCTCAAACACCTTTTTGATCAAAAGGAGTTAAATATGAGCCAAAGACGTTGGTTGGAGTTCTTGAAGGACTATGACTTCGAACTACTCTACCATCCGGGAAAAGCGAACGTTGTAACGGACGCTTTAAGCAGAAAGGTAGTTCACGTGTCCTCCATGATGGTCCGAGAGTTAAGTTTGGTGGAAAGTTTTAGGGATCTAAGGTTGCAGTTCGACCTAGAAACGAACGGTATCAGATGTTGCAACCTTAAGATATCCAGTATCCTTGTGGACCGAATCCAAGAAAAGCAATCAGAGGATGAAGAGTTGGTGAAGATCTTAAGCACGCTCGGTACAGATCAAGCTAAGCATTTAAACACTGGAACGGACGGTCTCTTACGCTACATGGATAGGACGTGCGTTCCAAACGATGGCGAGCTGAAAAGAATTATTCTGGAGGAAGGACATCACAGTCATCTTAGCATACACCCTGGTATGACTAAGATGTATCAAGACCTCAGGAAGTCGTTTTGGTGGCCAGGAATGAAGAATGATGTCGCTCGTTTTGTGGCATCATGCTTAATGTGTCAACGAGCCAAGGCTGAAAATCAGAGGCCAGGCGGTCTGCTTCAGCAGTTGGAGATTCCGGAATGGAAGTGGGACGGTATTGCGATAGACTTCGTGACTCACTTACCTCGAACGGTCAGGAATCACGATTCCATATGGGTAATAGTGGATCGACTGACGAAGAGCGCTCATTTCCTAGCGGTCAACCTGAAAATGTCTATGACGAACTTGGCAAAGCTTTACATCAAGGAAATTGTTCGTCTACATGGAGTTCCATCCAGCATCGTTTCAGACCGAGACACAAGGTTTACCTCTGAGTTTTGGTCATCGTTACAAAGCGAACTGGGTAGCAAACTCCAAATGAGTTCGGCTTATCATCCTTAGACAGACGGTCAGTCCGAGAGAACCATCCAGACGCTTGAAGACTTACTAAGGACGTGCGTCCTAGATCACATGGGCGTCTGGGATGAAGTCTTGCCTTTAGTGGAGTTCACCTACAACAACAGCTTTCAAGCCATCATAGGAATGACTCCTTTTGAAGCTCTATACGGGAGAAAGTTCCGGACGCCCTTATGTTGGTTTCAGGAAGGGGAAAAGGTGTTAACAGGACCAGAGCTCATTCAGCAGACGACTGAGAAGGTGAAACTGATCCAAGAAAGGTTGAAGACGTCCAGGAGCAGACAAAAGTCCTACGCTGACAAAAGAAGAAGGTCGTCTCAATTTAATGCAGGAGATCACGTTTTCCTTAGACTGCATCCGACCACTGGTGTAGGGAGAGCCATTCAACCCAAAAAGTTATCCCCCAAGTTCGTCGGACCTTATTAGATCTTGAGGAAGATCGGACCAGTCGCGTACGAGTTGTCCTTACCGCCTCAGCTATCTAATCTTCACCCAGTCTTTCACGTTTCTCAACTTCAGAAGTACATAGCCAACCCTTCTCACGTATTGGAGTTAGAAGACGTTCGTCTTCGTCAAGACCGAACGTTGGAAATGCAACCTGAACGTGTGGAAGATAGTCGCACCAAATATTACAAGAGGAAAGCAATCCGATTGGTGAAAGTCATCTGGGACGAGAAGACGGGCGACTCTACGTGGGAAGTAGAGACTGCCATGAAAGATTTGTATCCCCATCTGTTCGAGGCTGAGTCTTAATTTTCGAGGACGAAAATTTTTGTAGTTGGAGGGAATGTCAGGCCTTGAAAATGACGAGCGTTGGTGGAGTCCACGTGGCAGCCGGAGAGCGCACCACCTCAGCAACGCACGTGGCGACCATAGAGTCTGACACCCACTAACGGACGCCAGCTGTCGCACAGTATGGGCAATCAGCAATCTGAAGTGGAAAACATGTGGCGACCGCTGAGTGGATGTCCGGCATGGGCAGTCAGAACCGGTAGTGGAGAGCACGTGTTGGCCAGGGTGTGAACGTGCGTTTGGCGGGAGTGGGTTCACACTCTGACAGCCACGTGCTTTCCACTATCGGTTTCTGACAGCCCATGTCGGACGTCCACTCTGCGGTCGCCACGTGTTTTCCACTTCAGATTCCTGACTGCCCATACCGTGCAACAGCTGGCATCTGTTAGTGGGTGTCAGACTCTACGGTCGCCACGTGCGTTGCTGAGGTGGCGTGTTCTTCGGCTGCCACGTGGACTCCACCAACGCTCGTCATTTCCGAGGCCTGACATTCCCCCCAACTACAAAAATTTTCGTCCTCGAAAATTAGGACTGAGGCTCGAACAGATGGGGATACAAATCTTTCATGGCATCCTTCACTTCCCATGTAGAGTCGCCCGTCTTCTCGTCCCAGATGACTTTCACCAATCGGATTGCTTTCCTCTTGTAATATTTGGTGCGGCTATCTTCCACACGTACAGGTTGCATTTCCAACGTTCGGTCTTGACGAAGACGAACGTCTTCTAACTCCAATACGTGTGAAGGATCGGCAATGTACTTCCGAAGTTGAGAAACGTGGAAGACTGGATGAAGATTAGATAGCTGAGGCGGTAAGGACAACTCGTACGCCACTGGTCCGATCTTCCTCAAGATTTGATAAGGTCCGACGAACTTGGGGGATAACTTCTTAGGTCGAACGGCTCTCCCTACACCAGTGGTCGGATATGGTCTAAGGAAAACGTGATCTCTTGCATTGAACTCCAACGACCTTCTTCTTTTGTCAGCGTAGGACTTCTGTCTGCTCCTGGACGTCTTCAACCTTTCTTGGATCAGTTTCACCTTCTCAGTCGTCTGCTGAATGAGCTCTGGTCCTGTTAACACCTTTTCCCCTTCCTGAAACCAACATAAGGGCGTTCGGCACTTTCTCCCGTACAGAGCTTCAAAAGGAGCCATTCCTATGCTGGCTTGAAAGCTGTTGTTGTAGGTGAACTCCACCAAAGGTAAAACTTCATCCTAGACACCCATGTGATCTAGGACGCACGTCCTTAGTAAGTCTTCAAGCGTCTGGATGGTTCTCTCGGACTGACCGTCCGTCTGAGGATGATAAGCCGAACTCATTTGGAGTTTGCTACCCAGTTCGCTTTGTAACGACTGCCAAAACCGAGAAGTAAACCTTGTGTCTCGGTCTGAAACGATGCTGGATGGAACTCCATGTAGACGAACAATTTCCTTGATGTAAAGCTTTGCCAGGTTCGTCATAGACATTTTCAGGTTGACTGCTAGGAAATGAGCGCTCTTCGTCAAACGATCCACTATTACACATATGGAATCGTGATTCCTGACCGTTCGAGGTAAGTGAGTCACGAAGTCTATCGCAATACCGTCCCACTTCCATTCCGGAATCTCCAATTGCTGAAGCAGACCGCCTGGCCACTAATGTTCAGCCTTGGCTCGTTGACACGTTAAGCATGATGCCACAAAACGAGCGACATCACTCTTCATTCCCGGCCACCAGAACGACTTCCTGAGGTCTTGATACATTTTAGTCATACCAGGGTGTATGCTAAGACGACTGTGATGTCCTTCCTCCAGAATAATTCTTTTCAGCTCGCCATCATTTGGAACGCACGTCCTATCCATGTAGCGTAAGAGACCGTCCGTTCCAGTGTTGAAATGCTTAGCTTGGTCTGTACCGAGCGCGCTCAAGATCTTCACCAGCTCTTCATCTGTTGATTGTTTCTCTCGGATTCGGTCCACAAGGATACTGGATATCTTAAGGTTGCAACATTTGATACCGTTCGTTTCTAGGTCGAACTGCAACCTTAGATCCCTAAAACTTTCCACCAAACTTAACTCTCGGACCATCATGGAGGAGACGTGAACTACCTTTCTGCTTAAAGCGTCCGCTACAACGTTCGCTTTTCCCGGATGGTAGAGTAGTTCAAAGTCATAGTCCTTCAAGAACTCTAACCAACGCCTCTACCTTATATTTAACTCCTTTTTATCAAAAAGGTACTTGAGACTCTTGTGATCACTAAACACTTGGAATGTCGATCCATATAAATAGTGCCTCCAAATCTTCAATGCGAAGACGACCGCTGCTAATTCCAGGTTGTGCGTTGGATAATTCTTCTCGTGGACTTTTAGCTGTCGAGAAGCGTACGCGACCGCCCGCTTCTCTTGCATGAGCACACAACCTAAACCTTGATGAGAAGCGTCACAATATACTACGAACGGTTTGGCCGTGTCAGGAATGACCAATACTGGAGCGCTTGCCAACTTATCCTTCAATTCTTGGAAACTCGCTTCACACCGATCGGTCCAAGCGAACGGTTGATCCTTTCTGGTTAACTGAGTCAGCGGAGCCACTATCTTGGAAAATCCTTCAATGAACCGTCTATAGTAACCCGCGAGTCCCACAAAGCTGCGAACCTCAGTTACCGAGCGTGGGCTCTCCCATTCCAGTACCGCTCGTACTTTGGCCGGATCTACTGAGATCCCTCCAGCTGAAACCACGTGCCCCAAGAATTGCACTTCCTTCATCCAAAACTCACATTTGGACAACTTGGCGTACAGCTTCTTCTCCCTCAACACACCTAGTACGACCCTCAAGTGATCCTCATGCTCTCCATAGCTCTTGGAGTAGATAAGGATGTCATTAATGAAGACAACCACAAACTTGTCCAGGAACGGCCGAAATATGCGGTTCATGTAGTCCATGAATATTGCCGGGGCGTTCGTCACACCGAACGGCATCACTACATACTCGTAGTGTCCGTAACGAGACCTGAAAGCAGTCTTCTGGATGTCTTCTTCCTTCACCCGAATTTGATGATATCCCGACCGTAAGTCAATCTTTAAAAATACGATCGCGCCATGTAGTTGATCCAGTAGGTCGTCAATCCGAGGTAATGGATACTTATTCTTAATGGTCAACTTGTTCAGCTGCCTGTAATCAATGCAAAGACGAGAGCTTCCATCCTTCTTTTTCACTAAGAG